>NC_140016.1:19972903-20094802 GCF_964263955.1 Coregonus lavaretus
TAATCAAACTGAATGGCACCGAATCGTTTTAAACTAAAACGTCTCGTTCATGTATCGTATCGGAGCCAATGTACTGTATCTACATATATATCGAATCGTCTTGAAAGGAAAAGATTAACATCCCTATTTAGCTCACAATAAAGTACAGTGTGTGTGTGTGTGTATGTGTGTGTGCATGCACCACCCTCCTAGCAGTCCAACCCCCAATGTATCAGCAGTGTGTTATTAAAGGCTATTAATGATGGAGTTAATGATAGATGTGAAAGGAGAGGGGAATATGAAAATGTATTTTGTGGTTACCTTTCCTCCTCTACAGGAATAATTAATCCATGGATCCCCTATTAAATATTGAAGCACACTCATCAGTCAACCAGGTACAGGCAATTTAGCCAAACCCATCTCATCCCTTGTCCCATTCAAACCCCTCAAAGAGATTGCAAGGAGATTATTATCTTATTCTCTCTCTCTTTACCTCAGTGTTAAAGAGATTCTCAGGTACTTTTGTAAACATTTTAGCCAGTGGTTCTGAAAGTAGCACTCACAAGCCACATATGTGCACTACGTCATTTCTCTCTCTCTCTCTCTCTGCTTTCAAGTGTTGAGAAAATATACAGTCGAAGTTGCAGGCAGGGATTTTCTCAGATGATGGAAGTCATTCATATGTGTCAGCCTGAAGTGCTGAGATTATTTTAATTGAGCTACGATCCCTTTCAGATCCCTAGCCAGCCCTTCCTGATCTGCACTAGTGACTGCCTAGGGGCTAGTGAGAGAAGGTTTAGGAACTAGAGGCTAGTGAGAGAGGGTTTAGGAACTAGAGGCTAGTGAGAGAGGGTTTAGGAACTAGAGGCTAGTGAGAGAAGGTTTAGGAACTAGAGGCTAGTGAGAGAAGGTTTATGAACTAGAGGCTAGTGAGAGAAGGTTTAGGAACTAGAGGCTAGTGAGAGAGGGGCTAGGAACTAGAGGCTAGTGAGAGAGGGGCTAGGAACTAGAGGCTAGTGAGAGAGGGGCTAGGAACTAGAGGCTAGTGAGAGAGGGGCTAGGAACTAGAGGCTAGTGAGAGAGGGGCTAGGAACTAGGGGCTTGGAACTAGGGGCTAGTGAGCAAGGGCATAGGATCTAGGGGCTAGGTCTCAAGGGGTAATTAGACAGCATGTGTGACAAAGTATTTTTGGAAGACCCCCTATTGCATAATTAAATCTCATAAATGCACAACCCACATGCACATACACACAGACAAACACAAACACGGTGTGTCTCTGATGGGAGGGCCCATGCAGTCCCAGCACCACAGGGTTAAACGTCCAGTGATTAAATATGAATAATGTATGGAGGTGTCAGCCTGGTGAACAGATTGCTAGCCCCCTACACACACACATACACACACACACACACAGGCTAGGGGCTTCCCCATTCATCTCTCATCTCTGATGTTGTTAATTCCCAACCACCGCCTCACAGGACTGCATAGTAACAGGCTGCTGCGCTGTTGTTATTTTCCCTCTCCGTCATCCACCTCTGCTTCTCTTATATCCTCTCTCTCTTAATGGACATGTTACTTAGCCATAATACACGGTTAGTGATGGCCTAGAGATACGCCACACACACACACCACAGCCGTGCACAGACCTTTGGTGGGGCAGGTGCTCAAAGTGATGAAACAGACACACAGTGAAAAGGAAAGGGGGAACCGGGGGGGGTTTAAAGAACATCTTCCGTGATGGTTAACCGTCTCACAGCCCTGCCACAGTAGGGGGGAAACCCTGGGTGTCAGATCCCTGACAGCCAGCGTGTCACTTTCCCTCCCTTCTTCCTTTCCTCTCTCCCTCTTTCCCTCCCTCCCTAATTCCATCACTTATTCCCTCCTTCCCTCCAGAACAGTGACACTCCTGCCTTCATTTTTCACTCCATCCCTCCAAACTATGTGAAGTTTTCATTAAGGCGTTAATAGAGGTGAGCGTAGAGCGTATTCTCCAGGTTCCCCTGCTCACAGCGAGAGCCTTATTGGCCTGTCTCTACAAGGAGAATCACTATCACCCCCACAGGCCACGCTAACAGATGGCACAGTCAGGGTCTCTCTCTCTGTGTGTGTGTGTGTGTGGGTGTGTGGTGTGCGTGGGTGCCTGTGTGTCTGTCTGTCGGTCTCTCATAGTGACTGAAAGTCAGTGTGCTGATGTGCCGTAGTGAGTGTGTGCCATAGTGTGTGTGTGTGCTGTAGTGAGTGTGTGTGTGTGTGTTGGTGTTGTGTGTTCACTCAGTCACTAAGCTGACTCAGAGAACCAGTAAAGTGCACACAAACTGCAGGATATTTTAACCTATTCAACTTCTCAACCCAAACACAGCTAAATACAGCAGCTCATCTGGACTCAGGGACAGACGTAACATGGTAAATGTAAATCCGGGACAATCCAATTAGTTAGATATGTTACATTTTGTATGGTACAGTATGTATTAATATGTGGATGTCCATCATCCATTTCATATGATATGTTACGAATTACAATTTGTTGTGGCTAACGTTAGCTAGGTGGCTAACGCTAACGTTAGCTAGATAGATATACTGAACAAAAATATAAATGCAACATGTCAAGTGTTGGTCCCATGTTTCATGAGCTGAAATAAAAGATCCCAGAAATGTTCCGTAAGCACAAAAAGTTTATTTCCCTCAAATGTTTTGTTTACGTCCCTGTTAGTGAACATTTCTCCTTTGCCAAGGTAATCCATCTACCTGACAGGTGTAGCATATGAAAAAGCTGATTTAAACTGCATGATCATTACAAAGGCGCACCTTATGCTGGGGACAATAAAATGTGCAGTTCAGTTTTGTCATGCAACACAATGCCACAGATGTCTCAAGTTTTGAGGGAGGGTGCAATTGGCATGCTGACTGCAGGAATGTCCACCAGAGCTGTTGCCAGATAATTTAATGTTCATTCCTCTACAATAAGCTGCCTCCAACATCGTTTTAGAGAATTTGGCAGTACATCCAACCGGCCTCACAACCGCAGAACACGACGTGTATGGCGTCATGTGGGCGAGCAATTTGCTGATGTCAATGTAGTGAACAGAGTGCCCCATGGGTGGCGGTGGGATTATGGTATGGGCAGGCATAAGCTACAGACAACAAACACAATTGCATTTTATCGATGGCAATTTGAATGCACAGAGATACCGTGAAGAGATACTGAGACCTATTGTAGTGCCATTCATCCGCCGTCATCACCTCATGTTTCAGCATGATAATGCCTGGCCCCATGTCGCAAGGATCTGTACACAATTCCTGGAAGATGAAAATGTCCCATTTCTTCCATGGCCTGCATACTCACCAGACATGTCACCCATTGAGCATGTTTGGGATGCTCTGGATCGACGTGTGTGACAGCGTGTTCCAGTTCCCGCCAATATCCAGCAACTTCGCACAGCCACTGAAGAGGAGTGGGACAATATGAAATGTATGCACTCACTAACTGTAAGTCGCTCTGGATAAGAGCGTCTGCTTAATGACTAAAATGTAAAAAATTAAATAAAATAAAAAACAATCCACAGGCCACAATCAACAGCCTGATCAGCCTGATCAATCGAGAGAGAGATGTGTCACGCTTCATGAGGCAAATGGTGGTAACACCCAATACTGACTGGTTTTCTGAACCATGCCGTTACCTTTTTTTTAAGGTATCTGTGACCAACAGATGCATATCTGTATTCCCAGTCATGTGAAATCAATAGATTAGGACGTAATGAATTTATTTCAATTGACTGATTTCCTTATATGAACTGTAACTCAGTAAAATCTTTGAAATTGTTGCATGTTGCGTTTATATTTTTGTTCAGTATAGATACATAGATAGATAGATAGATAGATCCTTTCTGCTCTCCTTCAAACACAGTGACTGCTTTCACACATCGGAGCTTGGATGAGACACACAAAGCTATCTGTTTGCTTTATAATCACACAACTGTTTCCAAGGAAACTATCCCACTGGGTGTGGTCATGTGTGTTTGCACGCTTGTGTGTGTGTGTGTGAGAGAGAGAGAGAGTGTGAAAGAAATTAGAGAGCCTTGACAAGAACTACAAAGTCAGGCGGAAAACGGAAGAAAACACAGAGCTGCCAGGCAGGCAGAGAGTGTGTACGTGTGTGTGTGTGTGTGCGTGTTCCAGGAACATCAAAACACAGGATTTCTTCCATTAGGCTTCCATTAGTCCAGCTCTGTCTGATGGTGCCAGACCAAACTCAGAGTCAGACCGAACACGGACACAGACACACACACAGACACACACACACACACACAGCCAAACAGACCCAATTATAGTATCTATCCTTCTCTTTCTCCCCTGTCTTATGTATATTGGCTCTGTCAATCTCTTTCACTCCTGTCTCCTCTCTCCATTTGTCTTTATCTCATCTTTCATCTGTCTTTCTCTCTCTCTCTCTGTGTCACTCTGTAACTCTACCTCGTGTTGTCTCTCTCGTCTCTCTTTCCCTCTTACTTTCTCTCTCTCTCTCTCTCTCTCTCTAAGAAAGAGGAAAACAAAACATACAGAGGCACAGCGCCACAGATGCCAGGAAATGCTCCAATACCCTTCCTCTCCTCCAAGACCACCACAGAATACACACAGTCCACACTCAGGTATATGCTCAGTGGTGTGTCTGTGCATGCACACGTGTGTGTGTGTGTATGCACGCATGTGTGTGTGTGTGTGTGCGATTATGTCTGTGTCTGTCTGTCTCTCTCTGCCTGACTGTCTGCCTTCCTGCCTGTCTCTCCACCTGTCAACCTGTTCGTCTGTTGTACCCATCCATCTGTCTGTCAGTCTGTCTATTTGCCTGCCAGCCTGTCTTTCTGTCTGTCTACCCATCCACCTGTCTGTCTGTCTACCTGTCTATCTATCCCACTTCTCAGGGATTCACCACTGAAAACAGGCTGTGATTTCTCTGGAGCATTGAGTCATGGAATTGAGATCTCACTCCCATCGCTCCTGAAGCACCTGCTCACCAGGGAATACTGGGAGTTATCCAGGAATAGAGTGAGAATAGAGAGAATTTGGAGTGGGAATTGACTGGGAATGGTTTGGTTTGATTGCCTAGGATCTAAAGTGGCTGCTGTTGAATGATGAATTATCTCACTTTAAAGATGAGTGTGTCTCTGTGTGTGTGTGTGTGTGTGTGTGCATGCGTGCGTGTGTGTGTGAGTGTGTGTGCCAAAGCACACTGTTAGTACTGCAGGTAGGCTACAGTTGTGCCTGGCATCTTAACGAACAATGTCATAATCAGGGGACGCCGCTGCTAATCTGCCCCCTCTCTGTCAGCAAATATAATTAAACATTTAAATCCTGCTTTATTTATGGGCCTGGAGCAGCGCCTCCTTCCTTCCTTCCTTTGCTCTCTCTTAATCGGCCCCCTCCTCCGATCCCTTATCCCACCATTCATCCCCTCTTCCTAGGGGGTGCACCTCAGGAACAGGCACTGTGCCCAATTGATGCACGCACGATCGCACACACAAACAAAAAACACTTTTTTAAATATACTGGGTAGAGTTAGGCGAGAAGTACATTTCTTTTCTCTTTCCTCTCTGTATCAACGACATTCTCCTCCACTCTCCAGGAGAGAGAGAGAGAGAGAGCGAGAGAGAGAGAGAGAGACTGCTGTTATTGGGTCCCCCACAGTAGTATTGTCAGTACAGGCAACCTTGAGACCGATGTCCTATTCACTTGAGTTAGCGAGCCACCCTGAATACTACATATGGCTTTGAGAATATGAAACAGCACACACACACCCGCACACACACACACATGAATATTAACCTAGCTAATCCAACATACCAAGATACATGTTTACAAATACTGTAGTGTGCGCGTATGTGTGTGTGAATATTCCAGTAACCTCCTCTGCCAGTCCCTTCACAACATGTCCATTCCACATTCAGTATAGATGGTGTCAATTACACAAACTAGCCCGCCCTAAACACACACACACACACACACGAGAATGCTGAACCAGTGCCAGCTCACGCAGCTCCAGTCAGCCTGTGTGATGCAGATTGCTACTGTGTGTTATGTGCATTAAGCAGCTCCACCATTAGACCAGCCCCTGACAGAGGTATTAAAACACTATAGGTCCCATAGAGACACAGTCCAGATGGAACTATAGGTCCCATAGGGCCACAGTCCAGATGGAACTATAGGTCCCATAGGGACACAGTCCAGATGGAACTATAGGTCCCATAGGGACACAGTCCAGATGGAACTATAGGTCCCATAGGGACACAGTCCAGATGGAACTATAGGTCCCATAGGGACACAGTCCAGATGGAACTATAGGTCCCATAGGGACACAGTCCAGATGGAACTATAGGTCCCATAGGGACACAGTCCAGATGGAACTATAGGTCCCATAGAGACACAGTCCAGATGGAACTATAGGTCCCATAGGGACACAGTCCAGATGGAACTATAGGTCCCATAGGGACACAGTCCAGATGGAACTATAGGTCCCATAGAGACACAGTCCAGATGGAACTATAGGTCCCATAGGGACACAGTCCAGATGGAACTATAGGTCCCATAGGGACACAGTCCAGATGGAACTATAGGTCCCATAGGGACACAGTCCAGATGGAACTATAGGTCCCATAGGGACACAGTCCAGATGGAACTATAGGTCCCATAGGGACACAGTCCAGATGGAACTATAGGTCCCATAGAGACACAGTCCAGATGGAACTATAGGTCCCATAGGGACACAGTCCAGATGGAACTATAGGTCCCATAGGGACACAGTCCAGATGGAACTATAGGTCCCATAGGGACACAGTCCAGATGGAACTATAGGTCCCATAGAGACACAGTCCAGATGGAACTATAGGTCCCATAGGGACACAGTCCAGATGGAACTATAGGTCCCATAGGGACACAGTCCAGATGGAACTATAGGTCCCATAGAGACACAGTCCAGATGGAACTATAGGTCCCATAGAGACACAGTCCAGATGGAACTATAGGTCCCATAGGGACACAGCCAAGAGACACTCAGTGAGTGGAGGAAATAGATACAGAGGCCAAATTACATGCATTAACAATAGCTACAATATAAATACCCAACCTGGACACCACAGCTGGGCAACCTGCCCACAGCTCAGCACAGCTCTCTCCTCTCTCTGTTCCTTCCTCCTGACAGACGAGTGTGAGGTCTGACAGAATGAGTGTCCGCGCCCACCGCATACTTTACGCTTATTAAGGGCTGGAGGACAGACGTAGATATGCAGCGTTTCTCTCGCTCTCTCATCCCTCTCTTCCTCCCTCTCTTCCTCCCTCTCTTCCTCCCTCTCTTTCATCCCTCTCTTCCTCCCTCTCTTTCATCCCTCTCTTCCTCCCTCCCTCTCTTCCTCCCTCTCTTTCATCCCTCTCTTCCTCCCTCTTTCATCCCTCTCTCATCCCTCTCTTCCTCCCTCTCTCTCATCCCTCTCTTCCTCCCTCTCTTTCATCCAGGGTTTCAGCAGCAGAGAAGTGTAATCATGTCTAGATGTGTTTGCTTGTCACACCCTGATCTGTTTCACCTGTCTTGTGATTGTCTCCAACCCCCACCAGGTGTCTCCCATTACCTTGTGTATTTATACCTTTGTTTTCTGTTTGTCTGTTGCCAGTTCGTCTTGTCACGTCAAGTCCTACCAGCGTGTTCCCTGTGCTCTAGTTTTTGCTTTTCCTAGTCTTCCCAGTTCAGACCTTTCTGCCTGTCCTGACCCTGATCCTGCCTGCCGTCCTGTACCTGCCTGACTCTGATTTGGATTACGACACTTTGCCTGCTTTGACCTACCGATTGCCTGCCCCTTGTACTGTAATAAACTCTGAGACTCGAACTATCCGCCTCCTGTGTCTGCATCTGGGTCTTAGTCTGAGTCGTGATATTGCTATGCACTAGGCACTGTATGTAATAAGCTTATATCCTACCCGACAGGATCAGGTAATGCAAGAGGGTGACTAACAGGGTGCTGCATTGGTGTGTGTACAGTCATGAGTTCATCCCTGTGTGTGTGTGTGTGTGTCTGTGTGTGTGTCCTTGAGTAGTTTCTCTGCTCGTCTCTCTATTTAATCACCATAAAGACTCAGAGCTGAGCAGAACTCAGAAGATAAGAGACTCAGCATATCCTAGTCTTCTCTCTCTCTCTCTGTCTCTCTGTCTCTGTCACTCCTCTCTCTCTCTCTCCCTTGTGCTCTCGCACTCTCAATCAATCAAATGTATTTATAAAGCCCTTTTTACATCAGCAGATGTCACAAAGTGCTTATACAGAAACCCAGCCTAAAACCCCAAACAGCAAGCAATGCAGATGTAGAAGCATGGTGGCTAGGAAAAACTCCCTAGAAAGGCAGGAACATAGGAAGAAACATAGAGAGGAACCAGGCTCTGAGAGGTGGCCAGTCCTCTTCTGGCTGTGCATGGTGGAGATTATAAGAGTACATGGCCATTAAGGCCAGATCGTTCTTCAAGATGTTCACGACAAGATAGCACGTCTGGTGAACAGGTCAGGGTTCCATAGCCACAGGCAGAACAGTTCAAACTGGATCAGCAGCACAATATCTCTCAATTCAAAGGGCTTTATTGGCATGGTAAAATAGATAATAAACAAAAGTGAAATAAAAAATGAACAGTAAACATTACACTCACAAAAGTTCCAAAGGAATAAAGGCATTTCAAATGTCATATTATGTCTATACACAGTGTTGTAACGATGTGCAAATAATTAAAGGGAAAATAAATAAACATAAATATGGGTTGCATTTACAATGGTGTTTGTTCTTCACTGGTTGCCCTTTTCTTGTGGCAACAGGTCACAAATCTTGCTGCTGTGATGGCACACTGTGGTTTTTCACCCAATAGATATGGGAGTATGAAAATTGGATTTGTTTTCGAATTCTTTGTGGGTCTGTGTAATCTGAGGGAAATCATATGTCTCTAATACAGTCATACATTTAGTAGGAGGTTAGGAAGTGCAGCTCAGTTTCCACCTCATTTTGGGGGCAGTGGGCACATAGCCTGTCTTCTCTTGAGAGCCAGGTCTGCCTACGGCGACCTTTCTCAATAGCAAGGCTATGCTCACTGAGTCTGTACATAGTCAAAGCTTTGTTCTACACAGAGGATATTTTTGCAGAATTCTGCATGCAGAGTCTCAATTTGGGGTTTGTCCCATTTTGTGAATTCTTGGTTGGTGAGCAGACCCCAGACGTCTCTCTCTTTCCCTGACTCTCTCTCCCCCCTTCTTCTCTCTCCCTCTTTCTCTGTAAACAGACATGTTCATAACACACACGATGTAAACAGACACATGTTCACATCATATTAACACGTAATAGGATTAACACAAAGCCAGTGAGAACTATTCTACTACAATGAGTCAGAAGGAGTCTTCAAGGACTTAAACAGTACAGTTAACTGTAATTCTCTGTGACTTTGATGAGAGAGAGAGAGAGAGAGAGAGAGAGAGAGAGAGAGAGGGGGGGGCAGAGAGGGGGGCACAGAGAGAGAGAGAGAGAGAGAGAGATCTAAATCAGAACTAGTGTGTGATAGCCACTGCAGTCTTGAATACTGCAAAGCACCATTGGTAAAACAACAGACACTCAGCATGAACACACACCTGTGGTTCTGTTTGCAGTGGAAATACATGGTCTAAGTGATTGAATTTGAGCGTAGCCTACTCCATAAAATCACACACGTACATGCAAATCCTCACCTCCATCAATCTATCAAGTAACAATGGAGCGAGCTCCATTTCATTCAGCTCTGCATATCTCACACACAAATACACACACACACACACTCATTACACAGAGTGTCAACATTTGTGTGAGCATGATTTAGGTGGCACACTTATGCTGTGTTAGTTTGTGTGTAAATTTAGACTGTGTTTTTTAGCTGTAAATTGATGTGTTTGTGAGTTTGTATGTGTGCGTGTGCTTGTACGTGTTCGTGGCAGGTAGCCTAGTGGTTAAGATCGCTCTCCCTCTCCACGGCTTCTTTTTGCTCTCTGTTCTACTCCCCCTTCCCTACATTCCATCCCAAATTCCACTTCCATCTCCTCAGCTTCCCTCTCTGTCGCCTTTGAAAACATCCTTCAATCGATCCACCAACTGAACTGTATGGCTCTGAGCCACACATCCAAAATAACCTTCCCTTCCTCTTACTCTCTCTCTCTCCCTCTCTCTTTTCTCTCCTCTCCTTTTTCAGTTTTCTATTTCTCTGCAATCAAAAAACATGTTATAATTCTGCTACTCATACTTGTCAATATCTCACTTGTTCTCTCTGCACTATCGCTCCCCCCCCGCACACACTCCTCCTCAGTGGTGCAAAATGCGAGCCTTTTTGAGAAACATTAACAGAAAGAGTGCATGGCATCCCAATGAGACATCGCTGCCAGAGACTTCTTCAAATTGAAACGCATCGGCGTGTGAATTACAAGAGGAGAGGAGAGGAGTGTCAGTACGGAGAGAGAGAGAGAGAGACGCACATTTGTCCAGGCCGTGAGCAGAGCAACAGGCCCAACCCCCACTAATGCACCCCCCCAAGCCCCATCCTGTGACCTAAGAGGTATGTAACAGATGCTCAACATGCTCTGCTCACACCTACTGTAATGGTCCGGGTCTAAACCACATGAAAACAACACTAGACACTATGGAACACAAAGCTTTTACTATCTCATCCTGGAATATACAAGGTCTGAGGTCATCTGCCTTTGGCCTAAAGAGCAGGAACCCAGACTTCAACAAATAAATAGGAAATACAGACAATGTCATCCTACATGAAACATGGTATAGAGGAGACGGACCCACTGGTTGCCCTCTAGGTTACATAGAGATGGTAGTCCCAATCTACCAAACTACCAGGTGTGAAACAGGGAAGAGACTCAGGGGGTATGCTAATTTGGTATAGAGCAGACCTAACCCACTCTATTAAATTAGTCAAAACAGGAACATTTTACATCCCCCCAATAGAATCCCCATACTTTAACGATGACAGCTTCTCCATCCTAGAGGGGGAGATCAACCATTTCCAGGCCCAGGGACATGTACTAGTCTGTGGCGACCTAAATGCCAGAACTGGACAAGAACCTGACACTCTCAGCACAAAGCGGGACAAACACCTACCTGGAGGTGACAGTATTCCCTCCCATATATTCCCCCCTAGACACAGCTATGACAAAACAACCCAAAAAATGGGTCACAAGTCCTGCAGCTCTGTAGCACGCTGGGTCTATACATAGTCAATGGTAGGATTCGAGGAGACTCCTGTGGTAGGTAAACCTACAGCTCATCCCTTGGCAGTAGTACTGTAGATTACTTAATCACTGACCTCAACCCAGAGTCTCTCAGAGCGTTCACAGTCAGCCCACTAACACCCCTATTAGATCACAGCAAAATATAGTCTACCTGAACAGAGCAATACACAATCATGAGGCATCAAAGCCAAAGGAACTGCACAATATTAAGAAATGCTATAGATGGAAGGAAAGTAGTTTAGAAACCTACCAAAAAACTATTAGGCAACAACAAATTCAATCCCTTTTAGACAACTTCCTGGACAAAACATTTCACCGTAATAGTGAAGGTGTACAATTGGCTGTAGAAAGCCTAAACAGTATATTTGACCATTCAGCTTCCCTATCAAATCTAAAAATGTCAAGCAGACTAAGAAAATTAACAACAATGACAAATGGTTTGATGAAGAATGCAAAAACCTAAGAAAGAATTTGAGAAACCTATCCAACCAAAAACATAGATACCCAGAAAACCTGAGTCTACGCCTTCACTATTGTGAATCACTAAAACAATACAGAAATACACTACGGAAAAAGAAGGAACAGCATGTCAGAAATCAGCTCACTGTAATTGAAGAATCCATAGAATAACCACTTCTGGGGAAATTGGAACACACTAAACAAACAACAACATGAAGAGTTATCTATCCAAAATGGAGATGTGTGGATTAACCACTTTTCCAATCTTTTTGGCTCTATAACAAAGACCAAAGAGCAAAAACATATACAACCCAAAAAGGCCTGTGGTGTTGATGGTATCCTACATGAAATGAGAAAATATACAGACCACAAATTCCAATTGACTATACTTAAACTCTTTAACATCATCCTCAGCTCTAGCATCTTCCCCAATATTTGGAAACAAGGACTGATAACCCCAATCCACAAAAGTGGAGACAAAGTGCGGTTAAAATTGGCAAAAAACACACGTTTCTTTCCACAGGGCAATGGGGTGAGACAGGGATGCAGTTTAAGACCCACCCTCTTCAACATATATATCAACGAATTGGCAAGGTTACTAGAACAGTCTGAAGCACCCAGCATCACCCTACTAGAATCTGAAGTCAAATGTCTACCGTTTGCTGATGATCTGGTGCTTCTGTCCCCAACTAAGGAGGGCCTACAGCAGCACCTAGATCTTCTGCACAGATTCTGTCAGACCTGGTCCCAGACAGTAAATCTCAGTAAGACTAAAATAATAGTGTTCCAAAAAAGGTCCAGTTGCCAGGACCACAAATACAAATTCCATCTAGACACTGTTGCCCTAGAGCACACAAAAAACTATACATACCTCGGCCTAAACATCAATACCACAGGTAACTTCCATAAAGCTGTGAACGATCTGAGAGACAAGGCAAGAAGGGCCTCCTATGCCATCAAAAGGAACATCAAATGTCACATACCAATTAGGATCTGGCTAAAAATATTTGAATCAGTTATAGAACCCATTGCCCTTTATTGTTGTGAGGTCTGGGGTCCGCTCACCAACCAAGAATGCAAAAAATGGGACAAACACCAAATTGAGACTCTGCATTCAGAATTCTGCAAAAATATCCTCAGTGTCAAAAGTAAAACACCAAATAATGCATGCAGACCAGAATTAGTCCGATGCTCGCTAATGATCAAAATCCAGAAAAGAGCCATTCAATTCTACAACCACCTAAAAGGAAGTGATTCCCAAACCTTCCATAACAAAGCCATCACCTACAGAGAGATGAACCTGGAGAAGAGTTCCCTAAGCAAGCTGGTCCTGTGGCTCTATTCACAAGCACAAACAGACCCCACAGAGCCACAGTACAGCAACACAATTAGACCCAACCAAATCATGAGAAATCAAAAAGATAATTACTTGAAACATTGGAAAGAATTAACAAAAAAACAGAGCAAACTAGAATGCTATTTGACCCTAAACAGAGAGTACACAGTGGCAGAATACCTGACCACTGTGACTGACCCAAAATTAAGGAAAGCTTTGACTATGTACAGACTCAGTGAGCATAGCCTTGCTATTGAGAAAGGTCGCCGTAGGCAGACCTGGCTCTCAAGAGAAGACAGGCTATGTGCACACTGCCCACAAAATGAGGTGGAAACTGAGCTGCACTTCCTAACCTCCTGCCAAATGCATGACCATATTAGAAACACATATTTCCCTCAGATTACACAGACCCTCAAAGAATTCGAAAACAAATCCAATTTTGATAAACTCCCATATCTATTGGGTGAAATACCACCGTGTCCAATCACAGCAGCAAGATTTGTGACCTGTTGCCACAAGAAAAGGGCAACCAATGAAGAATAACGTTACAACACTGTACAGTGCCTTGCAAAAGTATTCTTCCCCCTTGGTGTGTTTCCTATTTTGTTGCATTGCAACCTGTAATTTAAATTTGATTTTTATTTGGATTTCAAGTAATGGACATACACAAAATAGTCAAGCGAAATTAAAAAAATAACTTGTTTCAAAAAATGCTAAAAAATAAATTACGGAAAAGTGGTGTGTGCATATGTATTCACCCCCTTTGCTATTAAGCCACTAAATAAGATCTGGTGCAACCAATTACCTTCAGAAGTCACATAATTAGTTAAATAAAGTCCACCTGTGTGCAATCTAAGTGTCACATGATCTGTCACATGATCTCATTATATATACACCTGCTCTGAAAGGCCCCAGAGTCTGCAACACCACTAAGCAAGGGGCACCACCAAGCAAGCGGCACCATGAAGACTCAAGGAGCTCTCCAAACAGGTCAGGGACAAAGTTGTGGAGAAGTACAGATCAGGGTTGGGTTATAAAAAAATATCCGAAACTTTGAACATCCCACGGAGCACCATTAAATCCATTATTCAAAAATTGAAAGAATATGGCACTACAACAAACCTGCCAAGAGAGGGCCGCCCTCCAAAACTCAGACCAGGCAAGGAGGGCATTAATCAGAGAGGCAACAAAGAGACCAAAGATAACCCTGAAGGAGCTGCAAAGCTTCACAGCGGAGATTGGAGTATCTGTCCATAGGACCACTTTAAGCCGTACACTCCACAGAGCTGGGCTATATGGAAGAGTGGCCAGAAAAAAGCCATTGCTTTAAAAAAATAATAAGCAAACACGTTTGGTGTTCGCCAAAGGCATGTGGAAAACTCCCCAAACATATGGAAGAAGGTACTCTGGTCAGATGAGACTAAAATTGAGCTTTTTGGCCATCAAGGAAAACGCTATGTCTGGTGCAAACCCAACACCTCTCATCACCCCGAGAACACCATCCCCACAGTGAAGCATGGTGGTGGCAGCATCATGCTGTGGGGATGTTTTTCATCGGCAGGGACTGAGAAACTGGTCAGAATTGAAGGAATGATGGATGGTGCTAAAAACAGGGAAATTCTTGAGGGAAACCTGTTTCAGTCTTCCAGAGATTTGAGACTGGGACAGAGGTTCACCTTCCAGCAGGACAATGACCCTAAGCATACTGCTAAAGCAACACTTCGAGTGGTTTAAGGGGAAACATTTAAATGTATTGGAATGGCCTAGTCAAAGCCCAGACCTCAATCCAATTGAGAATCTGTGGTATGACTTCAAGATTGCTGTACACCAGCGGAACCCATCCAACTTGAAGGAGCTGGAGCAGTTTTGCCTTGAAGAATGGGCAAAAATCCCAGTGGCTAGATGTGCCAAGCTTATAGAGACATGCCTCAAGAGAATTGCAGCTGTAATTGCTGCAAAAGGTGGCTCTACAAAGTATTGACTTTGGGGGAGTGAATAGTTATGTACGCTCAAGTTATCAGGTCACTTTCACTCTACATTTACCCCATTCCCATATCACAGCCTGGCCCTTTACTGTGGCAGACAGGCCTGTCAGTGTCAGGTTACCTGTATCTACACCCAGGGATGCCACAGGCTCCCGCAGGCTGCTAGAGGTAGACATATGAATAATAGATATCCCTGCATCACCCTCCATTACCTCACAGTGCCAGCCTACTGCTCAATTTGTTTGTTTGCCTGTCTACTTATTTATTTATCTATGATGTTGAAGTAGAGAGAGGTGAGGTGGTGGAAGTGATGACTGATGAAGGCAGCTGGGGCGGGGTCCGTCGTTGGCATGGTAGCGCAGCTGTGTGTGATCGAAACGACAGAAGTTTGTCTTTAAAGGGCAATTCCGCCACTTTTCAACCTCATATTCATTAAATCCTGCAACAAACCAAACCAATGTCTACATACAGCGCGTTTCTTTGATCTGTGGTTAAAGAGATAAGATGAGATCTGTGGTTAAAGAGACAAGAAGAGATCTGTGGTTAAAGAGACAAGAAGAGATCTGTGGTTAAAGAGACAAGAAGAGATCTGTGGTTAAAGAGACAAGAAGAGATCTGTGGTTAAAGAGACAAGAGGAGATCTGTGGTTAAAGAGACAAGAAGAGATCTGTGGTTAAAGAGACAAGAAGAGATCTGTGGTTACAGAGACAAGAAGAGATCTGTGGTTAAAGAGACAAGAAGAGATCTGTGGTTAAAGAGACAAGAAGAGATCTGTGGTTAAAGAGACAAGAAGAGATCTGTGGTTAAAGAGACAAGAGGAGATCTGTGGTTAAAGAGACAAGAAGAGATATGTGGTTAAAGAGACAAGAGGAGAACTGTGGTTAAAGAGATAAGAAGAGATCTGTGGTTAAAGAGATAAGAAGAAAGGTGACATCACAGGATTAAAAGTAAAAAGACAGTGATTTTTAAAGCCGGCAAATAGTGTCTAGCCAGAGGGATAGTATTTTCATGCTCCCCACGTCACCACGAACTTTTTAACTTTTAAAAAAAATTCTACGACGTTTTCACATACTGTATGAAGACACTGGTATTGTGCTGGAGATGATGAACATGAGGTTGAAAAGTGGTGGAATTACCCTTTATGGTGGGAGATTTGTGGTAGTAAACAAGTTGAATGTCTGTCAAAATAGCAAGATAGATAATTTATATGGCTAAGAAGAGAAATGTCATAGAGCTAAAAGTAGTTGATAAACAGTTGGTAATTCAGACCAGTTTTTGCTGTTGTTGGCATGGTTACAGGGTTCCGTTTGTTATTGACATGGTAACAGAGCTGTCTTCTCTGCCTATCTGTCTCTCTCTAGGGTGGAATAGAATAGCGCTAATTTACAACGTTTCATTTTTCTTTTTAAGTCAGCAGATGTTGCTTCTTCTTCTTCTGTGTGTGTGTGTGTGTGTGTGTGTGTGTGTGTGTGTGTGTGTGTGTACTTTGGATGAGTGCTTTGGCTAATTATGAAAGGATATCAATAGTGTTGGTATTTATAGTCATTAGTGCTATTCAGACAAGCTTCCGTCGAGGACAAAAAAACACAGAGGGAGAACTATCAATAGCATCGGTCTGCTTACTCTCTCCACATCTCGCTGTTTCTTTCTCCTTTTCTCTCTCAAACCCATCTCTCACTGTCTATGCCTCCCTCTCTCCATCCTTCCTCCCTCTCTCCTCTCTCGCTCCAAGAACGCGATGCAGCGATAGGCCCTGAGTCTTAACAGCTTTTCATTGTCGTCTGCTGAAAGAATGTTAAAAAATGAAAGAAAAACTGCACCGCTTATCTTTACCATTGCTCATACCCTACCACGTCTCCAAATCACCCAGTTTTCTCTGGGTTCTTTTTGAACCAGCACAGCAAGCTGGTTAATCAGTTTGCGGTTTGAGGGGGAATTTGGGCTGGCAAGAAGAGATAAAATAGGAGTAATGGAATCGATCCATTTGCATTGATGAGCAGAGAGTAGGCGCTAATGAAAGCTTCACGCGCCCAAAGAATGGAAAGATAAACGCACACTCTCTTCAGGAGGACGAAGAGAAGAAGCGAGGACTGCAAGAAATTGGAGAGGGAGAGAGAGCGAGAGATTGTGCTGAGACGGAGGTAGAGAAAGCGTTGGAGGCGTTTACAGAGGACATGGATACCGACACAGAGACGTTTTTTCTTTCCAGGAAGTGGAGAGAGATAGGGGACCAGCAGCTTCAGGGTCTCTCTACTACACATGCTCACTGGCCTCTCTCTTAAACTCTCTCATACCGCGGAGGGAGTAGTAGAGATTTGATACCATCCTCCAACAGTACCACAATAACCACACACCTCTGATGGTGGCAAAAGGCCCAAGTCCTTATAAATGTGTAGGCCTATAGTTGTTACTCCATATTGGAGGGACTTTGTGAATTTTAGAACTATGTCCGTTCTACTCACTCTATTTCTATGGGCCCTATAGCGGCGTTGTTCTATCGCATCTCAGGCCCTCTCTGCAGCTGTATCCCGCGGCGACGCTGCAGCCATGGTGACAGGAGCAGCGATGGATGAGGAGCGAGGGATGAGAAGTGAGGGAAGAGCCCAGGAGATGCTCACTTTAGTTTCACTCTCTCCATCATTCTCACACACCTCCATTCACTTTAGTTTCACTTCCTCCATCGTTCTCACACACCTCCGCTCACTTTAGTTTCACTCCCTCCATCGTTCTCACACAGCTCCTCTCCGCACCTTCCCTCAGGCCTTAGGTTTTTCCTCCCTCCGCTATATGTACCCACGCTCCTTCACTTCCTCTAATGGCGTTACTTGACATTGTTGCTCTCTTTACAGACGCAGGATCTTAATTTGATCACCCTGTTGCAGGACAACGTTCCTGCAATGAAGGACATTTTAAACTTGTAGTGTATTTGGGGTTTAAAAAGGCTTCTGAAGTTTGTAATTTCCACTTTAAAATGTCAGACTTGATATTCCCTTACAAAATAATGATTACCTGTTCGTTCAACCCCTATAAAAAAAGGCTATTAATTTTAATCAGAAAGCCAGTATGAGGGTTTGTGCTTAGGCTAGAATGAAAGGCAGTCGGTGTGTGGGAGAGAAAATATCTGTAGAGTTCCAAAAGTACTTGCACTCAAAACCATGAAAAGAAATAACCCAAGTAGGCCACGATGCAAAAATAATATCATTAATTTAATCCATGCTGAAAAAATACAAAAAGTGAAAGTGCAAAGTGCTACTAAAAATAAAAAGGAACAGAGCATCCGTTTGGGCCTCATGCCTTCATCAGTGAGGTACAAACAAATTAAGAATACGCGTACTTAAAACACCTGCTGTGAGTAACAGGCCCAGCAGATAGTTAATTAGAGACTGACGAATAGGGAGTCAATGCATATTAACAACGAATATCTAGAAGAGTATCAAAAATGGACAATTCATATGTCACATGAGAGAGAGAGAGAGAGAGAGAGAGAGAGAGAGAGAGAGAGAGAGAGAGAGAGAGAGAGAGAGAGAGAGAGAGAGAGAGAGAGAGAGAGAGAGAGAGAGAGAGAGAGAGAGAGAGAACATTATTCCTCTCTCAGCCTTCACCAGCGCTAAATTAGAGAATAATTCATGCAGACAGTACACCCACTCCAGGCTGCTGCCATGTTTTCTCTGTAAACTTTTCAGAATGCATTGTGTTTGCTATGGAAATTACCATTCACTGTGTGGGCTTCTCTCTTCTTCTCTCGGGGTCACTGAGTTTCACTGTATAATTGAGTTAATGTGAAGTTGGTTACATCTGTTTTGTCTCTCTGTGTGAGTCGTTCTGTGTGAGTAATAGCTGTGTTTCTATGTGTTTACAGATGACCAGGATAGTAATAGTCAGTGTGTGTAATTAAGCAAGTGAGTGAACAGTATAACTGTGTCAGGACACATGAGTCTGAGTGTGTGATTTATTCTGGCAGAAGGTAAAGATAGGATGAGAAAATAGTCAGTGAGCTGTCCTTCTGTTTATCTTCCTAATCACCCCTCCCTCCCTCCCTCCCTCCATCCCTCCTCTCTGATCCTGAGGAAGAGTGTGAAACAGAGATAAAAAGATTACGCTTTTGTTAGGAGTGCAAATTGGGCAACAGAAAATCAATCCGAGCAGCACACTGCTATTTACACAAGCTAATATACATTTATTTCTCTCTCTCTCTCTCTCTCTCTGGGGCATGCAAGAGTCAGCCACCCGCACAGCCTACAAGAAAGGCAATTACCATGAAGACACAGAGAGAAGGAGAGAAGAGAGAGAAAAGAAAGAGGAGATCCGCATACAAACACAGCCGACCTACATGAAACAGCAAGGAGTTTAAGGGCATTGAAGGCGGTCTCTACAATAGAACATCAGCCACAGTAGCAGGGAGATTAGGTATCTCTATCAAACACAGCAGCAGCGTAGCTTCTCTGTATCCGGATCTATAGCAGGCACGTGGAGCACACGGGGCACTGTGTCATCCCCTGATCAAAGACAGATTTCGAAGACCACACACAAACGCTGGTGCGCGAACGTGCGTCGGACTGTGGTGCTGCACTGCTCAGCCACCCACAGCAGCTGTGAGCAGTGATCTCATTTCACACAATCCCACGGGACGCTAAAAGGCTTACTCAGGCTGAGGCTGGGAGCGTGAGAGGGAAGGAGGGAGGAGGGAGGGAGTTGAAGAAGGTGGAGAAAGATTGAGAGGCAGAAAGAGAAGAGGATGAGAAGGGGAGGAGGAGAAGAGATGGAAGAAGTGGAAAAGGTGGAGGAAGATGGAAGGGGTAAGAGAGGAAGGAAAGAGGAAGAAGAGAGTAATGAGAGGTGGAGAGTGAGAAAGAGGAGGGTGGAGACAGGTAAAGACAGAGGAAGAGAACTGGTAGAGTGGGACAACATCTGAAGTCAGCTAATGGATGCAGTACAGCCGAGAAGGTAGAGAAGTACTTTTTTCTCTGTCACACGACACCAAGGCTCAACCTTTACAGCTGAGCTGACACGTACTAGACTTACAGTACAACCTCTTAGGATCACGACAGGGCTTACCACTAAAGCCATGTCTATTAGTCCTCTAACCCTGACCTTTAACCCCGCACACAGCAGGGTGCTGGTGGACAGTCATGACTTCCCAGTCAAACAGCTAATCCTGTCTGATCATATGGATCCAGTGGTTCCAATGGCTCAGTTGGTTAGAGCTCTGTGTCAGCCACTAGGCTAGTCACCACACTAGTATCCCCTGCAGCAACAGCCAACAGCAAGCCTCCAACCCTTCTGGGTTCTAGCCCCTGGTTGATCCTTCCTTCTAATAGCCCCACCCCCAGGCCTGCTGTGCAGTGAAGGGTCTGGTAATATACAGGTTGGTAGTAAAGGTGTTGCTAGTGGAGGATTGGCTGGTATATAAGAGGCCTGTGGTAACAGAGACTGGTATATAAGAGGCCTGTGGTAACAGAGACGGAGGTAAAAGAGACAGAGATGGGGTTGGTGGTAAAATGGCTGAATTGCTAACTCAGCAGCCCAGTAATAAGCCTATAAAGCCACAGCCTCACAGGTCCCATGGAGGTGATCTTCGAGGCTGCCCAGTAAGCAATCAACACCATCGCACACACATGCGTGTGCACGCACGCAGAGACACACACACACCGACAGACATACCCCTATTGATCTGGATTCACAGCCATGCAGCTGAAGGGGAGAAACAAAGGGAAGGAGAGAACAGGGTGAGGAAGGAGAGAAAGAGAGAGATAATTGGATACATAATGTCTCTGCAAACCCTACCATTCTCTCTCTCTCTCTCTCTCAACAAACACCACCAGGGCTCTAATGAGCACCCCTGGGGATAGGCCCAACCCAACAGCCTCCCTGGGCTCTGATTGGATAAGGGAGCCCTAGCTTCACCCGCAGAGGTGAGGCGAGGGCCCTGGCAGGAGCCACAGTTGACATGGGAACGTCTGTGTTCCTCCCATTCCATTGTGATGTCAGCAAAAAGGTTATATTCTGTGAAGTCAGCCCCCCCAAAAAAAGTCACTTTTTCTTTGTGATGTCAGAGAAAAGGATTATATTCGATTGTTCCTTTATGATGTCAGCAAAAAATATATACTGAAAGGACAGTCATATTACGTGTAAAGTAGGAAGCCCAGGTTTCAATAGGCAATAAGATATTAATGTGTCATGAAAGGAGTGTGGATATTTGGAATGGCGAAGCGGTTTTATGGCTGACTGAATGGGAGCTGATTATTATTAGTTTTTTAATTATGAGTCCTCATTGTCCGAGACCAAGTAAAAATGTACCCGACACAAGACAAGACCGAGACACTCAATATGTGGTCTGGAGACCGGACTGGACTACAACACTGATTGCAGAGATCCAATACTGTTTCTCAAACCAATAATTTGTTTGTGTCATTGTCTATAAGTCACGGACATGCGCTCCGTGACAAGGATGTTCAATAAAATAACCTATTTCCACGCATCATCACAAGGAGATGCATACCAGTAAAGACCCTATTTACACGCATCATAAAAATTTGACACTCCTGCAGCACACTAAAAGCCCCCATTTCCACGCATCATAACAAGCCAATCCAGCTGCACAGCAGAAAAACCCCTATTACACACGTCATCCCAACACAATGGAACAGGCCATCCATCAGAAAGCATGTCCTATCACGGTCCCTCGTGGAGCACAGTTTGAATATTTGTATCATGAATACTTGTGTGTTAAAAAGACATGTCATCCCTGATATTTTGTGACTGGATAGGTGAAAGCTATACATTGAAACCTGTGGTTACACCAATCCAGTTGTGCAATCTACCAATTCCGTGTAGCTCAGTTGGTAGAGCATGGCGTTTGCAACGCCAGGGTTGTGGGTTCGATTCCCACGGGGGGCCAGTATGAAAATGTATGCACTCACTAACTGTAAGTCGCTCTGGATAAGAGCGTCTGCTAAATGACTAAAATGTAAAAATGATAAATCAGCGATTACTTGGAAAGAGGGATGTTAATGTATTCAAACAGGGCCAGAGAGATCATGCATATCTCCCATGATGCATCTTCTAAGGACTTATTCCATGACCCCCTCAACAAGTGTGTGACTACCAACGCCTCTATGGGGAGAGTCTCAATTGCATACTCCTCGCCTCCTTCTCAAAACCCATTGGATGAGAAAGCCAGAGGTCCCTCCCCTCTTCTCTTCCAATGAGTTTTGAGGAGAGGCGAGGAGAGAGAAGAGAAGACGCGAGGAGTATGCAATTTAGATTATCCTACAGACATACACACACACACTCCTCTCTAGCTGTTGCCATGCCAATACACACTCAGGGTGACCGGGGACTTGTTGTTGACATTTCCTTAAGCTGGGACAGATTTGTTTTGGTCCAGGCCTTCAGTCACAACCCACACATTAACATCCTCTGGACTTTAGGAATCGCTCAGAATATACCATCGACACGCATTCACCATAGCCATTAGATTAACTTTATTCCTATGTATCATGTTAGTGACAAGTCATTGATAGTTACTTAGAGTTATTATCAAATTCTTGGAGAGATCAAAATCCATATCTATTATCCACTTTCATTATGCAGTTGTCTTTTCCCGCAAACACCCCACCAGGAAAAGACATTGACAATATAATATGAACACACAACCACCAGCTCAAATGCATCTGCTCAGCTTTTTTTTCCCAGCTTTTTCCCATTCCTCTCTAATAGCTTTCTGTGGAAGATGAGATTTGAAGATGCACACGCCTGCAAAGTGTTTACAAGCAAGTGAGTGCATTGTCTTTTTTCCACCGCACTCCTTTTCTCTCATCAGAGCATTCTCCTCTGGGCCCTGGAGGGCAGGGCTGTTCTCCACATCCGTCACCGCGGAAGCCATTGTATCTGTCTGACAGTCGTCGTATCGCTGTGACAACCGTCAGCTGAGACAATAGGGCAAGCTTGATTGGAGGCGTATAGGAATCTGTGCCAGAGAGGTATCTACAACATAAACACTATCAATCACAGTGTCGTCGCACCTCGGTGGAGGAATCTGTGTGTGTAGGAGACTTTTAGGACTAGACATCATTAAGAAAGGTAGAGAATTACTGTAAATGGGGAATTGACTGGTCCAAATACCAAAAAGGCATTCTCCAACAGTGGCTATGTCCATCTATCGCTTACATTTTAGTAGATGCTCTTATCCAGAGCGACTTACAGGAGCAATTGCTCAAGGGCACATCAACAGATTTTTCACCTAGTCGGCTCAGGGGATTAGAACCAGCAACCTTTTGGTTACTGGCCTCTCTCTCTCTCTCTCCTTCTCTCTCTCTCGCTTCTCTCTCTCTCTCTCTCGCCTCTCTCTCTCTCTCTCTCTCTCTCTCTCTCTCTCTCTCTCTCTCTCTCACTCTCTCTCTCTCTCTCTCTCTCTCTCTCTCTCTCTCTCTCTCTCTCTCTCTCTCTCTCTCTCTCTCTCTCTCTCTCTCTCTCTCTCTCTCTCTCTCTCTCTCTCTCTCTCTCTCTCTCTCTCTCTCTCTCTCTCTCTCTCTCTCTCTCTCTCTCTCTCTCTCTCTCTCTCTCTCTATATATATATATATATATATATGCAGAAGAGTAAATTATGCAAAGCGTGAGATTAAACATTGCGCGTAAATACATTAGAGAGGCTGCGCCATGCTGTGAATGCTAAACCAACTAGCCTGCAGGTGTGTGTGTGTGGACTGTACCGAAGGTGGGCAGGCATAGGAAATAAAACCTGATGCGGTACCTCCAGTGAAAGGCAGAGAACACACACAGCTAACGTTTACTAATACTATTAAATAGAGGTCTGGTTGCAGTTAAATGAACGTTAGGAACTTTGTGGGTGAGTAGGAGAAGAATCGATGCTCACTCCAGGCATAGCTATCCTGCTCTGAGTCAATAGGCACCAACAGAGACTCTGGCATTTTGGGCTGGGATGATGAATGCCTTGTACGGGCCAATACACTTCTGTTTATATGAATGGAACCGGAGTGTAATTACATTGTGTGTGAGAGAAAGAGAGAGAAAAAAATAGAGAGACGTGTGTGTGTGTGTGCGCGTGTGTCTTGGATAATTCATGTATTGTCCTGTGATATTTTGCTGCCAGTGAAATGACTTCCCCTCCACTCTCTCTCTCCTCCTATCTCATTAAAGAAAAGCTCATAATCATTTAATTCATTTCTTGCTTCAATACACACACATGCTGGCTGGCTGGCACACACACAGACACACAACCACACACACACCCTTTTCCTATTTAATTTAGTCAACTCTCCTTCCCTTCCCCTCTCTCTCATATAGATATGTGTCATTTAGATATGTGTCATAGCATCTCTAGTCAGAGTATTACACTGCCGTGTCTTGTTAATGACAGTACACTTAGAAAACAAGGTGCTATCTAGAACCTAAAATGGTTCTTCGGCTGTCCCCATAGGAGAAGCCTTTGAAGAACCCTTTTGGTTCCAGGTAGAACCCTTTTTGGTTCCAGGTAGAACCCTTTTTGGTTCCAGGTAGAACCCTTTTGGGTTCCATGTAGGACCCTTTCCACAGAGGGTTCTCCCTGGTACCAAAAAGGGTTATCCTATGGGGACAGTGGAAGAACGCTCTTGGAATACAGATGTTCATCTGAGACACTCCTAAGTCAATAAGCAGAGTAATCAATGACACAATCATCATCACCATCTTCACAACAGTTATGATCATCCTAATCGACTTCATAATCATCAAACCTGTCTGGAATGGTAATCAAAACACTAATATTAAAAAGGGCCATGATTGGAATGAGAAAATAAGGTTTTTATCTTTCCTCCTGATGTGCGTTATTCTGGAGGGACTTTGACACAGACATAGAGAAGGACAGCATTACAGCATCACTTCTTATGGGTGGGTGTACAACTCCTTGTGTGTATGTAGAGTCCAGGTGGAGGGAGTATGATGTATCTACATTTACATTTACATTTTAGTCATTTAGCAGACGCTCTTATCCAGAGCGACTTACAGGAGCAATTAGGGTTAAGTGCCTTGCTTAAGGGCACATCGACAGATTTTTCACCTAGTCAGCTTGGGGATTAGAACCAGCAACCTTTCGGTTACTGGCACAACGCTCTTACCCACTAAGCTACCTGCCGCCCCATCTGTCAGAGAGCGAGAGTAATGTTTGTGGGGCTTAATAGCTGTTATTACGGCAGAAGGGTCACAGGGGAGAGCGAGAGGGGTGAGGAGAGTGATAGTTACATTGGTGAGGGTGAGACAGGTGGGAGATAATTGTTAGGTTGGTGGAACTGAAGGGTGATTGAGGGGAGAACAGGTGTAATGATGACAGTAGAATGAACAGGAACTGTCTATAACCCAGGAAATCATGGTGACAACCGATTATTATTTTATTTCTCTTTGTGTGTGTGTGTACGTGTGTGTACATGTGTTTGTATGTGTGTGTGTGTGTGTACGTGTGTGTGTGTGTGTGTATGTACATTCCAGTGTGATGCCATCTGGGCTTGTGCTGTCACCCTGAGAGGCAAAGCAGCAGATTGATGCTTTTGTCAGGAGCACTTCAGAGAAATTATAACCCTACTCTCAACTCTCTCTCTCACCCGCACACACCAACACACACACACACACAGACAGACAGACACACACACAGAAACACACACACAAATGGTGCTGTCAAAACAGCGTTGTGTGTTGTCTCTTCATCTTCAAAGGCACGGCTGCGGGCTCCCCCCAAAACACAGCCATCCTGGGAGCAGTGCAGAGCAGCAGACAGAGATACACTATAAACACTAAACAGCAACTATCAGACACTAACAACACTGCCTCAGAGAGAGAGAGATAGATAGTTATAAGTTAATTATAGTTTCATTTTCCATGTTTAGACTTTTCTATTTATTATATTTATACTATTGACTGTTACCATTTTATTGTTGTTATTTTTTTATTATTATTATTTACTACCATTTTATATTATTATTTTATTACAATGTATATTGTATACATTGTTGCTTGGTAATATTGACGCAATGTTTTTCATGCCAATAAAGCAGCTTGAATTTGAGAGAGAGTGAGAGAGTGAGAGAGAGTGAGCGAGAGAGAGAACACCATTGTAAATACAACCCATATTTATGTTTATTTATTTTCCCATTTGTACTTTAACTATTTGCACATTGTTACAACACTGTATATATACATAATATGACATTTGAAATGTCTTTATTCTTTTGAAACTTCTGAGTGTAATGTTTACTGTTAATATTTATTGCTTCTTTCACTTTTGTTTACTATCTACTTCACTTGCTTTGGCAATGTTAACATACATTTCCCATGCCAATAAAGCCCTTAAATTGAAATTGAAATTGGAGAGAGAGCGAGAGAGCGAGAGAGCGAGCGAGCGAGAGCGAGAGCGAGCGAGAGCGAGCGAGAGAGCTGATGCTGAGGAACTTTGGGGACTACAAAGTATTTTTCTAAACCTCCCGCTTTGTGATGAGTCGTCAATGTGTAGTTCATACATGCATAATCTGTGAGCAGAATTACTGTCTTACCTCAATTAGCCACGAAATCCCTAGTTTGAAAGCGACTGTTTACTGGAAGCTGTGCGGTGCCATTTCCCCACAATTTTCCCCCACGTGGGCCAGCCCCCTAGCAATTCGAGTTCCAGCCATTGAGATTCAGCTCTCGCCATTTGAGTGACAGCTAGCAAGATGCACACACAGCAGAGAGAGAGAGAGAGAGAGAGAGTAATGACGTGGTGCACATATCTGCATATCTGGACCACTTTTGGCTCGTGAGTGCTACTTTAAAAACTACTGACTGAAACAATTACAAAAGTACAGGAGAATCTCTTTAACGATTGACTGGGCTGATCTCAACAGCCTGTGATAAGTCCTCTAATGCAATTACACAGCCATTCAGAAATAACGTCTGTGTCTCTGTACTGCAGCACACAGCGTCTGCAGCGTGGGGCAACTAGGGACGTCACAACAGAATGGAAGAGGTGAGGATAGTAGGAGCAGAGAGAACAGAGATAATCTATAGTTGGGGCTAACATAACCTGACCCTAACCCTAACCATGCTCTCTGATAGTTCAATATGTCAGTCAACTGACGTCATATGGAAAGCACTCTATATGTGGATGATAGACTAGAGTTGTCTCCTTTCCTTATAATCATATTAATATATGCCATTTAGCAGATGCTTTTATCCAAAGCGACTTACAGTCATGCGTGCATACATTTTACGTACGGGTGGTCCCGGGAATCAAACCCCCTATCCTGCCGTTGTAACATCTCCTTTCATTCATGATCACTGATCTAAGAGGGGACCCCATCTAAGAGGAAGCAAACCGGATGGACATGATGAAAATGATCGGAGAGGTTGAGGGTAGAGGAAATTCAGGAGTAAAAACAAACTAAATAGAATTCTTGTAAAATTGACTGTGTCCATAAAATGTATATAGTATGTATAAGCTGGAAGTAGAGGCCTAAGCATTGTTGTTCACTAGTTTACTCCAATTAGGGAAGGGGTGGTGGGGTTGGAAAGTAATAAAGGGAAATGTATTTTTTAAAAAGGATTTGTATATGTATGTGTATCTATGTATATTTATATATATATATTTGCAAGAAAAAAAACATATGGGGGATTGGAAGTGATGCAGACAATTGCATTGATGGAAGTTACAATCTATCTGCAATATTAAAGCTGATCTACTCCCCCCCCCCCAAAAAAAAGAAAGGAAAAAAAGGAAAAGGAATTGATGGGTGCAAAGTGAACTCTATGGTGGACCTACAGAAGCAATAGAGGAAACAAGGTGAGGAAAGGAGACATGGAGAGGGGACTCTAGTATCCTAGACAAACACACCACAGCAGAGAGAAGTCTGTCATCATCCACCAGAACAACTCTTCTGCTCACTTTTCTGGGTCGCTGTGTAATCACACTGGGTAAATTAGAGCACGGGGTGTGTGTGTATACATCGGTGTGTGTGTGTACATCGGTGTGTGAGTGCTTCGGTGTGTGTGTGCGTCAGTGTGTGTGTGTGTGTGTGTGTGTGTGTGTGTGTGTGTGTGAGAGGCAGGGGAAAAATCACAATAATAACTTTGTACCCAATTAGCTCCCAGAAGACGCATCAGAGAGGACGCAGACGGAAATGTCCAAAGGCCGGGGTGAGGGTTAGGGTTTTGTAAAGGTATCTTGTATACTATTCATTAGAGGTCGACTTGTCCAAAGCACTTAGCTGTCTTTGTCTAAGCGGGCACACACACATACATCCTTGTGCTCTGACACACACAGCTTAGGTCACACTCTGTCCTTGTCTATTAGCAGTAAATTCTGCTCTAACACTGGGCTTCCCAGACATGCAGTCAAATTCCATTACCCTCCTCTCAGAAAGGAGAGGGCAGGAGAGACAGACAGAAGGGGGAGAGAGGAAACGGATAGAAAGAGGGAGAGGAGAGAGGGACAGAGAGGGAGGAGAGGAGAGAGTGGAGCAGAGAAAGAGGGGAGTGAATAGGTAGAGAGGGGAAGAGAGAAAGAAAGGGAACAGAGAGGGAAGGAGAGAGCTACATTTAGATTCTGCAAATGGAAGGGAAGGGAGAAAACTCTGCCTTGTGGCTCCTGTTTATGACACAATGATGATGTAACATCCTCCCTAGGAGGACATAACAAGGTTAGTGTTTCTCTGTTTCTGTTTTTCACTGATAAATCATCCCAAGATCACTGATTCAACCTCTCCACATAGTATGTTCCCCTCCCTCTTGCCTTCCTTCATCCAACTTTTCTTCAATTTCTGGCAGTTATTTCATTCCATTTTCTTAGTTTGTTTTGTCCATTGTTGTCCAAAGTATTGTTCATACCTCACTGACTCATGTTTTCTCTTGAAATATTTATGTTTACAACATTATTTGATGTTAGGACAATGTAGCAGTCATCATAGACTGTATCTGTCCTACTCTCTCTCTCTCCCCCTCTCTCTCCCCCTCTCTCTCCTCCCCCCTCTGTCTCTCTATGATAGCTTGTGTGACGACATGGTCACAGCAGACACAGGAAACCCATTATCAAGCCGAGCCTCATCCTCCCAGAGAAGAAAGGGCCTGTTCCATATTTACAGGACAGCTATGTAGCTAGTTATTCTTAGAATGCAGGAACATGAAGCAGAGCACTAGCCTGGAACCATAACCTCATTATCATCCCATCTACGATCAGATTATGTCCAGCCAACACTGTGTGGCAACGACTGGATGGATGCATGGTGTGATGTAGGGTAGTGTAGTGTAGGGTAAGGTAGGTTAGTTTAGTGTAGGGTAGTGTAGTGTATGGTAGTGTATGGTAGGGTAGGGTAGTGTAGTGTAGGGTAGGATAGTGTAGGGTAGTAGAGTGTATGGTAGTGCAGGGTAGTGTAGTGTAGTGTATTGTAGTGTAGGGTAGTGTAGGGAAGTGTAGTGTTGTGTAGTGTAGTGTATGGTTGAATAGGATAGTGTAGTGTAGGGTAGTGTATTGTAGTGTAGGGTAGTGTATTGTAGTGTAGGGTAGTGTATGGTAGCGTAGGGTAGTGTAGGGCGGTGTAGGGGAGTGTAGTGTAGTGTAGTGTAGGTAGTGTAGGTACGTTTAGTGTAGGGTGGGGTAGTGTAGTGTAGGATAGGATAGTGTAGGGTAGGGTAGTGTAGTGTATGGTACTGTAGGGTAGTGTAGGGTAGGGTAGTGTAGGCTAGTGTAGGGTAGTGTAATGTGTATGGTAGTGTATGGTAGGGTGGGTTAGTGTAGTGTAGGGTAGGATAGTGTAGGGTATGGTACTGTAGGGTAGTGTAGTGTAGGGTAGTGTAGGGTAGTGTAGTGTATTGTAGTGTAGGGAAGTGTAGTGTAGTGTAGTGTAGGGTAGGGTAGTGTAGCATAGGGTAGGGTAGTGTAGCATAGTGTAGGGTAGGGTAGTGTGGTGTAGTGTAGTGTAGTGTAGTGGAGTGGAGTGGATTTCTTAAGGTGGTAAAGTAGTTTAAAAAGTAATGACTTACCTGTGCAGCATCAATGAAGCGGGGGCAGAGAAGACATGAAAGAGAGAAAAAAAGAAATGTTAGACACAATATTACAGCTCAGAAACACATACTGTATACTGCACACACACACACACACACACACACACACACACACACACACACACACGATGGAGCCAGAGGGACTTGCATTGATGTGCCTTCCTACATCAGAAGAAGCATATATAGCAACTAGCTCTCACAGTCTCACGTCAGAATTAGACGTTTATCCGTGTTTCTCAAACATCAAATTTCGAAGATGTTGCAAACGTCAAATTTCAAAGTTAAGTTTAGGCATTAACTCAGAATTTTTAAGGTTAGGGTTAAGTTCAGGCATTAACACCAAATTCTTAAGGTTAGGTATTAACTCTGAATGGTTAAGGTAAGGGTTAGGGTTTGGGATAGGCTTAAAACTAAAATCTAAAAAACTACTTTCCATCGCTGGATTCAAACTTGCAACCTTTGGTATCAGAGGCAGATGCTTACACCCCATTGAAGGTAACAGCGCTCACTGTTGCCCCTCGTGGCCGGTTCCCACGTCATCTCCCGACGTCCTCAGACATGGATGGACGTCGAATACTGACTTGTATCACAGGTGACCTGGCCGTACTGTATATAGTATAGTATACACACATAATGAACACACACACTCCTTATACTGTAGTGTATAATAGTTTGTATGGAGTAGAGAAAGAGGTAGAGGAACAGTACAGAGGAAAAGTAGCCCAAAGCCGGAGGGAAATATGCACACACACACAAACAGGGGTGACAGTGATACTCTGTGGGCCTCTATTTTAGATAAGGAGTTCCAAGAGATCCAGAGGCGCTGTCATACTGTTCCCTATACTGCAGCTCTGCATCTCTCCTCTCATCCCCTCTCCACTCCACGCCTCTCCACTCCTCTCCTCTCCACTTTACTCATTTAGCAGACGCTCTTATCCAGAGCGACTTACAGTTAGTGAGTGCATACATTTTCATACTGGCCCCCCGTGGGAAACGAACCCACAACCCTGGCGTTGCAAGCGCCATGCTCTACCAACTGAGCTACAGGGGACACTCCACTTCTCTCCTCTCCACGCCTCACTCCACTCCTCTCCTCTCCACCTCTTCTTTCCTCTCCACTCCTCTCCTATCCACTCCACTTCTCTCCTCTCTACTCCTCTCCAAACACACATGCACACACACACACAGATCAGATGACAGCACAGCAGGTCAGACAGTCTGCCCTGTCTCAGCTCTATGAGACACTTTAAAGGAGGGAGGATGAGGAGGGGAAAATCGATGGAGTGAGTTTTTGTCAAGTACATCTGCCACCTCAGTAAGTGTTCTCGTGGGAACCAGGCCAAAGGGCATGTATCAGCAGAGAGATCTGACCAATCAAAGACAAAAGGGCCAGAGAGTGTAAGACAGAATGATTTTCCGAAATCAAACAAGGTTTCTAAAATGAAAATTGTGATTTCACAAACAGCCTTGAGAAAGTTCAGTCAGCAGGGTAGAAAACAGAACTCACAGGCAGAGATCAACCCCGGGGTGTGCGTGCGTGTGTGTTTAGTCCTTGTCATTTACCATGGATGGATTCTCAGACTAGCACATTGATTGTAAAGAATCGAACCAAAGCGTCCCGGCCAAGACTCTACCGTCGTCTGTCTACATCGACATGCGGGGCCATAGGGGATTAACTGGAGGGCCGGATACCACCCACACAGACACCCAGACACAGACAGACAGACACAGACACACACACAGGTCCATAATGAGATATGGGGCCAGAGAGGGGGCAGGGAGCGAGAAATTAGTCTAACTTTACCTCTACCTCATCATTGCCACACAACAAACTAGGCCATCTAAGTCTACTCAAGAATAACAGTCTGAGTCAGAGTAGAGTCAGAGTAGAGTCAGAGTAGAGTCAGAGTAGAGTCAGAGTAGAGTCAGAGTAGTCAGAGTAGAGCGAGAGCGAGAGAGGAAAGGGAGGCGAATATATTTTTTTGTTTAGGTGGATGTCACATATCAGTATCTCTCAGCTTCTCTCACCCATTCTTTTCATCCTGTATTCATGCTGAGTGTCCCTGCCAGAGAGCAGTCTGACCTTATTAAACAAACCAGCTAGGGAGTCTGTTAGCGTTGAGTGTGTGTGCGTGTCTGTGCGTATATGCGTGTGTGCACACAAGCTTGCATGTTTTATAAGGATGCTTGAGTTAAATTAAACTAATCATAGGTTTACAGTTTCCCCATAATCTCTCTCTCCTGCATAATAAACCAACCCAAACCTCTTCCTGTTCACCCGTAAATCACCCAACACCCAACTGCCAGGCTGCAGCTGTTCCCTGATTTGCCGCCGCCATCCATCAATCTAACCAGAGATTGGCTGTCTGTGGGAAGACGTATGACAGTGAGGACCCCGCCCACCTGGTCACCGTGGCGACACTGGGGTCACGGCAGCAGGGTGATGGATTTCCTGTTCCAGAGGATGTGATGCGTCACGCCGCAAGGCCGGCACCTAAGAACAGAATTAGGGCTTGCGAGTGCAACACACACACACACACATTGCAAACACTACTACACAACAATCCTGCTAACACCGCACATTCACTCACACACACACACATTTGAGCAGAGTGTAAGGTAATGTTATTGCTCGGCTGCTTCATTTAAATGTAAGTCCTTTCAACAAGAAGTTCCTCTAATAAAGTGGCTGAAATCTGCCTGTGCTTTTAAGGACAATGTGTGTGTGGGGAAAAAAACGAGAGATGTGAGCGGAAAACAGGAAGAATAGAGCAGGGTTCCCCAACTGGCGGTGATTTTATTTGGCCCTGAGTTTTCTGAGTAAAGTTATTATATACAGTGGGGAGAAATGTAATTTTTATCATAGGTACACTTCAAATGTGAGAGACGGAATCTAAAACAAATATCCAGAAAATCACATTGTATGATTTTTAAGTAATTAATTTGCATTTTATTGCATGACATAAGTATTTGATCACCTACCAACTAGTAAGAATTCCGGCTCTCACAGACCTGTTAGTTTTTCTTTAAGAAGCCCTCCTGTTCTCCACTCATTACCTGTATTAACTGCACCTGTTTGAACTCGTTACCTGTATAAAAGACACCTGTCCACACACTCAATCAAAGAGACTCCAACCTCTCCACAATGGCCAAGACCAGAGAGCTGTGTAAGGACATCAGGGATAAAATTGTAGACCTGCACAAGGCTGGGATGGGCTGGGCTACAGGACAATAGGCAAACAGCTTGGTGAGAAGGCAACAACTGTTGGCGCAATTATTAGAAAATGGAAGAAGTTCAAGATGACGGTCAATCACCCTCGGTCTGGGGCTCCATGCAAGATCTCACCTCGTGGGGCATCAATGATCATGAGGAAGGTGAGGGATCAGCCCAGAACTACACGGCAGGACCTGGTCAATGACCTGAAGAGAGCTGGGACCACAGTCTCAAAGAAAACCATTAGTAACACACTACGCCGTCATGGATTAAAATCCTGCAGCGCACGCAAGGTCCCCCTGCTCAAGCCAGCGCATGTCCAGGCCCGTCTGAAGTTTGCCAATGACCATCTGGATGATCCAGAGGAGGAATGGGAGAAGGTCATGTGGTCTGATGAGACAAAAATATAGCTTTTTGGTCTAAACTCCACTCGCCGTGTTTGGAGGAAGAAGAAGGATGAGTACAACCCCAAGAACACCATCCCAACCGTGAAGCATGGAGGTGGAAACATCATTCTTTGGGGATGCTTTTCTGCAAAGAGGACAGGACGACTGCACCATATTGAGGGGAGGATGGATGGGGCCATGTATCGCAAGATCTTGGCCAACAACCTCCTTCCCTCAGTAAGAGCATTGAAGATGGGTCGTGGCTGGGTCTTCCAGCATGACAACGACCCAGAACACACAGCCAGGGCAACTAAGGAGTGGCTCCGTAAGAAGCATCTCAAGGTCCTGGAGTCGCCTAGCCAGTCTCCAGACCTGAACCCAATAGAACATCTTTGGAGGGAGCTGAAAGTCCGTATTGCCCAGCGACAGCCCCGAAACCTGAAGGATCTGGAGAAGGTCTGTATGGAGGAGTGGGCCAAAATCCCTGCTGCAGTGTGTGCAAACCTGGTCAAGACCTACAGGAAACGTATGATCTCTGTAATTGCAAACAAAGGTTTCTGTACCAAATATTAAGTTCTGCTTTTCTGATGTATCAAATACTTATGTCATGCAATAAAATGCAAATTAATTACTTAAAAATCATACAATGTGATTTTCTGGATTTTTGTTTTAGATTCCGTCTCTCACAGTTGAAGTGTACCTATGATAAAAATTACAGACCTCTACATGCTTTGTAAGTAGAAAAACCTGCAAAATCGGCAGTGTATCAAATACTTGTTCTCCCCACTGTATATATTTTATTTTACAGTTGGACATAAGACTGTAAAAACACCAGCAAATCAGCTCCAAGTGATTAGAATTTTGGAAATATAAGTATTCCCACGCATAATACAGAGATATATGTGATCGTATACAAATACAAGCAACATTTGAAATGTTTTAGTCAAATGTAATATCTGTTTGGGCTTCTTGCGGTCAATTTGCAGTCTACAAATTATTTGTAATTATGTTCCAGCCCCTTGACCATCTGCTCCAGAAAAAAATCACCCTGCGGCTGAATCTAGTTGATGATCTTGGAATAGGGGAGGGGTGTTCTCTCTCCTCTTACCTCCAGTGGCTGTGTACAAGTCAAGGGCATTGACTAAATTGACCCCTGCCATTGGCCAAATTGGAGCCTTCCAGAGAAAATCTATGTCTATGAGCCGAGGTTGGGCAGATCCACTGAGAAATTGTCGGGGGGAGGGCAGTAAAAAATCAAACAGCACCGGCATTCACAGCACCAACGCCCTCCCTGCATTGATCATCTGCTACCCTGCTTACCTATTAGCTATATCTGAGACCAACTGACACACACAGAGCTCCCAACAAACTGAACACACACACATCTATACACACACCTCTACATAAACATACTCAACATTTAAACTTACCTTTATGAAGAAATATGCATTCAAAACACTGCCAAGTTTCCACAGTTAATATATTATGTAAAATATACTGACGTAATTTTTTTGTATTTTACCCCATTTTTCCCCCCAATTTCAATCTTTTCTCATCGCTGCAACTCCCGAACGAGCTCGGGAGGCAAAGGTTGAGTCATGCATCCTCCGAAACATGACACGTCAAACAGCACTTCTTAACCGGATGCCAGCCGCACCAATGTGTCGGAGGAAACACTGTTCAACTGACAACCGAGGTCAGCCTACAGGCGCCCGGCCCGCCACAAAGAGTCGCTAGTGCGCGATGAGCCAAGTAAAGCTCTCCCGGCCAAACCCTCCCCTAACCCAGACAACGCTGGGCCAATTGTGCGCCGCCTTATGGGACTCCCGATCACGGGCGTTTGTGATACAGCCTGGGATCAAACCCAGGTCTGTAGTGACGCCTCTAGCACTGCAATGCAGTGCCTTAGACCTCTGCGCCACTCGGGAAGCCCTTGACAGACGTTTCTTTATACATGTGTCTTTGTGAGTACAAGAGGAGAAGAGAAGAGAAGTTTCAGATGGTGTGCACAGTATATTGGATGGTTGGTATATTTGGTTGGTTAGTGGAGGGGTGTAGGGCAGTGGGGTGTGGCTCATTAGTATTTGATTGACAGCTCCAATTAGAGGACCAGCAGAGGGGAGGAAGGGAAGATAGGAGGGGAGGAGAGTGGAGAACAGCTACAAAAAGACGCCCACGATGACAAGCTTGCGTATCCACAGTGATGAGCACGGAAATCAGAGCGGCCCTTTGATCTGGCTGCAGAGCCGCTCGCTGATGAAGAGATTCAGACACGAGTCAAAAATGCAAGCCGACAGAAAAAGTGTGTGTGTGTGTGTGTGTGTGTGAGATGGGTATGTTTGCTGCTATGGATTTGGCTTTGCAGCAGATCAAGGTCAGTTTTACTGGAATGTGCTGGATGTTCTCACTCACACACACACACAATCTGCTTGCTGATTCTTCTGTTGTGAGCAAAAGGAAGAGAAATGCCTCAGATATTCAGAGACACCTCCCTAATTCAGACAGGCTGTGCACTGCAGCTTCAAACAAAGTCGACTTCCATTAAACATTGCACATACAGTATACACACACACACACACACACTACCACAAGAAACAAGGATTGCTCCAGTCAAAACCACTACACTCACTAACACTCAACCTTGCTGCAGTGACAGTACAGTATCTAGTTTTGGCATTACCACAATACAGGGTATATTTCTGTGTACAAAGCTGTATCTATGCCGAGTGGCGCAGTGGTCTAAGGCACTGCATTGTAGCCGGCCGCGACCGGGAGACCCATGGGGCGGCGCACAATTGGCCCAGGGTAGGGGAGGGATTGGCCGGCAGGGATGTAGCTCAGTTGGTAGAGCATGGCGTTTGCAACGCCAGGGTTGTGGGTTCGATTCCCACAGGGGGCCAGTATGAACATTTTTAAATAATGTATGCACTCACTAACTGTAAGTCGCTCTGGATAAGAGCGTCTGTTGAATGACTAAAATGAAGTGGATAGACATGGAAATGATTGAGAGATGAATGCAGAACGGATGTGAGCTATTTTCTCTTTGTTTCATCTGAGGTCAAATGTATAATGATGAGACACAGCATACTGAATCACTGACCTCCGCTAAGAATGGTAGTGCTTGGTAACACAAGGTCACACAGAAGCATCTTGGAACAATCACACACACTCACAGTAAAGTGTGTCCTATAGCTGTGTCTCTGTGTGAATCTGTGTTTTATTGCCTGATGACTGCAATCTGATCCTCTAAACCTCAACACTGATCCCCACCTGGGGCAAAGACTGTAGTGATGGATGTGTGTGTGTGTGTGTGTGTGTGTGTGTGTGTGTGTGTGTGTGTGTGTGTGTGTGTGTGAGAGTGTGAGTCCTTCCCCAGTGCAGGCAGTGCATGGAACGTTACCGTCCCTTTAAATATTTCATCACCACTGAGCGCGCTCACACCACAGGCAGGCCACAACCATCTCAATCTGCTCTGCCACCTCTCTGAGGCACACACACAGACTGCAGTGTCAGCTACACACACACACACACACTAAATGTGTTTAAAGAGCCTGCACTGGCCTACCTGCCCAGAGAGAGAGAGGGAAAGAGAGGGGAAGAAAAGTAGAAAGTGACAATGAAAAACAGATAATAATTTATTCAGCCACAGAGTTCTCCTCTAATAAACTGACAGACTGGGTAAAACACAGTAAAAGTATTGCTCTCCACATCTCCCCCACATGCAGAATCAGAGGGTAACAGTCTCCAGCTGGGAAACACTGAAACAATCCAACCACTAAAATAATTATGTCTGGAGGCAACAGCAACCATTTTGATTAGTCTCACACTCTGAACCTGGAGGCAGAGAAATGCATGGAGGCCTTTTACCGTAAAAGCTATTTTCCAGGAAAAGAGAGAGAGAGAGAGAGAGAGAGAGAGAGAGAGAGAGAGAGAGAGAGAGAGAGAGAGAGAGAGAGAGAGAGAGAGAGAGAGAGAGAGAGAGAGAGAGAGAGAGAGAGAGAGAGAGAGAGAGAGAGAGAGAGAGAGAAGAGAGAGGTGACCCTAATACTGTAGGTTAATAGCTATTAAACATGACAGTGGATGTGATTTAAAGGCCTGCTCTATCAGAGAGACCAAAATCATCAAAGCAGCCTGTGCTATAACCACTAATCAATAGTGAATAACAGAGCTCTGGCCTGGCTCGCTGATAGCTTCTCCTGCTCTAGTGCTCTCCTCTTTAAATAGCTGTCTCATATACTAGTACTGCACTAGTCCACATGTGTGTACTGCTGGTCAAAAGAAGTCCACTATATGAGTGATAGGGTGGTACTCGAAGGCTCTGGTGGTCAGGCACTGGAGGCTTTTCTGGTCAGAAATAGTGCACTATATAAGGAGTATATAGGGTATAGGTTATTATATGAGAGCTCTGGTCAAAAGTAGTGCACTACATGGGGAATAGGGAGCCATTTGAGACTGCTCTGGTCAAAAGTAGTGCACTACATAGGGAATATGGTGCCATGTGAGAGGAATAGAGTGGTATGCTCTAATCAAAAGTAGTATGGTTAGTATATTTACATTTTAGTCATTTAGCAGGCGCTCTTATCCAGAGCGACTTACAGTTAGTGAGTGCATACATTTTTCATACTGTATACAGTGGGGGAAAAAAGTATTTAGTCAGCCACCAATTGTGCAAGTTCTCCCACTTAAAAAGATGAGAGAGGCCTGTAATTTTCATCATAGGTACACGTCAACTATGACAGACAAATTGAGGAGAAAAAATCCAGAAAATCACATTGTAGGATTTTTAATGAATTTATTTGCAAATTATGGTGGAAAATAAGTATTTGGTCACCTACAAACAAGCAAGATTTCTGGCTCTCACAGACCTGTAACTTCTTCTTTAAGATGCTCCTCTGTCCTCCACTCGTTACCTGTATTAATGGCACCTGTTTGAACTTGTTATCAGTATAAAAGACACCTGTCCACAACCTCAAACAGTCCCAATCCAAACTCCACTATGGCCAAGACCAAAGAGCTGTCAAAGGACACCAGAAACAAAATTTTAGACCGGCACCAGGCTGGGAAGACTGAATCTGCAATAGGTAAGCAGCTTGGTTTGAAGAAATCAACTGTGGGAGCAATTATTAGGAAATGGAAGACATACAAGACCACTGATAATCTCCCTCGATCTGGGGCTCCACGCAAGATCTCACCCCGTGGGGTCAAAATGATCACAAGAACGGTGAGCAAAAATCCCAGAACCACACGGGGGGACCTAGTGAATGACCTGCAGAGAGCTGGGACCAAAGTAACAAAGCCTACCATCTACACACTACGCCGCCAGGGACTCAAATCCTGCAGTGCCAGACGTGTCCCCCTGCTTAAGCCAGTACATGTCCAGGCCCGTCTGAAGTTTGCTAGAGTGCATTTGGATGATCCAGAAGAGGATTGGGAGAATGTCATATGGTCATATGAAACCAAAATAGAACTTTTTGGTAAAAACTCAACTCGTCGTGTTTGGAGGACAAAGAATGCTGAGTTGCATCCAAAGAACACCATACCTACTGTGAAGCATGGGGGTGGAAACATCATCCTTTGGGGCTGTTTTTCTGCAAAGGGACCAGGATGACTGTTCCGTGTAAAGGAAAGAATGAATGGGGCCATGTATCGTGAGATTTTGAGTGAAAACCTCCTTCCATCAGCAAGGGCATTGAAGATGAAACGTGGCTGGGTCTTTCAGCATGACAATGATCCCAAACACACCGCCCGGGCAACGAAGGAGTGGCTTCATAAGAAGCCTTTCAAGGTCCTGGAGTGGCCTAGCCAGTCTCCAGATCTTAACCCCATAGAAAATCTTTGGAGGGAGTTGAAAGTCTGTGTTGCCCAGCGACAGCCCCAAAACATCACTGCTCTAGAGGAGATCTGCATGGAGGAATGGGCCAAAATACCAGCAACAGTGTGTGAAAACCTTGTGAAGACTTACAGAAAACGTTTGACCTGTGCCATTGCCAACAAAGGGTATATAACAAAGTATTATTTTCCACCATAATTTGCAAATAAATTCATAAAAAATCCTACAATGTGATTTTCTGGATTTTCTTTTCTCATTTTGTCTGTCATAGTTGACGTGTACCTATGATGAAAGTTACAGGCCTCTCATCTTTTTAAGTGGGAGAACTTGCACAATTGGTGGCTGACTAAATATTTTTTTCCCCCACTGTATAGGGCCCTTAAATTCTAATCTGGACCTGGACGCCAGTTCCACTGCTTTTTTCATTCTTCTAATCAGGGACTGATTAAGACCTGGACTTCAGGTGGGTGTAATTAAATTAATTACCAGGTAGAACAGAAAACCAGCAGTACTCGGGACCTCGTAGGGTAAGATTTGAATATCCCTGATATGTTATTTGAGGCCTGTATGTATGGTGAGTAATCAGGATCCTGCAGCCAGTTTGAAGGGGGTTGATTGATGCACAGATAATCAATCCATTTTATTCAGCCTGCCTCCCTGCCTCCCTGCCTGCCTGCCTGCCTCCCTGCCTGCCTCCCTGCCTCCCTGCCTGCCTGCCGGGCATTCTCTCACTCACTCTCTGAACCGGTCATTGCCAGCACAACAGCACTGAGATAGGGAGGAAGGGGAGAGAGACAGAATGCAGAATGGGAGAGAAAGAAACAGTCAGAGAGAGACAGAATGAACCGGAGAGAGAGAGAGAGGAGAAGTGCTGCTATGAATATATCAGTCCAATAGTTATTATGTGTGAAGGTTGCCTGTCCTGTTGGTAGTAATCACAGTCAGAGCTCTCCACTGCTCCCCGCCCTGCTGCGCAAGTCCCAGCACCATCATTATAAACAACAGGGTACACTACCTGTCTGCATGGGCCTCACTCACTGATCACTAATGACTAGGGACAGGAGTATTTCCTCACCAAGTCACCTGACCAGGAAAAACCCTAGGCCCTATTTAGAACACGTTACTGTGCCAGACGTCTATTTTCTCAGACATAAAAATGAAGGTAGAAAATAACTGAATTGAGTTAAATACAGGAGAGTAGAATGATGCACACTGCAATTAGCATCCCATGTGTTCTTTTATTAGCCTTAATTTAATTAGTTTAGTCTAATATGGAAAATGAATGAATGACAGCTGGAATCAATGTGCAGATTAATTTGGCTCAACCCACCACCTGACAACCTTCACTGGCTGTGACATAGTATTATTCCTCAATACAAATGAAAACAGGTTAAATAAATGAATGCACAAGTACACCTTGATGAGTGTCGGGCATTCCAGAGGATGCCCTATAGAGTTCTTACAGTAGTGTATGTTTAATGTCTGAATGGTGGAGAATGCAGTACAGTACAGAATATTATATTGTAATATTTTTAGAGTGAATGGCTATACAGTGGACAGTGGTTAACCTTTAAAGCTGTGCTTCTTCTTCTTTAAAGCTGACACCTATATGTGTGTTAGATATTAAACTGTTTTAGAAGGACAAACTGGAGCTCAGTCCATCTGTTTGAAGTTGAGATTACCCTCAATTCTCTTTCTCTCCCCCCTCTCTCCCTCCCTCCTCCCTCATTCGCTGTCTGTGTCCCCTACCCTCTCTTTCTGTGATCTGTCCACTAAGCGGAGGGTTTGAAGGTTGGCCAGTAAGGGGACGTCAAGCCAGCTGTTTCCGTGACGACCATGACAGCTCAGTGGGGGCAGGGCACCAAACCAGACCAGACCGTGGTGGCAGTGGATAGGATAGCCTGAACATGTGAAAGTTGGTTTGTTGTCTCTAGCTTGAACGGTTCAAGAGTTACTGTTGGTGAGTTATTTTATGCAAATGTCTGCAACTTTATATAGTTATAGTTGATACAAGTTTTAAAGAATTTGAAGTTAGGATAGCCTGAACAAGTGTTAGGTTTTTGTGTCTACTAAGACAGGGGAATTTACAGACACATTGTACTAGACAGAGAAAACACAGTGACAGGTAGTATCCTGAGTGAATGTCAGACAAGAGAGCATGGTGCTGAAACCATGTGTGATACAAGAGAAAGGAGTGCAGAGTACCATGAAATACAGTACAGCTGAGTGGATTACCATGTAAATGTATATTTATGCCAAATCTACAGTACCCACGGGAATGTGATATCACAAACAACTCCAATACCCATGACGCTGTTCTCCTTTACCTTCCAGCGGTTCACAGATGTAACTAATGCTGCCTATGTCACCCAGGGGGCTATTGGCATCTACCATACTGAAGCACATAGAGTCAATGCTGTTACATGTAATATGTATTTATGTATGGGGAAACAAACAAACAAACAAACAACAAAAACACAGTGTTACAAGTGTCTCCTGTAAATATCCTAGCTCTTATCTGTTATGAGAAACTGTAGGAATATACACTACCGTTCAAAAGTTCGGGGTCACTTAGAAATATGCTTGTTTTCGAAAGAAAAGCAATTTCTTTGTCCATTAAAATAACATCAAAATGATCAGAAATACAGTGTAGACATTGTTAATGTTGTAAATGGCCATATCTCAGACTGGCCAATAAAAAGAAAAGATTAAGATGGCCAGTCTGAGATATGGCTTTTTCTTTGCAACTCTGCCTAGAAGGTCAGCATCCCGGAGTCGCCTCTTCGCTGTTGACGTTGAGACTGGTGTTTTGCGGGTACTATTTAATGAAGCTGCCAGTTGAGGACCTGTGAGGCGCCTGTTTCTCAAACTAGACACTCTAATGAATTTGTCCTCTTGCTCAATTGTGCACTGGGGCCTCCCACTCCTCTTTCTATTCTGGTTAGAACCAGTTTGCGCTGTTCAGTGAGGGGAGTAGTACACAGCGTTGTACGAGATCTTCGGTTTCTTGGCAATTTCTCGCATGGAATAGCCTTCATTTCTCAGAACAAGAATAGACTGACGAGTTTCAGAAGAAAGTTATTCGTTTCTGGCCAATGTCTGATGCTCCAGATACTCACCTAGTCTCAAGAAGGCCAGTTTTATTGCGTCTTTAATCAGCACAACAGTTTTCAGCTGTCCTAACATAATTGCAAAAGGGTTTTCTAATGATCAATTAGACTTTTAAATGATAAACTTGGATTAGCAAACACAACGTGCCATTGGAACACAGGACTGATGGTTGCTGATAATGGGCCTCTGTACGCCTATGTAGATATTCCATTACAAATTAGCAGTTTCCAGCTACAATAGCCATTTACAATATTAACAATGTCTACACTGTATTTTTGATCAATTTGATGTTATTTTAATGTACAAAAAAATTGCTTTTCTTTCAAAAACAAGGACATTTCTAAGTGACCCCAAACTTTTGAACTGTAGTGTATAGACTAGCTGCTTCCCTCTGTCTGTCTCTGTCTGTCTCATTCTCTCCCTCTGCCTCTCTCCCCCATGTCTCCTCTTTCACCAAAGACAAGCACCAACAGCCGCAGTAGCAGAAACCTTCTGAATTATTAAAGAAGAGACAAGACAATGCACACACCACAGTAACCGTATCCTGCCCTCAGGGGGAAGGAGATAATAACCAATTCAATCTGACATGGTTATAGAGCCTATCACCATCAGAGAGAGAGGGAGGGAGAGAGAGGGCAAGTGAGGGAGAGAGAGACAGAGAGAGAGAGAGAGAGAGACAGACTGTGGTGTTGATGGTATCCTCAATGAAATGATAAAATATACAGACCACAAATTCAAATTGGCTATTCTTAAACTCTTCCCTCAAATGTGGAACCAAGGTCTGATCACCCCAATCCACAAAAGTGGAGACAGATTTGACCCCAATAATTACCGTGGAATAGGCGTCAGCAGCAATCTCGGAAAAATCCTTTGCAATATCATTAACAGCAGACTCCAACATTTCGTCAGTGAAAACAATGTACTGAGCAAATGTCAAATTGGCTTTTTACCCATTTACCGTTAGACCGACCACATATACACCCTGCACACCCTTATTGACAAACAAAACAAAACAAAAGCAAAGTCTTCTCATGCTTTGTTCATTTCATTTGGCATGAGGGAAATTGATGGAAAGCGGTGTTGGGGAAAAACATACGACATTATAAAATCCATGTACACAAACAACAAGTGGGCAGTTAAAATTGGCAATAAACACACACATTTCTTTCCACAGGGCTGTGGGGTGAGACAGGGATGCAGCTTGAGCCCCACCCTCTTCAACATACAGTGGGGAGAACAAGTATTTGATACACTGCCGATTTTGCAGGTTTTCCTACTTACAAAGCATGTGGAGGTCTGTAATTTTTATCATAGGTACACTTCAACTGTGAGAGACGGAATCTAAAACAAAAATCCAGAAAATCACATTGTATGATTTTTAAGTAATTAATTTGCATTTTATTGCATGACATAAGTATTTGATCACCTACCAACCAGTAAGAATTCCGGCTCTCACAGACCTGTTAGTTTTTCTTTAAGAAGCCCTCCTGTTCTCCACTCATTACCTGTATTAACTGCACCTGTTTGAACTCATTACCTGTATAAAAGACACCTGTCCACACACTCAATCAAACAGACTCCAACCTCTCCACAATGGCCAAGACCAGAGAGCTGTGTAAGGACATCAGGGATAAAATTGTAGACCTGCACAAGGCTGGGATGGGCTACAGGACAATAGGCAAGCAGCTTGGTGAGAAGGCAACAACTGTTGGCGCAATTATTAGAAAATGGAAGAAGTTCAAGATGACGGTCAATGATCCTCGGTCTGGGGCTCCATGCAAGATCTCACCTCGTGGGGCATCAATGATCATGAAGAAGGTGAGGGATCAGCCCAGAACTACACGGCAGGACCTGGTCAATGACCTGAAGAGAGCTGGGACCACAGTCTCAAAGAAAACCATTAGTAACACACTACGCCGTCATGGATTAAAATCCTGCAGCGCACGCAAGGTCCCCCTGCTCAAGCCAGCGCATGTCCAGGCCCGTCTGAAGTTTGCCAATGACCATCTGGATGATCCAGAGGAGGAATGGGAGAAGGTCATGTGGTCTGATGAGACAAAAATAGAGCTTTTTGGTCTAAACTCCACTCGCCATGTTTGGAGGAAGAAGAAGGATGAGTACAACCCCAAGAACACCATCCCAACCGTGAAGCATGGAGGTGGAAACATCATTCTTTGGGGATGCTTTTCTGCAAAGAGGACAGGACGACTGCACCGTATTGAGGGGAGGATGGATGGGGCCATGTATCGCGAGATCTTGGCCAACAACCTCCTTCCCTCAGTAAGAGCATTGAAGATGGGTCGTGGCTGGGTCTTCCAGCATGACAACGACCCGAAACACACAGCCAGGGCAACTAAGGAGTGGCTCCGTAAGAAGCATCTCAAGGTCCTGGAGTGGCTTAGCCAGTCTCCAGACCTGAACCCAATAGAAAATCTTTGGAGGGAGCTGAAAGTCCGTATTGCCTAGCGACAGCCCCGAAACCTGAAGGATCTGGAGAAGGTCTGTATGGAGGAGTGGGCCAAAATCCCTGCTGCAGTGTGTGCAAAACTGGTCAAGACCTACAGGAAACTTATGATCTCTGTAATTGCAAACAAAGGTTTCTGTACCAAATATTAAGTTATGCTTTTCTGATGTATCAAATACTTATGTCATGCAATAAAATGCAAATTAATTACTTAAAAATCATACAATGTGATTTTCTGGATTTTTGTTTTAGTTTCCGTCTCTCACAGTTGAAGTGTACCTATGATAAAAATTACAGACCTCTACATGCTTTGTAAGTAGGAAAACCTGCAAAATCGGCAGTGTATCAAATACTTGTTCTCCCCACTGTATATATCAATGAATTGGCGAGGGCACTAGAACAGTCTGCAGCACCTGGCCTCACCCTACTGGACTCAGAAATCAAATGATTGCAGATAATCTGGTCTTTCCGTCCCCAACCAAGGAGGGCCTACAGCAGCACCTAGATCTTCAGCACAGATTCTGTCAGACTTGGGATCTGACAGTGAATCTCAGTAAGCCAAAAATAATGTATTCCAAAAAAGGTCAAAATCAAATGAAATTGTATTTGTCACATGCGCCGAATACAACAGGTATAGATAGATCTTACAGTCAAATGCTTACTTACAAGCCCTTAACCAACAATGCAGTTTTAAGAAAAATCAAGTGTTAAGTAAAAAATAGATAAGTAAAAAAGAAAAAGAAATAACAAATAATTAAAGAGAGGCAGTAAAATAACAGTAGCAAAGCTATATACAGGGGGTAGCAGTACATAGTCAATGTGCGGGGGCACAGGTTAGTCGAGGTAATTGAGGTAATATGTACATGTAGGTAGAGTTAAAGTGACTATGCATAGATAACAAACAGAGAGTGGCAGCAGCGTAAAAGAGGAGGGGGGGGGGGGGGGGACGACAATGCAAATAGTCCGGGTAGCCATTTGATTAGCTGTTCAGGAGTCTTATGGCTTGGGGGTAGAAGCTGTAAAGAAGCCTTTTGGACCTAGACTTGGGGCTCCGGTACCGCTTGCGTGCTGTAGCAGAGAGAACAGTCTATGACTAGGGTGGCTGGAGTCTTTGACAATTTTTAGGGCCTTCCTCTGACACCGCCTGGTATAGAGGTCCTGGATGGCAGGAAGCTTGGCCCCAGGGATGTACTGGGCCGTACGCACTACCCTCTGTAGTGCCTTGCGGTCGGAGGCCGAGCAGTTGCCATACCAGGCAGTGATGCAACCAGTCAGGTTGCTCTCGATGGTGCAGCTGTATAACTTTTTGAGGATCTGACTACCCATGCCAAATCTTTTCAGTCTCCTGAGGGGGAATAGGCTTTGTCGTGCCCTCATCACGACTGTCTTGGTGTGTTTGGACCATGATAGTTCGTTGGTGATGTGGACAGCTCTCAACCTGCTCTCAACCTGCTCCACTACAGCCCCGTCGATGAGAATGGGGGCGTGCTCGGTCCTCCTTTTCCTGTAGTCCACAATCATCTCCTTTGTCTTGATCACATTGAGGGAGAGGTTGTTATCCTGGCACCACACGGCCAGGTCTCTGACCTCCTCCCTATAGCCTGTCTCATCGTTGTCGGTGATCAGGCCTACCACTGTTGTGTCGTCAGCAAATTTAATGATGGTGTTGGAGTCATGCCTGGCCATGCAGTCAAGGGTGAACAGGGATTACAGGAGGGGACTAAGCACGCACCACTGAGGGGCCCCAGTGTTGAGGATCAGCGTGGCAGATGTGTTGTTACCTACCCTTACCACCTGGGGGCGGCCCGTCAGGAAGTCCATGATCCAGTTGGAGAGGGAGGTGTTTAGTCCCAGAGTCCTTAGCTTAGTGATGAGCTTTGAGGGCACTATGGTGTTGAACGCTAAGCTGTAGTCAATGAATATTATTCTCACGTAGGTGTTCCTTTTGTCCAGATGGGAAAGGGCAGTGTGGAGTGCAATAGAGATTGCATCATCTGTGGATCTGTTGCGGCGGTATGCAAATTGGAGTGGGTCTAGGGTTTCTGGGATAATGGTGTTGATGTGAGCCATGACCAGCCTTTCAAAGCACTTCATGGCTATAGACGTGAGTGCTACAGGTCAGTAGTCATTTAGGCAGGTTATCTTAGTGTTCTTGAGCACAGGGACTATGGTGGTCTGCTTGAAACATGTTGGTATTACAGACTCAGTCAGGTTGAAAATGTCAGTGAAGACACTTGCAAGTTGGTTAGCGCATGCTCAAAGTATACGTCCTGGTAATCCGTCTGGCCCTGCAGCCTTGTGAATGTTGACCTGTTTAAAGGTCTTACTCACATCGGCTACGGAGAGCGTGATCACACAGTCATCCGGAACAGCTGATGCTCTCATGCATGCATCAGTGTTGCTTGCCTCGAAGCGAGCATAGAAGTAATTTAGCTCATCTGGTAGGCTCGTGTCACTGGGAAGCTCGTGGATGTGCTTCCCTTTGTAGTCTGTAATAGTTTGCAAGCCCTGCCACATCCGACAAGCGTCGGAGCCGGTGTAGTATGATTCAATCTTAGTCCTGTATTGACGCTTTGCCTGTTTGATGGTTCGTCGAAGGGCATAGCGGGATTTCTTACAAGCGTCCAGGTTATAGTCCCGCTCCTTGAAAGCGGCAGCTCTACCCTTTAGCTCAGTGCGGATGTTGCCTGAAATCCATGGCTTCTAGTTGGGGTATGTACATACGGTCACTGTGGGGACGACGTCATCGATGCACTTATTGATGAAGCCAGTGACTGATGTGGTGTACTCTTCAATGCCATCGGAAGAATCCCAGAACATATTCCAGTCTGTGCTAGCAAAACAGTCCTGTAGCTTAGCATCTGCGTCATCTGACCAATTCTTTATTGACCGAGTCACTGGTGCTTACTGCTTTAGTTTTTGCTTATAAGCAGGAATCAGAAGGATAGAATTATGGTCAGATTTGCCAAATGGAGGGCGAGCTTTGTACGCGTCTCTGTGTGTGGAGTAAAGGTGTTTTTTTTCCTCTGGTTGCACATTTAACATGCAGGTAGAAATTAGGTAAAACGGATGTAAGTTTCCCTGCATTAAAGTCCCCGGCCACTAGGAGCGCCGCATCTGGATGATCATTTTCCTGTTTGCTTATGGCCTTATATGGCTCATTGAGTGCGGTCTTAGTGCCAGCATCGGTTTGTGGTGGTAAATAGACAGCTATGAAAAATATAGATGTAAACTCTCTTGGTAAATAGTGTGGTCTACAGCTTATCATGAGATACTCTACCTCAGGCGAGCAAAACCTCTAAACTTCCTTAATATTAGATTTCGTGCCCCAGCTGTTGTTTACAAATATACACAGACTGCCACCCCTTGTCTTACCGGAGACGGCTGTTCTTTCTTGCCGATGCAGCGTAAACAACGCCAGCTGTATGTTATCCATGTCGTCGTTCAGCCACGACTCGGTGAAACGTAAGATATTACAGTTTTTAATGTCCCGTTGGTAGGATATTTGTGATCGTAGCTCGTCTATTTTCTTATCCAATGATTGTACGTTGGCTAATAGGACTGATGGTAGATGCAGATTACCCACTCGCTGTCGGATCCTTACCACAGGTAACTTCCACAAGGCTGTGAACGATCTGAGCGACAAGGCAAGAAGGGCCTTCTATGCAATCAAAAGGAACATAAAACTCAACATCCCAATTAGGATCTGGCAAAAAATACTTCAATCAGTAATCAAACCCATTGCCCTCTATGGTTGTGAGGTCTGGGGTCCACTCACCAACCAAGAATTCACAAAATGGGACAAACACCCAATTGAGACTCTGCATGCAGAATTCTGCAAAAATATACTTTGTGTACAACGCCAAAACCCAAACAACGCATGCAGAGCAGAATTAGGACAATACCCGCTAGTTATCACAATCAAGAAAAGAGCTGTTAAATTCTACAAACACCTAAAAGGAAGCGATGCCCACATATTCCACCACAAAGCCCTCACATGCAGAGAGATTAATCTAGAGAAGAGTCCCCCCAGCCAGCTGGTTCTAGGGCTCTGTTCACTAACACAAACAGACCCCACAGAGCCCCAGGACAGAAACACATTTAGACCCAACTAAATTATGAGAAAGCAAAAATATAGTTATTTGAAAAGCTGGAAAGAATTAGCCAAAAAAACAGAGCAAATTGGAATGCTATCTGGCCAGAATACCTGACCACTGTGACTGACCAAAAATTAAGAAAATCCTTGACTATGTAAAGACTCAGTGAGCATAGTCTTGCTATTGAGAGAGGCCGCCATAGGGAGACCTGGCTCTCGAGAGAAGACAGGCTATGTGCCCACTGCCCACAAAATGAGATGGAAACTGAGCTACACTTCCTAACCTCCTGCCAAATGTATGCCCACATTGGAGACACAGATCACACAGACCGACAAAGAATTTGAAAACAAATCAAACATTGATAAACTCCCATATCTGTTAGGCGAAATACAGTGTACAATCACAGCAGCAAGATGTGTGGCCCGTTGCCATGAGAAAAGGGCAACCAGTGGAGCACAAACAACATTATAAATACAACCTATATTTATTTGTTTATTTATTTTCCCTTTCATACTTCAACTATTTGCACACTATTGCCAATAATATAACATTTGAAATGTCTATATTCTTTTAAACCTTTTGTGAGGGTAATGTTTACTCATTGTTTATTTCCCTTTTGTTTATTGTCCATTTGCTTTGGCAATGTAAACATATGTTTCCCATGCCAATAAAGCCCTTTGAATTGAATTGAATTGAATTGAATTGAGAGAGAGGGGAGAGACAGCGAGAGAAAGAGTAAGATACAGTTGAAGTCGGAAGTGTACATACACCTTAGCCAAATACATTTAAACTCAGTTTTTCACAATTCCTGACATTTAATCCTAGTAAAGATTCCCTGTCTTAGGTCAGTTAGGATCACCACTTTATTTTAAGAATGTGAAATGTCAGAATAGTTGTCAAGAGAATGATTTATTTCAGCTTTTATTTCTTTCATCACATTCCCAGTGGGTAAGAAGTTTACATACACTCAATTAGTATTTGGTAGCATTGCCTTTAAATTGTTTAACTTGGGTCAAACGTTTCGGATAGCCTTCCACAAGCTTCCCACAATAAGTTGGGGGAATTTTGGCCCATTCCTCCTGACAGAGCTGGTGTAACTGAGTCAGGTTTGTGGGCCTCCTTGCTCACACACGCTTTTTCAGTTCTGCCCACACAATTTCTATAGGATTGAGGTCAGGGCTTTGTGATGGCCACTACAATACCTTGACTTTGTTGTCCTTAAGCCATTTTGCCACAACTTTGGAAGTATGCTTAGGGTCATTGTCAATTTGGAAGACCCATTTGCGACCAAGCTTTAACTTCCTGACTGATGTCTTGAGATGTTGCTTCAATATATCCACATAATTTTCCTTCCTCATGATGCCATCTATTTTGTGAAGTACATCAGTCCCTCCTGCAACAAAGCACACCCACAGCATGGTGGTGCCACCCCCGTGCTTCACGGTTGGGATGGTGTTCTTCAGCTTGCAAGCCATGCCCCTTTTCCTCCAAACATAACGATGGTCATTATGGCTCCAGCATCTTCACAAAGTCCTATGCTGTTGTTTTGGGATTGATTTACACTTTTCGCACCAAAGTACGTTCATCTCTAGGAGACAGAACGTGTCTCCTTCCTGAGCGGTATGACGGCTGTGTGGTCCCATGGTGTTTATACTTGCGTACTATTGTTTGTACAGATGAACGTGGTACCTTCAGGCGTTTGGAAATTGCTCCCAAAGATGAACCAGACTTGTGGAGGTCTACAATCTTCTTTCTGAGGTCTTGGCTGATTTCTTTTGATTTTCCATGAATGTCAAGCAAAGAGGCACTGAGTTTGAAGGTAGGCCTTTAAATACATCCACAGGTACACCTCCAATTGAGTCAAATTATGTCAATTAGCCTATCAGAAGCTTCTAAAGCCATGATATCATTTTCTGGAATTTTCCAAGCTGTTTAAAGGCAAAGTCAACTTAATGTATGTAAACTTCTGACCCAATTGAATTGTGATACAGTGAATTATAAGTGAAATAATCTGTCTGTAAACAATTATTGGAAATATTACTTGTGTCATGCACAAAGTAGATGTCCTAACCGACTTGCCAAAACTATAGTTTGTTAACAAGAAATTTGTGGAGTGGTTGAAAAACAAGTTTTAATGACTCCAACCTAAGTGTATGTAAACTTCCAACTTCAACTGTACATTATATACAGTGTATTCGGAAAGTATTCAGACCCTTTTACCTTTTCCACATTTTGTTAGGTTACAGCCTTATTCTAAAATTGATTAAATTGTTTTTTTCCCCTCATCAATCTACACACAATACCACATAATAACAAAGCAAAAACAGTTTTTTACAAATGTTTGCTAATAAAATAAACTTTACTTAGTACTTTGTTGAAGCACCTTTGGAAGCATCTTCTTGGGTATGACGCTACAAGCTTGGCAAACCTGTATTTGGGGAGTTTCTCCCATTCTTCTCTGCAGATCCTCTCAAGCTCTGTCAAGTTGGATGGGGAGCGTTGCTGCACAGCTATTTTCAGGTCTCTCCAGAGATGTTTGATCGGGTTCAAGTCCGGGCTCTGGCTGGGCCACTCAAGGACATTCAGAGACTTGTCCTGAAGCCACTCCTGCGTTGTCTTGACTGTGTGCTTAGGGTGGTTGTCCTGTTGGAAGATGAACCTTCGCCCCAGTCTGAGGTCCTGAGCGCTCTAGAGCAGGTTTAAGGATCTCACTGTACTTTGCTCTGTTCATCTTTGCCTCGATCCTGACTAGTCTCCCAGTCCCTGCCACTGAAAAACATCCCCACAGCATGATGCTGCCACCACCATACTTCACCGTAGGTATGGTGCCAGGTTTCCTCCAGACATGACGCTTGGCAATCAGGCCAAAGAGTTCAATCTTGGTTTCATCAGACCAGAGAATCTTGTTTCTCATGGTCTGATAGTCTTTACGTGCCTTTTGGCAAACTACAAGCGGGCTGTCATGTGCCTTTTACTGAGGAGTGGCTTCCGTCTGGCCACTCTACCATAAAGGCCTGATTGGTGGAGTGCTGCAGAGATGGTTATCCTTCTAGAAGGTTCTCCCATCTCCACAGAGGAACTCTAGAGCTCTGTCAGAGTGACCATTGGGTTCTTGGTCACCTCCCTGACCAAGGCCCTTCTCCCCCGATTGCACAGTTTGGCCGGGCGGCCAGCTCTAGGAAGAGTCTTTGTGTTTCCAAACTTCTTCCATTTAAGAATGATGGAGGCCACTGTGTTTTTGGGGACCTTCAATGCTGCAGACATTTTTTGGTACCCTTCCCCAGATCTGTGCCTCGACACAATCCAGTCTCGGAACTCTACGGACAATTCCTTCGACCTCATGGCTTGGTTTTTGCTCTGACATGCACTGTCAACTGTGGGACCTTATATAGACAGCTGTGTGCCTTTCCAAATCATGTCCAATCAATTGAATTTACCACAGGTGGACTCCAATCAAGTCGTAGAAACAACTCAAGGATGATCAATGGAAACAGGATGCACCTGAGCTCAATTTCGAGTCTCATAGCAAAGGGTCTGAATACTTATGTAAATAAGGTATTTCTGGTTATATTTTTAAACCATTTGCATAAATGTCTAAAAACCTGTTTTCACTTTGTCATTATGGGTATTGTGTGTAGATTGCTGAGGATTTTTATTTATTTAATACATTTTAGAATAAGGCTGTAACATATCAAAATGTGGAAAAAGTCAAGGGGTCTGAATACTTTCGAAAGGCACTGTATACAAAAGTATGTGGACACCCCTTCAAATTAGTGGATTCGGCTATTTCAGCCACACCTGTTGCTGACAGGTGTATAAAATTGAGCACACAACCATGCAATCTCCATAGACAGACATTGGCCGTAGAATGGCCTTACTGAAGAGCTCAGTGACTTTCAACGTGGCACCGTCATAGGATGCCAGGTTTCCAACTAGTCAGTTTGTCAAATTTCTGCCCTGCTAGAGCTGCCCCGGTCAACTGTAATTACTGTTATTGTGAAGTGGAAACGTCTAGGAGCAACAACGGCTCAGCCGCGAAGTCGTAGGCCAAACAAGCTCACAGAACGGGATCACCGAGTGCTGAAGCGTGTAGCGCATAAAAATCGTCTGTCCTTGGTTGCAACACTCACTACCTAGTTCCAAACTGCCTCTGGAAGCAACGTCAGCACAATAACTCTTCGTTGGGAGCTTCATGAAATGGGTTTCCATGGCCGAGCAGCTGCACAAGCCTAAGATCACCATGCGCAATGCCAAGCGTCAGCTGGAGTGGTGTAAAGCTCGCCACCATTGGACTCTGGAGCAGTGGAAACGTGTTCTCTGGAGTGATGAATCACGCTTCACCATCTGGCAGTCCGACGGACGTGTGCTTCTAACTTTGTGGCAACAGTTTGGGGAAGGCCCTTTCCTGTTTCAGCATGACAAATGCCCCCGTGCATAATGCGAGGTCCATACAGAAATGGTTTGTCGAGAACGGTGTGGAAGAACTTGACTGGCCTGCACAGAGCCCTGACCTCAAACCAATAGAACACCTTTGGAATTAATTGGAACGCCGACTGCGAGCCAGGCCTAATCGCCCAACATCAGTGCCCAACCTCACGAATGATCTTGTGGCTGAATGGAAGCAAGTCCCTGCAGCAATGTTCTAACATCTAGTGGAAAGCCTTCCCAGAATAGCAGCAAACGGGGGACCAATTCCATTTTAATGCCCATAATTTTGGAATGAGATGTTCGACGAGCAGGTGTTGTCGTGGAAATTCTAATCAAGTGAGAGAGACTTTGTCATTTCTTCAAACAATCAATCTTTATTTGATATCGATTAATTATAGCAATAATGTAGCTGGTCTGCTGACATCTTATATAGTGGACCTAAAAATGCTTAGTCATGGCTTGTTCCACCCCTCCCCGGCAGATCAGGAGCTACTTTGTCTTCTTCTTGTGGCTATGTGTATCGGGTCATAGTGCACAAACAAGTGATAACGTTAGTTCCGTTTCACCTCATATCTCCACACAGCTGTGACCTTGGAAGATAGTAAAAGACAGGATGAACTGAAAAACTGTGGTCACTCTCAGAGGCTCTTTCTCTTGACCGTGTGACCAAGTTGAACAGAAGCAAAGATAACGGGAGACAATACAGGTCTGTTCTGTTAATAACACTATCATTAAACTCGAGTCAAACCATGTCCTTGACGATACATCCAGACCAGCTGCAGGGAGCTAGAGGGAACCATCCTTATTGGTAGTTAAGAAATCCCCTAGCAATAGGAAGAGATCTATCAATATTCATACAGATATAATCAACAAAGCATGTAAATAAGTTAATTTTTCCCTGACATTGTCCACATACTTTTGGTCATGTAGTGTAGATACAGAGAGAGAGAGACAGTAAGATAGAGCGAGAGAGGGAGGGAGGGAGGGAGGGAGGGAGGGAGGGAGGGAGGGAGGAAGGAAGGAAGGAAGGAAGGAAGGAAGGAAGGAAGGAAGGAAGGAAGGAAGGAAGGAAGGAAGGAAGGAAGGAAGGAAGGAAGGAAGGAAGGAAGGAAGGAAGGAAGGAAGGAAGGAAGGACAGAGGGAAGGGAGGCGAGAGGGAAGGGAGGCGAGAGGGAAGGGAGGAGAGAGGGAAGGAAGGAGAGAGGGAAGGGAGGAGAGAGGGAAGGGCAGATGCTGACAGTGATAGAGAGGGCTGGGACTCCGTGGGAGTGTGAAAGAGAGAACCAGAGGCAGGCAGTGGTTTATATTTACAGTGATACACTCCTCCGAGGGTAGCTGTCTTATACAGTATTTGCCACTGAGCAAAAGTAATATAGAGTAGGAGAGTTGTTTCCCCAGTGAGAGAGAGAGAAAGTAAAGAGAGTTTGTGGAGAACGTGTGAAGAGCAGTAGTAGTACAGACAGGTTCAAGTGGAGTGAATAACAGTAATGATATGTAGTATATCTCTATCAAATTCAAATAGGCAAACTAACCAGAGAGAACACAACTTTCAACTACCAGGAAGGAAGGAAGGAAGGAAGGAAGGAAGGAAGGAAGGAAGGAAGGAAGGAAGGGTGGAGCGCGGGAAGGAAGGAAAGAGGATGACTGACAGGGCCTCCGGATCTCATTATGGGATGCTGAATAGCATGGCCTTGGGTGCTGTGGTAACAGATAGCGGACAGAGAAGAGTGGAATAATTGTTGTGTGTAGATAAACGAACAGAATAACGATGAGGTATGAACCACTCTCTGTCTCACCTTGGCATTTACACTGAAGTGTCATTGTGTGCGTGCCTGCCTGCGTGCCTGCCAGTGAATGTGCGTGCACCTCCCTGTGTGTCATTGCCAGGGACAAGTGGCCTTGATAATCTGACTGGGTCACATGCAGCTCTGTGGCACATGCATCATGGATGAAACAAAAGAACAGAAGAATGAGATAGTTCCTCTGATGAAAGAGTGTGCCAATCACGGGGTGGAGGAAAGAGTGGATAATCATCATTTATTCCTCTTAATATCGTGGCTGAATATTCACATGTCACACCCTTAAGAGACTGAGAAATATGATGGAAACGCTGAAAGAGTGAATGAAACAACAAGAGAATGAGATAGCGAGAGAGAGAGAGAGAGAGAGAGATAGGAAAGAAGGGTAAGATCTCTCTCTACCTGTTGTAAATAATGCTATGGTGCAGAAGAGAAAGAGGGGGAGTGAAGGAGAATAAAAGAGAAGGGGAGAGGGAGAGAGCAAGAGAGGTGGAGAGAGAGAGAGAGAGAGAGCGAGAGAGAGAGAGAGAGAGAGCGAGAGAGAGCAAGAGAGAGAGAGAGAGAGAGAGAGAGAGGGAGAGGGAGAGAGAAAGAGAGCGAGAGAGAGAGGTTGGGAGAGGAGAGGAGCTGAAGCCCGCTTTATGACTATACCAATTGTAAATTGTGTCTGGGTGACACATCCAAAGTCATTTTGATGACTCCTGCAGTGTATTGTTCTGGAAGCCAATTCCCTATGGCTAACTGTGTCATGTGTGGAATCACATCAGTCCACATGTGAATGGTAATTGTATTGACATATTACACCATAATACTGTGCCTCTCACACTGAGGCAAACAAGACTGCTACAGCTAATACACATTCATAAATCATTCCTGCATAGATCTGCCACAACACACTCACACACACACACACACACACACACAAACAAATACACGCATGCATGCTCAAACACACACAGAAACACACATACACAAATACACGCACGCTCACTTCCACAAGTGTTTTTTCCCGATACCAGAATTTTGACTTCGATACCGATACCAGGTTTAGTATCACAATACTCAATGCCAAAACGATACCACAACAAAAAAATAAAGTGTATTAGCTAAGTCACAGAATTACTAATATTTTGGTCTATTTTGGTAGAACAACTAAAATAACAAATAGAATATATTATATTCTATATTCAATTTCTTTCAAATAATAAAACACCTTATTAAATAACAGAAAAATATCTTAACATTTTCCTTATGCCAAACCATACGAGACTCAGAGCATACAAAATTATTTTACAATTACATCTACACTGTTTTCTAATGTAATTTGATACATATCAGGGTTGATTTGCTCATATATGGCCATAATATTGTGTCAAATTACATGTATTAGACCTAAGATTCATTACAGCTAAATAATGTAATGTATTAAATAAATAGTTTAGTTCCAAAACGACATAAAAAACACTTTGAAGCTTATTTCTGTGTCACGCCCTGGCCTTGAGAGGCCGGTCGTCTTTAGTTAGTTTGGTCAGGGCGTGAGGATCTATGTTAGTATTTCTATGTTTAGGATTGTAGTATTCGTATATCTATGTTTGGCCGGGTGTGATTCCCAATCAGATGCAGCTGTCGCTCGTTGTCTCTGATTGGGGATCATACTTTAGTAGCCTGTTTGCCTACCTTAGTTGTGGGATCTTGTTAGGTTGGTATGTGTCTAGCCCTTTGGACGTCTCATCTCGATCGAGTGAATGAACATTTACGCTTTTCACGCTGCACCTTGGTCCGACCCGTCTCTCAACGATCGTGACATTCTGAAGCTTCAATATTGCAATAGTCTCTACAATTGATTTTACACAGTGATCCAATTCAATTGACATTTTGCAGACGCTCTTATCCAGAGCAACTTACAATTAGTGAGTGCATACATTTTTCATACTGGCCCCCCGTGGGAAACGAACCCACAACCCTTGTGTTGCAAGCGCCATGCTCTACCAACTGAGCTACAGGAGGGCCAGCATTCCCAGAGCGCATTTCAACTCCCAGGGTGCAATGCACCGCTCAGGGCTGCTGGCTGGTTACTGCTAGCAAGGTCAGTGCAATCCAGGGTCCTTGGGGCATCCCTACCCTAAACCCTAACCTTAACCCCTACGCTTACCCTAACCATAACCCTTACCATTCTAAATTTCAACTTCAATGGGGTAGGGACGTCCCAAGGATCCCAGATACCACGGACCCTGCTAGCAAGTCCAGACAAAAGCAAAGTAGTCTAAATATACAGTTGAAGTTGGAAGTTTACATACACTTAGCTTGGAGTCATTAAAACTCATTTTTCAACCACTACACACATTTCTTGTTAAACTATAGTTTTGGCAAGTCGGTTAGGACTTCTACTTTGTGCATGACACAAGTAATTTTTCCAACAATTGTTTACAGACAGATTATTTCACTTATAATTCACTGTATCACAATTCCAGTGGGTCAGAAGTTTATATACACTAAGTTGACTGTGCCTTCAAACAGCTTGGAAAATTCCAGAAAATTATGTAATGGCTTTAGAAGCTTCTGATAGGATAATTGACATCATTTGGGTCAGTTGGACGTGTACCTGTGGATGTATTTCAAGGCCTACCTTCAAATTCAGTGCCTCTTTACTTGACATCATGGGAAAATCAAAAGAATTCAGCCAAGACCTCAGAAATAAATGTGTATACCTCCACAAGTCTGGTTCATCCTTGGGAGCAATTTCCAAACGCCTGAAGGTACCACGTTCATCTGTACAAACAATAGTACGGGACAAAGATCGTACTTTTTGGAGAAATGTCCTCTGATCTGATTAAACAAAAATAGAACTGTTTGGCCATAATGACCATCATTATGTTTGGAGGAAAAAGGGGGTTGCTTGCAAGCCGAAGAACACCATCCCTACCGTGAAGCACGGGGTGGCAGCATCATGCGGTGGGGGTGCTTTGCTGCAGGAGGGACTGGTGCACTTCACAAAATAGATGGCATCATGAGGAAGGAAAATTATGTGGATATATTGAAGCAACATCTCAAGACATCAGTCAGGAAGTTAAAGCTTGGTCGCAAATGGGTCTTCCAAATGGACAATGACCCCAAGCATACTTCCAAAGTTGTGGCAAAATGGCATAAGGACAACAAAGTCAAGGTATTGGAGTGGCCATCACAAAGCCCTGACCTCAATCCTATAGAAATTGTGTGGGCAGAACTGAAAAAGCGTGTGTGAGCAAGGAGGCCTACAAACTTGACTCAGTTACACCAGCACTGTCAGGAGGAATGGGCCAAAATTCACCCAACTTATTGTGGGAAGCTTGTGGAAGGCTACCCAAAATGTTGCACGTTAAACAATGCTACCAAATACTAATTGAGTGTATGTAAACTTCTGATCCACTGGGAATGTGATGAAAGAAATAAAAGCTTAAATAAATCTCTCTCTACTATTATTCTGACATTTCACATTCTTAAAATAAAGTGGTGATCCTAACTAATAATATGCCATTTAGCAGATGCTTTTATCCAAAGCGACTTAGTCATGTGTGCATCACATTTTTTTGTGTATGGGTGGTCCCAGGGATTGAACCCACTACATTGGCGTTACAAGCGCCGTGCTCTACCAGCTGAGCTACAGAGGACCGACCTAAAACAGGGAATTTTTACTAGCATTAAATGTCAGGAATTGTGAAAAACTGAGTTTAAATGTATTTGGCTTAGGTGTATGTAAACTTCCGACTTCAACTGTATTGTTGTCATAGGGAAGTTATGAGTGTATTTCACATTACTTTGGGGTTGTAATCATATTATAATAAATAATTAAATAATTAGTCATTTAGCAGACGCTCTTATCCAGAGCGACTTACAGGAGCAATTAGGGTTAAGTGCCTTGCTCAAGGGCACATCGACAGATTTTTCACCTAGTCGGTTCGGGGATTAGAACCAGCGAGCTTTCGGTTACTGGCACAACGCTCTTAACCACTAAGCTACCTGCCGCCCTATAATGCTCACATAAATGTCATGCTGAATATATGTTAATGTCATTGTAACTCAAAACATGTAATTCGAATTGAGTTGCTAGTAGAATAACGTTACAATGCAAATGTCATGTGTAAAATAGTTTTTTATGTCGTTTTGGAACTAAACCTACCCTGCACGGCTTTGTAACACCGTTTGCTTAGGGCTGTCTCTCATCATCTGCTCTGTAACCAAAGTATTCCCATAGTTCACTTCTGGAGCCAGTTTTGTCAACAAGCTGCGTGAAGGTATGATGTTTTAATTAAGGCAGCCGCATGCCTCTCAGCCGGAAGAGTTCGTGCAGTTCGGAAGAGTTTGTGCATATTTTATGACAACATTTTGTGACGTTTTTGTTCATTTTGGAGTTCGGTTAGGGTTTTTACGGCTGTTCGGGCACACCATTTTTTTTCCTGCAGAAGTCTACACCCCTTCGTCCGTGATTGGTCAACTGTAGGGGTGACGCGGGTTTCTGCTTCTTGGTGATTCATCCTGAAAATCAGTGGATTGAACAACTTGGAGCATCGATTGACCGAGGAGGTACAGAAGTACCTTCACCACTACGATTCTAGCCATGCATTATATAAAGACCAGCATGTAAATGCCAATTCATGGAGGGAGATTGCGGAGACACTGGGGTCCGACCCAACCACTTGTTCGAAAAAGTGGGGCAGGGTTCGCGACAAGTTCATCAAGGCAAAGAAAAGAAACAAGGGCCGCAGTGGAGATGCCGGTGGAAAAGCTACTCCAGAAATGTTGCTGCTGGCTTGTTCGGCACGTGAAGCAGAAGACTGAAAGCAACATGCCGTCTTCACCAAAGGATGGGGTATGTTGTATTTTCTATTGTAGTCGACGAAAAGAGTAGCCATGTTTTGCTAACAAAAACTAGCCAGCTACTTGGCTGGCTAGTGGCAAGCTAACCTAGCAGGATATTCATGCAGGGAAAGCAAGCCCACCAACTAAACTAAAGATCTTTACAACTTTTGATCAAAAAGAAAATCATAAGCTTCCCACATTGGTAACACCAAAGTCAAAGTTTGGTAGCAAGATCCAACTAGTCAAAATGTTGCAAACGTTTGAGAAGAGTTGAGTAGCTATGCCAGGCCTACTAAACTCTGCTCAAACGTGTGCAACATTGTAGTCTCGGTTAATGATATGATGTTCATTCACGTTTTGGATGCGTACTTTTTTATTTTCAAGGCACAAACACCAGAGAATGGAGACAGCACCTGTTTTTTTTTCTCTGCGCCGCAGGACTGCCTGTTCTTCATGCAGGACCTGGGAAGCTCTATCCTGGGCCCACCTCCAAGACCTTCTCCACTGGCTTTCTCCTCACCGATGCCACAGAGCAGCAGTAGTAGTAGCAGGGGTGTGAGAAGAAGGGAGAAAAGAGCTGCAGATTCAGCCCTTGACACATCACTCACAAAGGCAATGCAAATGTCTGAAGACATACAGTATCTGAAGATCATCAGGCACCGAGCCACCAGCTTGGCCCAGAGGTAAATAAATAAACATTTTACTCTGATCCCCTTTCCTTTGTTCTGTTGTCCCTTTTCCTGCTCAACTTTAATTCCCCCCCTCTTCTCCTCCTCTCCACAGGGTCCTTGCACCTATAGCTGATTTCATGGATAAACTCTCGCCAAAACTCCGGGAGGAATACTACCACCAGCTGCATGAATTCCTGCATCACTTGAAGAAGAGGACATGGACCGAACGACTTGTTCTGTTGTTGTTCAGACACCTCAGGAGTCAGACACTTTCATTTTATTCCATAGACACTTTTGTTCATAACAGACACTGTTTCACTATTGTTCCAAAATATTTATATTGCTCGTAAGTATTTGTATCTACACTCTTGACACTTTATATTTGACAATTATTGTTTACATGTCTGTTCTCCGCAGACACTGTTGTATTGTGGTTTACTTTCAGAAGCAAGAATAAAGGTTTATTTGTGTGCTGAAAAAGCTCTGTTGGCATCTCAATACAAGGTGTTTCAATGCATTCTATTTGAACATCAAGTGCTGACAATGTACAGAAGAGCTGTGTGCCGCAGACTTTCTTCTACTCTGAACAAAAATATAAACGCAACATTTAAAGTGTTGGTCCCATGTTTCATGAACTGAAATAAGAGGGCAGAAATGTTCCATACACACAAGAAGCTTATTTCTCTCAAATTCTGTGTACACATTTGTTTACATCCCTGTTAGTGAGCATTTCTCCTTTGCCAAGATAATCCATTCACCTGACCGGTGTAGCATATCAAGAAGCTGATTAAACAGCATGATCATTACAAAGGTGCACCTTGTGCTGGGGACAATAAAAGACCACTAAAATGTGCAGTTTTGTCACACAACGCCACAGATGTCTCAAGTTTTGAGGGAGCATGCAATTGGCATGCTGACTGCAGGAATGTCCACCAGAGCTGTTGGCAGATAATTGAACATTCATGTCTCTACCATAAGCCACCTCCAATGTCATATTACAGAATTTGGCAGTACGTCCAACCTGCTTACTACATGATTCCATATGTATTATTTCATAGTTTGTCTTCACTATACAATGTAGAAAATAGTAAACCCTTGAATGAGTAGGTACTGTATACCACACACATTGAGAAGCATAGCATGCCAAAGCCATATAACTCTCTCTCTCTCTCCTAATTGAGTTAAGACAATCATTCTGCATGTATGAACTGCACATCCAGCCCAAAGCGGGAACTTTAAAAATATGTGCTCCTCTGTAGCTCAATTGGTAGAGCACGGCCCTTGTAACGCCAGGGTAGTGGGTTCGATCCCCGGGACCACCCATACATAAAAATGTATGCACACATGACTAAGTCGCTTTGGATAAAAGCGTCTGCTAAATGGCATATTATGATATATTGTTTTAGTCGCCAAGGTACCGGAGCATGTCTTTAATGATGCTCTCAAGCAGTCATTAGCATACAGCAGCTATCCAACACTAGCTATGGGCATTGACCATTTATATGATAGATGGACTCAAAGAAGCAGCTGATCTATCCAGCATTATACAACTGTAGTGCACATGGTGTGGTATTGTTGAGGGGTTGTTAATGGCTAGTGGTTAGACAAGGGGCACTGAGGTTAAGTGCTTTTCCTGCAGAGAGAAACTCTAACTCTCTGGCTCCTAGTCCATAACAACTCATTCTACAGTTGCTGAAATGCATCTGGTGAGTCTATGGAAGCTACTTAGAGACAGAGAAAAGAGAAAAGTTAGAAATTCTCATAAAGCGACATATACAGAGTGTCTAAGAGAAACCTGTGTGTGATGAGTGTGCGCTTGTGTGATTACCTTACTACTATTCCAACTCTCTGAAGCGCACAGACATGAGAAATCCTGCAGATCTGTTCTATTTAGAACAAATTCTAACACTCTCTCACACACACACCAATACACACACTAATACACACACACAAATACAACACACACCAATACAGGCTAATCTATCTACAGTTTAGGAGAGAAGCAGTCCAGAGCCAGATAGACAAACAGACTCACTGTACTGCAGTCCTTAAGGATGGAGAGAGCTCTATGGTTTATGTATGCTGGACAGAGCATTGGGCGTTCGGCAACAAGCTTGTTTGCTATAATAACTAGTGCTGAGTGATTAGTGCTTTTTGAGGTCGGTCCAGTTTCGGTTCGATTATTTGGGTTGAATGCTGTAACACAGAATAAAACAATTAATAAAAGTCCCATGATGGTACTGACTGCCTAGTATTATTAACCATAATTTATTCACATTACTTTAATAAAATATTTCAGTTGTTGTGAATATTACTTTGTTTTATTTGATGACTTTATTATTTCATTGCAAGTCATCATCTCATCTCTATAGAGCTGCTGCCTATGCTGTCTGCCAAAACAACCATTTTGTAGTTCTTCAAAGTAAATAAGGCATACTTTAATGACTGCTGAATACCAACTATCAATCACTTTGATCATGTATTTTCAGGTAGGGATGCCTCACGAAGCAACAGCTGCTCTCTATATCCCCTCAAGATCTCGCTTTTTTGTCTCTTCCGTAGCAGGCGGGAAAAAAACCAGACCGGTCATTGTAGTTAACTACCACGTTTTATGCGCTAAAATATGTAGAATATTGGCCTGTTGGAAACTACAACTCCCTACTACATCACACAGTTGAGGCTGGATCTGACTTATCGCTAGAGTAACTGTACAATGTGCGCAAGGAGCTCACAGAAGAAGAAAAAAACAATGTAATGTAATTCAAAAAAAAATACCAACGTTGGACATTTCGGTTAATCGCTCAGCCCTAATAATAACAGATATTTATTCATATCTGGATATGTCCAACAGGTTTGGCAGAGCATAAAATAAATAAGACATACATGCACATCTCTCCTATCCTTCCATCAATCCCACCATCCCTTTATCCTTGTAGCTCAGAGCTGTGAAACAAGGCCATAGGACAGACAAAGACCCAAGTTCCCTCTATTCTCCCATCTCTATGTCCCTTTTTTCTCCTTTTTCCTGTCTTCTGTCTCCAAAACCTACACAGTCCCTCTATTATCTCCTCTCTGTTTCAGCCTTTCCTCATTCACCCTCCTTATCCCCCTCCCATCTCTATCTCTCCCTCTCTCTCTCCTGAGCTGCTTATACAGTCACCCGACTTTGTCTGGGATTTGACCTCTTTGTCCTCCTGTGTGTGTGTGTGTGTGTGTGTGTGTGTCATCCTGGCTTTTCAGTTGTTTATTGATCACATCAAGGCTCCCATCTCAGCTGCTAGACCCTGTAAATTGACTGATCGATCACACAGGGTGCCTCAGGGTAGAAACTTTGACCTTTTAGATGTCAGTGTCTGTGTGTGTGTGTGTGTGTGTGTGTGTGTGTGCGTACGTGCGTGTGTGTGTGGACGTGTTTAACTATTCTTGTGGGGACCATAAATCCCCACAAGAATAGTAAAACATTTGACCAACTGGGGATATTTTGTTGGTCCCCACGAGGTCAAATGCTATTTGTAGGAGGTTTAGGGTTAAGGTTAGAATTAGTGTTAGGGTTAGAATTAGGTTTAGGGTTAGGAGCTAGGGTTAGGTTTAGGGTTAGGTTTTTGGGTTAAGGTTAGGGATAGGGTTAAGGTTAGGGTTAGGGTCAGGTGTTAGGGAAAATAGGATTTTGAATGGGACTGAATTCTGTGTCCCCACAAGGTTAGCTGTACAAGACTGTGTGTGTGTGCGTGTGTGCGTGCGTGTGTCAGGGTTTCCGTTAGCCGGTAATAGCCAGCTTTTGGCCGATCCAAAAATTGAAAAGCCGATAAATACAATTGCTGCTGGCAAATTGTCTGGGAGAAGAAGAAGAAATCCCATTGCGAAATAATGCTTTTTAGCCTCTTAATTGATGGAAATACCAGCCAATGGAAATACATTTGACTGGTCATGCGTATGGGTCTATAGGTTATATCTTATTTATCACACGCCTACAGCATACAGATACAGAGCCTTTGAGCAGAAAATCTGTCAGACAGCGGGAGAGCTGCTGCTACAGCATCTCAAACAGCAAATGCATAGGCAACGGAAGGCAGGCTTCATCAGCGCGTCACACACCACTTGTGCAATGAGCTGGAGGCAGTACGCATTTTGAAAACATATACTTAATTGTTTGAAACCTGAACGTTTTACTACATATTATGAGGCATGTCTTACCCTGCTTCAAAGTAGCCTAGCCAAAATCAGACCATATCCGTGGAGGCAATTATTTTATATAAACTTTCTTTCATTGTCCAGTAGCCAAAGGCACAATCCTAGTCATATTAGCAACCCATGCTAGTTGTTTCTAAATTTCTAACAGATATTTTTATCTCCGTCTCATGAAACCACTCGCATTTGCGGTGCCCTTTTGACAATGGTGTTTTCCCGCTAATTGCATTATGGAACGAACATTTGCGCTTAGCCTACTGCCTTGTGCGAAACCCTGTTGTGTGTGTGTGTGTTTGTGTAGGTGATTGTGAATAAAGATGTGTATTCTCTACATTAGCATGTGTCCTACAAGGAGGATAGAGAGATGTGTCCTACATGGAGGATAGAGAGATGTGTCCTACATGGAGGCTAGAGAGATGTGTCCTACATGGAGGATAGAGAGATGTGTCCTACATGGAGGATAGAGAGATGTGTCCTACATGGAGGATAGAGAGATGTGTCCTACATGGAGGATAGAGAGATGTGTCCTACATGGAGGATAGAGAGATGTGTCCTATATGGAGGATAGAGAGATGTGTCCTACATGGAGGATAGAGAGATGTGTCCTACATGGAGGCTAGAGAGATGTGTCCTACATGGAGGCTAGAGAGATGTGTCCTACATGGAGGATAGAGAGATGTGTCCTACATGGAGGATAAAGAGATGTGTCCTACATGGAGGATAGAGAGATGTGTCCTACATGGAGGATAGAGAGATGTGTCCTACATGGAGGCTAGAGAGATGTGTCCTACATGGAGGATAGAGAGATGTGTCCTACATGGAGGATAGAGAGATGTGTCCTACATGGAGGATAGAGAGATGTGTCCTACATGGAGGATAGAGAGATGTGTCCTACATGGAGGATAGAGAGATGTGTCCTACATGGAGGATAGAGAGATGTGTCCTACATGGAGGCTAGAGAGATGTGTCCTACATGGAGGATAGAGAGATGTGTCCTACATGGAGGCTAGAGAGATGTGTCCTACATGGAGGCTAGAGAGATGTGTCCTACATGGAGGATAGAGAGATGTGTCCTACATGGAGGATAGAGAGATGTGTCCTACATGGAGGCTAGAGAGATGTGTCCTACATGGAGGATAGAGAGATGTGTCCTACATGGAGGATAGAGAGATGTGTCCTACATGGAGGATAGAGAGATGTGTCCTACATGGAGGATAGAGAGATGGGTCCTACAAGGAGGATAGAGGGATGTGTCCTACTTGGAGGATAGAGAGATGTGTCCTACTTGGAGGATAGAGAGATGGGTCCTACAGGAGGATAGAGAGAGGTGTCCTACATAGAGAGATGTGTCCTACAAGGAGGATAGAGGGATGTGTCCTACTTGGAGGATAGAGAGATGTGTCCTACTTGGAGGATAGAGAGATGGGTCCTACATGGAGGGATGTGTCCTACATAGAGAGATGTGTCCTACTTGGAGGATAGAGAGATGTGTCCTACTTGGAGGATAGAGAGATGTGTCCTACTTGGAGGATAGAGAGATGTGTCCTACATGGAGGATAGAGAGATGTGTCCTACATGGAGGATAGAGAGATGTGTCCTACATGGAGGAGAGAGAGATGTGTCCTACATGGAGGCTAGAGAGATGTGTCCTACATGGAGGCTAGAGAGATGTGTCCTACATGGAGGCTAGAGAGATGTGTCCTACATGGAGGATAGAGAGATGTGTCCTACATGGAGGATAGAGAGATGTGTCCTACATGGAGGCTAGAGAGATGTGTCCTACATGGAGGATAGAGAGATGTGTCCTACATGGAGGATAGAGAGATGTGTCCTACATGGAGGATAGAGAGATGGGTCCTACAAGGAGGATAGAGGGATGTGTCCTACTTGGAGGATAGAGAGATGTGTCCTACTTGGAGGATAGAGAGATGGGTCCTACAGGAGGATAGAGAGAGGTGTCCTACATAGAGAGATGTGTCCTACAAGGAGGATAGAGGGATGTGTCCTACTTGGAGGATAGAGAGATGTGTCCTACTTGGAGGATAGAGAGATGGGTCCTACATGGAGGGATGTGTCCTACATAGAGAGATGTGTCCTACTTGGAGGATAGAGAGATGTGTCCTACTTGGAGGATAGAGAGATGTGTCCTACTTGGAGGATAGAGAGATGTGTCCTACATGGAGGATAGAGAGATGTGTCCTACATGGAGGATAGAGAGATGTGTCCTACATGGAGGCTAGAGAGATGTGTCCTACATGGAGGCTAGAGAGATGTGTCCTACATGGAGGATAGAGAGATGTGTCCTACATGGAGGATAAAGAGATGTGTCCTACATGGAGGATAGAGAGATGTGTCCTACATGGAGGATAGAGAGATGTGTCCTACATGGAGGCTAGAGAGATGTGTCCTACATGGAGGCTAGAGAGATGTGTCCTACATGGAGGATAGAGAGATGTGTCCTACATGGAGGATAGAGAGATGTGTCCTACATGGAGGATAGAGAGATGTGTCCTACATGGAGGATAGAGAGATGTGTCCTACATGGAGGATAGAGAGATGTGTCCTACATGGAGGATAGAGAGATGTGTCCTACATGGAGGCTAGAGAGATGTGTCCTACATGGAGGCTAGAGAGATGTGTCCTACATGGAGGATAGAGAGATGTGTCCTACATGGAGGATAGAGAGATGTGTCCTACATGGAGGCTAGAGAGATGTGTCCTACATGGAGGATAGAGAGATGTGTCCTACATGGAGGATAGAGAGATGTGTCCTACATGGAGGATAGAGAGATGTGTCCTACATGGAGGATAGAGAGATGGGTCCTACAAGGAGGATAGAGGGATGTGTCCTACTTGGAGGATAGAGAGATGTGTCCTACTTGGAGGATAGAGAGATGGGTCCTACAGGAGGATAGAGAGAGGTGTCCTACATAGAGAGATGTGTCCTACAAGGAGGATAGAGGGATGTGTCCTACTTGGAGGATAGAGAGATGTGTCCTACTTGGAGGATAGAGAGATGGGTCCTACATGGAGGGATGTGTCCTACATAGAGAGATGTGTCCTAGTTGGAGGCTAGAGAGATGTGTCCTACATGGAGGATAGAGAGATGTGTCCTACATGGAGGATAGAGAGATGTGTCCTACATGGAGGATAGAGAGATGTGTCCTACATGGAGGATAGAGAGATGGGTCCTACAAGGAGGATAGAGGGATGTGTCCTACTTGGAGGATAGAGAGATGTGTCCTACTTGGAGGATAGAGAGATGGGTCCTACAGGAGGATAGAGAGAGGTGTCCTACATAGAGAGATGTGTCCTACAAGGAGGATAGAGGGATGTGTCCTACTTGGAGGATAGAGAGATGTGTCCTACTTGGAGGATAGAGAGATGGGTCCTACATGGAGGGATGTGTCCTACATAGAGAGATGTGTCCTAGTTGGAGGATAGAGAGATGTGTCCTACTTGGAGGATAGAGAGATGTGTCCTACTTGGAGGATAGAGAGATGTGTCCTACATGGAGGATAGAGAGATGTGTCCTACATGGAGGATAGAGAGATGTGTCCTACATGGAGGAGAGAGAGATGTGTCCTACATGGAGGCTAGAGAGATGTGTCCTACATGGAGGCTAGAGAGATGTGTCCTACATGGAGGCTAGAGAGATGTGTCCTACATGGAGGATAGAGAGATGTGTCCTACATGGAGGATAGAGAGATGTGTCCTACATGGAGGCTAGAGAGATGTGTCCTACATGGAGGCTAGAGAGATGTGTCCTACATGGAGGATAGAGAGATGTGTCCTACATGGAGGATAGAGAGATGTGTCCTACATGGAGGATAGAGAGATGGGTCCTACAAGGAGGATAGAGGGATGTGTCCTACTTGGAGGATAGAGAGATGTGTCCTACTTGGAGGATAGAGAGATGGGTCCTACAGGAGGATAGAGAGAGGTGTCCTACATAGAGAGATGTGTCCTACAAGGAGGATAGAGGGATGTGTCCTACTTGGAGGATAGAGAGATGTGTCCTACTTGGAGGATAGAGAGATGGGTCCTACATGGAGGGATGTGTCCTACATAGAGAGATGTGTCCTACTTGGAGGATAGAGAGATGTGTCCTACTTGGAGGATAGAGAGATGTGTCCTACTTGGAGGATAGAGAGATGTGTCCTACATGGAGGATAGAGAGATGTGTCCTACATGGAGGATAGAGAGATGTGTCCTACATGGAGGATAGAGAGATGTGTCCTACATGGAGGATAGAGAGATGTGTCCTACATGGAGGATAGAGAGATGTGTCCTACATGGAGGATAGAGAGATGTGTCCTACATGGAGGATAGAGAGATGTTTCCTACTTGGAGGATAGAGAGATGTGTCCTACTTGGAGGATAGAGAGATGTGTCCTACTTGGAAGATAGAGAGATGTGTCCTACATGGAAGATGCGGAGATGTGCAGATTTTCCACCTGTTATCATACACTATCTTGCTCCTCAATTACACACACACACACTCACACACACAGCTGTTCCCTGTGAAGATTCTAAATCAGCATTTTTCAGGGATCCGAGTCAATAGAGTTCAGAGACTGAGAGGGAGAGAGAGAAGGGGGAGGAATAGAGAGAGAAGGGGGAAGAACGAAAAAAGAGAGAAGGGGGAGGAACAGAGAGAAGGGGGAAGAACAAAGAGAGAGAAGGGGGAGGAACAAAGAGAGAAGGGGGAGGCACAAAGAGAGAGAAGGGGGAGGAACGAAGCGAGAGAAGGGGGAGGAATGAAGCGAGAGAAGGGGGAGGAACGAAGAGAGAGAAGGGGGAAGAACAAAGAGAGAGAAGTAGGAGGAGCGAAGAGAGAAGGGGGAGGAACAGAGAGAGAGAAGGGGGAGGAACATAGAGAGAAGGGGGAGGAACGTAGAGAGAGAAGGGGGAAGAATGTAGAGAGAGAAGGGGGAAGAATGAAGAGAGAGAAGGGGAGGAACGAAGAGAGAGAAGGGGAGGAACAGAGAAAGAAGGGGGAAGAACAAAGCGAGAGAAGGGGGAAGAACGAAGAGAGAGAAGGGGGAAGAACAAAGGGAGAGAAGGGGGAGGAACGAAGAGAGAGAAGGGGGAGGAACGAAGAGAGAGAAGGGGGCGGAACAGAGAGGAACAGAGAGAGAAGGGGGAGGAACGAAGAGAGAGAAGGGGGAGGAACAGAGAGGAACAGAGAGAGAAGGGGGAGGAACTGAGAGAGAAGGTGGAGGAATGAAGAGGGAAGGGGAGAGAGAGACAGAGTGAGGGAGCGAGAGCGAGAGAGATCAGCAGCAGAGCTGTATGACAGGGAGGGCATTTCATCAGTAGTGATGATTGAAACGATTTGTCAGACCAGCAGCTTTCATCAGAGAGAGAGGGAGAGGACAAGAGAGAGAGAGAGATGGGGAGGGAAAGAGAGAGGGGAGAAGATGTAGGGAGTGAGGGGGAGAAAAATAAAGATGAAGTAGAGAGATGGAGGAAAGATAGTTGAGGGAGAAATGGAGAGAGATTTAGGGGAAGGATGTGTTGGGAGGGAATGCTAGGGACAGGGAGTTAAGAAGGGAGGGGAAAGAGTGAAAGAGGGAGGAGAGCGATAAGAAAGAATGATAGATGCTCAGCCAAGCCTTTCCTTACATGAAGGTAATCCATTGGCGATGGGGGAATATGCACTCCTAAAGAAGACGAGTGTATGTGCGTGTGTGTTTATGTATGTGTGTGTGTGTGTGTGCACGGAATGGACCCTATTTTGGATGTGATTAAATCCTACTCTTTGATTGGCTGGCGGCTGAGCCCTGGGGGAGGAGTTGGAAGCGGTCAAGAGGATTAGCTTAGACATGACAGAACCCTGGAGTCACCGTCACACTATCACACACATAACAATACAACATACACACACCAATAGCCTCTTCTGAATCCTTGAGAAGCCATACATTCCCCTTCCAATTGCACAAACAACAATAACACACAACACACAATGACCTCAACACAACCAGCTCTCAGTCTCAAGTCAGAATTAGATGTTCTCAAACATCAAATCTCAAAGTTGTTCCAAACGTAAAATTTTGAAGTGTTTAAGGTTAAGTTTAGGCATTAACGCCAACTTTTTAAGGTTAGGTATTAACTCCGAAATCTTAAGGTTAGGTATTAACTCCGAATGGTTAAGGTAAGGGTTAAGGTTTGGGATAGGCTTAAAATATATATATTAAACAACTTTCTATTGCTGGATTTGAACATGCAACCTTTGGCACCTGAGGCAGATGCTTGGCGCCAGAGGCAGATGCTTACGCCCACCAACATCCGCGTCCACAATGCCCAAGCAAAATCGAAACCTACTTGAAGGTAACAGCGCTCACTGTTTCCACATAATCTCCCGACGTCCTCAGACATGGATGGACGTCGAATACTGAATTGTATCAAGGGTGTCCTGGCTCCCTCAACACACCACATACTGAAAATGACCAAGAATCGCTACTGGCTGAGTACCAGGACGTGTTTGAGGGTCTCGGATGTTTACCTGGAGAACACAAAATATGTACTGATGACAAAATTACTCCAGTTGTGCATGCGTGCAGAAAAGTTCCATTTGCACTGAGGAAAAAGCTCAAGGAGGAACTTAGATGCATGGAAAAGATGGACGTCATCATAAAAATGGATGAACCTACAGATCGGGTAAGCTCACTGGTTATTGTGGTGAAAAAGAACGGCGATCTCAGGATATGTCTAGACCCAAGAGCTCTCAACAAAGCTACCAAACGAGGGCATTTCAAGTTGCCAACCAGAGAAGAGATAATGTCGCAGTTTGCTGGAGCAAAGTGGTTCAGTAAGCTTGATGCCTCATCAGGATTCTGGCAAATGAAGCTAGATGATGCAAGCTCAAGGCTATGCGAATTCAACACACCTGAGGGCAGGTACAGATTTCTTCGTCTACCACAGGGTTCTTCAATTCCGGTCCTGGAGGGCCGAAACACTTCTGTTTTTTATTTCTACCTGGTAGTTAATTGCACTCACCTGGTGTCCCAGGTCTGAATTAGCCCCTGATTAGAAGGAGAGGATGAAAAACAGAGGTGTTTCGGCCCTCCAGGACCGGAATTGAAGAACCCTGGTCTACTATATGGGATTCTCTCAGCGCCAGAGGTCTACCACAAGACAATTCACATGATATTATAGCACATTCCAGGAGTAGAGACCATGATGGACGACATCATCGTTTGGGGGTCCACAAAAGAAGAACACGAAGCGATGGACCTGACATGGAAAGTCAACCTGAAACTAAACAAGGACAAATGCGAGTTTGGTGTGAAAACACTTACCTTCGTGGGAGACGTACTTTCAGAGGATGGAGTCAAACCAGACCCGAGGAAAACATCATCCATCAACAACATGGAGCACCCGAAGAACAAGGAAGACGTGAGACGCTTCATGGGCATGATCACCTACCTTGCAAAGTTCATACCTCAACTGTCAGCACAGTCTGCTCCACTCAGATGTCTTCTGGAACAGAAAAACTAATGGGAATGGTCCCATGAGCAGGAAAACTGCTTCAAAAACCTAAAGAAGACAATCACGGAAGAGCCAGTGCTCAGGTTCTATGATCCAGAGAAAAGCACAAGGATTTCTGCACAGTTTGGCCTGGGAGCAGTTCTTCTGCAACAGCATGACGACACATGGCAACCCGTCGCTTATGCCTCCAGAGCCTTGACAGGCGCAGAAACAAGGTATGCACAAATAGAGAAAGAACTACTGGCGAGCACAAACGCGTGCGAAATATTTCACCAATACGTCTACGGACAAGCCTTCCAAGTAGAAACCGACCACAAACCATTGGTGTCAATCATGTCTAAGCCACTGAATGATTGTCCAATAAGAATCCAGAGAATGTTGATCAGACTGCAAAAGTATGTTGTGAAGATGACCTACACCCCGGGAAAGTTTGCCGCCGACACTCTTTCTCGAGCAGTCGACAAGAAAGAGAGCGCCGACACACAGAAAAACACTGAGATTCATGCCTACGTCGACATGATCGTAGCATCACTTCCTGTATCTTCTGAGAGAATGACGCAGATCAAAAGAGAGACTGCAGCTGACCAAACAATGACAGAGTTGAAAGAAACAATATTGATAGGATGGCATGCACAAAAAAACTACTGTCCAAAGAGAATACAGGATTATTGGATGTGCAGAGCAGAGCTCACTGTTGTGGATGACATAGTGTTCAAAGGCAACATTCCCATGACACTACGCAAAGAAATGCTACAGAAAATACACGAGGGCCACTTGGGTGAGGAAAACTGCAAACGACGAGCACGAGAAGTAATGTATTGGCCAAGAATGAACCAGGAAATCAGCCAGACCACTGCTTCATGTGAACTGTGTTTGACCTACAGGCCAAAGCAGCAAGCAGAGCCTCTAATGCCTCATCCAGTACCCAACCGACCCTACTACAAAGTTGGAGTTAACCTTTTTGACTGCAATGGCAAAAGTCACATTGTTGTTACCGACTACTACTCAAACTACCCTGAAGTAGCAACACTGCCAACTACCTCCAGCAAAGCTGTAATCACTTACCATTACCACAGAGAGGCTCTGATGACAGGCTTTCTGTTACAATTACCACAGAGAGGCTCTGACGACAGGCTTTCCGTTACCATTACCACAGAGAGGCTCTGATGACAGGCTTTCTGTTATCATTATCAGAGAGGCTCTGACGACAGGCTTTCTGTTACCATTACCACAGAGAGGCTCTGACGACAGGCTTTCTGTTACCATTACCACAGAGAGGCTCTGACGACAGGCTTACCATTACCACAGAGAGGCTCTGATGACAGGCTTTCTGTTACAATTACCACAGAGAGGCTCTGACGACAGGCTTTCCGTTACCATTACCACAGAGAGGCTCTGATGATAGGCTTTCTGTTACAATTACCACAGAGAGGCTCTGACGACAGGCTTTCCGTTACCATTACCACAGAGAGGCTCTGACGACAGGCTTACCATTACCATTACCACAGAGAGGCTCTGACGACAGGCTTTCTGTTACCATTACCACAGAGAGGCGCTGACGACAGGCTTTCCGTTACCATTACCACAGAGAGGCGCTGACGACAGGCTTTCTGTTACCATTACCACAGAGAGGCTCTGACGACAGGCTTTCTGTTACCATTACCACAGAGAGGCGCTGATGACAGGCTTTCTGTTACCATTACCACAGAGAGGCGCTGATGACAGGCTTTCTGTTACCATTACCACAGAGTGGCTCTGACGACAGGCTTTCTGTTACAATTACCACAGAGAGGCTCTGACGACAGGCTTTCTGTTACCATTACCACAGAGAGGCTCTGACGACAAGCACTTGCGAGAAGAGAGAGGAGACGCTCAACTGCCTGACACACACACACAACAATCTGTAGGCTGCTTCACACACTCTTCAACTCTCTCTTTCACATACAAACACAAAAGATGGATCTGTCTGTGTGTGTGTATGTATGTATGTGTGTGTGTGATGTGTGTGTGTGTGTGTGTGTGTGTGTGTGTGTGTGTGTGTGTGTGTGTGTCTACTCTGGGTGGATGAAGTTCTGCGACAGTGGAGCGTTGGTAGCTGCTGGTTCCTGGTTCCTTCCTGCTGGGTATTTATAGACAGCAAACCAGGCAGGCAAGCGTGAGGTGTGACAGATTGACCCAGCCAGCCCAGCGACAGAGACGTGGCATAGCGTATGTCAGACTAGCAGGGGAAGATTGTCCAATGCAGGGAGCTGTACTGTGGAGCAGTGGTTCCCAACCTGGGGCGCGTGATCTCATTTGCTTTGAGGTCAAACATGCATAAAATGTTACACTATAATTTAATTGTAAAATTAATAAATTTTAAAGTGTTATTAAAGATCATATGCTTGCAATGCCAAGGCCAATCTAAAAAATAACAATAATGGCAGAGAAATGTAAAAGCGGTAATTCCCCGGAAAAAGGTGTGCACGTCAATGACCCGCGCTCAATCAGTTTCAGCTAGCAGCTCGTTTTTCCTGCAGTCAGAGCATCACCATTTTATGAATAAAACAACATGTCTAAGAAACGTAAAAGTGCTGATGACTCATCATCAAAAAAGAAAGTAAGGCTATATCTCGAGAGTTATCTTAACTTCGGTTTTATTGAAGGACAGGACTCGGACAGAATGTGTCATTTGTGGCGAGAAGCCAGCTAATGACAGCATGAAGCCAAGCAAAATGCAACAACACCAGGAAAAAAAACACCAGGAGACTATTAGTGAAGGTCAGGATTTTTTTGAGAGGAAGAAGCAGTTGGCACTATCAAAAAGATCCACAGACATCATTTGAAAGAGCAGGCAGTGATTTACACAGAGCCACGAAGGCATCATTTGAGCGTTCGCTATTAATTGCCAATGCTAAAAAGCCGCACAATATTGGAGAGCAGCTAATCAAACCCGCCTGCCTGAAATTTGTAGAGAGGCTGTGTGGCCCAGAGGTGGTGGATAAAGTGAGACAAACAAGTGGATGCAGGGTCCTGAATCAAACGACATGCAGTGCAAAAACTCTCTCGACGCTGTTGTGCGGAAACTGGAGTACAGAGTTGGAAAAATGTCAAAAGGGGAGCTACAACAATTTCCACTGCTGATGGAACAGTCTGGTGGCACTGTGCCTGCGTCTTTACACACTGACTTTACCAGGCACATGAACATGCTTCGGGAGGAAATTAAATCCAGTTTTGCCGATGTTGACGAATACTTATCAAAGGAATCGTGGGTGATGGACCCTTATATTTGCAGTCTCGAGGATGTGGAATACCTTGGCTGTGAAGATGAGCTTGCTGACCTTCAAGCCGATTCTATGTCAAATAAATATTTCCACGAGAACGGATACAAAAAGTTTTGGATTGTCAAAGGACACGCTGTTGCACACAGACTTGCCAAACACGCAGCTACAAGGGTTATTCTACCATTCAGCACTACGTACCTGTCTGAGACGGCCTTCAGCGCGCTTGGAACAATAAAAATAAAAAGCCTGTAACAGGCTCCATGTCCACCAGGACTTTAGGCTGGCTGTCACTAGCATCACACCTGACATCCCATCCCTGGTCAGAGGTATGCAGGCCCAAGGTGGCCATTAGTTTTTTAAGGAAGGAACAAGTTATTGATTGTAACGTACTGTTTGTTATTGTTACTTATTGTTATTTTTATAACACATACATTATAGCTGTGTCAAAACCAGTGTTCACATGATGTGCATGTGTGTATGCAACAAACTGCCCATTTCAGTTAATTGGTCTGAGGGAGATCTGCTGTTAATCACTTATTACGCTGATAATGAATCATTATTATTATTTTGGTAGCAATGTGTGTGTATAGGCCTACAGTTGATTATACACAAAGATAACCAGGGCAAACCAAAGAGAAAAGGAAAGAAAAACTATAATTGATGCCAATAAAGATTTGGAATGAATAACTTTATTATTGTTGGGGGGGGGCTCAGCTTTTCTTAGATACCAGTAGGGGGGGCTCTAAGGAAAAAAGGTTGGGAACCACTACTGTGGAGGACCACGGGAGAATTAAAACCCTGCCTGACCCCATCTGGGGCCCAATATTATATCAAAATGACCTTTCCTTCTTTATTCCCCCTTTTGTCTCTCCTGTTTTTTCCTCATCTCCTTTCCTACTCTCTTTTCAACTGTTCCTTTCTCCTCTTTTTTCTTAATCTCCTCTCGTCATCTTTCCTCCTCTTCCTTCCGCAAGAGGACTGGATGGGTCTCCATGGTGGCATTTGCTTCCACCTACAGTATTATACAGTAACAAGATATTTAGTTAGTTAAGAAGTCTGCAGACAGACAGTACTGTGGATCAGGCTGTGCTGTGTGTCAGTCCTGCAGATAAACAGATACAGTGAGGGAAAAAAGTATTTGATCCCCTGCTGATTTTGTACGTTTGCCCACTGACAAAGAAATGATCAGTCTATAATTTTAATGGTAGGTTTATTTGAACAGTGAGAGACAGAATAACAACATAAAATCCAGAAAAACGCATGTCAAAAATGTTATAAATTGATTTGCATTTTAATGAGGGAAATAAGTATTTGACCCCTCTGCAAAACATGACTTAGTACTTGGTGGCAAAACCCTTGTTGGCAATCACAGAAGTCAGACGTTTCTTGTAGTTGGCCACTAGGTTTGCACACATCTAAGGAGGGATTTTGTCCCACTCCTCTTTGCAGATCTTCTCCAAGTCATTAAGGTTTCGAGCCTGACGTTTGGCAACTCGAACCTTCAGCACCCTCCACAGATTTTCTATGGGATTAAGGTCTGGAGACTGGCTAGGCCACTCCAGGACCTTAATGTGCTTCTTCTTGAGTCACTCCTTTGTTGCCTTGGCCATGTGTTTTGGGTCATTGTCATGCTGGAATACCCATCCACGACCCATTTTCAATGCCCTGGCTGAGGGAAGGAGGTTCTCACCCAAGATTTGACGGTACATGGCCCCGTCAATTCGTCCCTTTGATGCTGTGAAGTTGTCCTGTCCCCTTAGCAGAAAAACACCCCCAAAGCATAATGTTTCCACCTCCATGTTTGACGGTGGGGATGGTGTTCTTGGGGTCATAGGCAGCATTCCTCCTCCTCCAAACACGGCGAGTTGAGTTGATGCCAAAGAGCTCGATTTTGGTCTCATCTGACCACAACACTTTCACCCAGTTCTCCTCTGAATCATTCAGATGTTCATTGGCAAACTTCAGACGGGCCTGTATATGTGCTTTCTTGAGCAGGTGGGACCTTGCGGGTGCTGCAGGATTTCAGTCCTTCACAGCGTAGTGTGTTACCAATTGTTTTCTTGGTGACTATGGTCCCAGCTGCCTTGAGATTATTGACAATATCCTCCCGTGTAGTTCTGGGCTGATTCCTCACCGTTCTCATGATAATTGCAACTCCACGAGGTGAGATCTTGCATGGAGCCCCAGGCCGAGGGAGATTGACAGTTATTTTGTATTTCTTCCATTTGCATGTAGCCCATTCCAGCCTTGTGTAGGTCTATAATCTTGTCCCTGACATCCTTGGAGAGCTCTTTGGTCTTGGCCATGGTGGAGAGTTTGGAATCTGATTGATTGATTGCTTCTGTGGACAGGTGTCTTTTATACAGGTAACAAACTGAGATTAGGAGCACTCCCTTTAAGAGTGTGCTCCTAATCTCAGCTCGTTACCTGTATAAAAGACACCTGGGAGCCAGAAATCTTTCTGATTGAGAGGGGGTCAAATACTTATTTCCCTCATTAAAATGCAAATCAATTTATAACATTTTTGACATGCGTTTTTCTGGATTATTTTGTAGTTATTCTGTCTCTTACTGTTCAAATAAACCTACCATTAAAATTATAGACTGATCATTTCTTTGTCAGTGGGCAAACGTACAAAATCAGCAGGGGATCAAATACTTTTTTCCCCTCACTGTAAATGACTGTATCCTTCTCCTCCCCAAGAGAACAACACAACAGAGCACAGAGTGAACTCAGTCTAGCTGGAGAGGTTAGAGATCTGGATTCTAGAGACAGCTATAATAAATAACAGCAGACATACAGCTAGATAGGTAGACACTAGACAGGTAGACACTAGACAGGTAGACAGGTAGACAGGTAGACACTAGACAGGTAGACACTAGTCAGGTAGACACGTAGACAGGTAGACACTAGACAGGTAGACACTAGACAGGTAGACACTAGACAGGTAGACACTAGAGGGGTAGACACTAGACAGGTAGACACTAGAGGGGTAGACACTAGAGGGGTAGACAGGTAGACACTAGACAAGTAGTATTTAGACAGGTAGACACTAGACAGATAGGCAGGTAGACAGGTAGACACTAGACAGGTAAACAGGTAGACACTAGACAGGTAAACACTAGACAGATATACACTAGACAGGTAGACAGGTAGACACTAGACAGGAGGACACTAGACAGATAGACAGGTAGACACTAGACAGGTAGACACTAGACAGATATACACTAGACAGGTAGACAGGTAGACACTAGACAGGAGGACACTAGACAGATAGACAGGTAGACACTAGACAGGTAGACACTAGACAGATATACACTAGACAGGTAGACACTAGACAGGTAGACACTAGACAGGTAGACACTAGACAGGTAGACAGGTAGACACTAGACAGGTAGACAGGTAGATACTAGACAGATCTACACTAGACAGGTAGACACTATACAGATCTACACTAGAGGGGTAGACACTAGACAGGTAGACAGATATACACTAGACAGGTAGACACTAGACAGGTAGACACTAGACAGGTAGAAGATAGACAGGTAGACAGGTAGACACTAGACAGGTAGACAGATATACACTAGACAGATAGACACTAGACAGGTAGACAGGTAGACACTAGACAGGTAGACAGGTAGACACTAGAGGAGTAGACATTAGACAGGTAGACAGGTAGACACTAGAGGGGTAGACATTAGACAGGTAGACACTAGAGGGGTAGACATTAGACAGGTAGACAGGTAGACACTAGACAGATAGACAGGTAGACACTAGACAGATAGACAGGTAGACACTAGAGGGGTAGACATTAGACAGGTAGACAGGTAGACACTAGAGGGGTAGACATTAGACAGGTAGACAGGTAGACACTAGACAGGTAGACACTAGACAGGTAGACACTAGACAGATATACACTAGACAGGTAGACACTAGACAGGTAGACACTAGACAGGTAGACAGGTAGACACTAGACAGGTAGACAGGTAGATACTAGACAGATCTACACTAGACAGGTAGACACTAGACAGATCTACACTAGAGGGGTAGACACTAGACAGGTAGACAGGTAGACACTAGACAAGTAGACACTAGACAGGTAGACACTAGAAAGGAAGACAGGTAGACACTGGACAGGTAGACATTAGACAGGTAGACACTAGATAGGTAGACAGGTAGACACTAGACAGGTAGACACTAGACAGGTGGACAGGTAGACATTAGACAGGTAGACACTAGACAGGTAGACAGGTAGACCCTAGACAGGTAGACAGATATACACTAGACAGATAGACACTAGACAGGTAGACAGGTAGACACTAGACAGGTAGACAGGTAGACACTAGAGGAGTAGACATTAGACAGGTAGACAGGTAGACACTAGAGGGGTAGACATTAGACAGGTAGACACTAGAGGGGTAGACATTAGACAGGTAGACAGGTAGACACTAGACAGGAGGACACTAGACAGATAGACAGGTAGACACTAGACAGGTAGACACTAGACAGATATACACTAGACAGGTAGACACTAGACAGGTAGACACTAGACAGGTAGACACTAGACAGGTAGACAGGTAGACACTAGACAGGTAGACAGGTAGATACTAGACAGATCTACACTAGACAGGTAGACACTATACAGATCTACACTAGAGGGGTAGACACTAGACAGGTAGACAGGTAGACACTAGACAGGTAGACACTAGACAGGTAGACACTAGAAAGGAAGACAGGTAGACACTGGACAGGTAGACATTAGACAGGTAGACACTAGACAGGTGGACAGGTAGACATTAGACAGGTAGAAGATAGACAGGTAGACAGGTAGACACTAGACAGGTAGACAGATATACACTAGACAGATAGACACTAGACAGGTAGACAGGTAGACACTAGACAGGTAGACAGGTAGACACTAGAGGAGTAGACATTAGACAGGTAGACAGGTAGACACTAGAGGGGTAGACATTAGACAGGTAGACACTAGAGGGGTAGACATTAGACAGGTAGACAGGTAGACACTAGACAGATAGACAGGTAGACACTAGACAGATAGACAGGTAGACACTAGAGGGGTAGACATTAGACAGGTAGACAGGTAGACACTAGAGGGGTAGACATTAGACAGGTAGACAGGTAGACACTAGACAGGTAGACACTAGAGGGGTAGACATTAGACAGGTAGACAGACAGGTAGACACTAGACAGGTAGACACTAGACAGATATACACTAGACAGGTAGACACTAGACAGGTAGACACTAGACAGGTAGACAGGTAGACACTAGACAGGTAGACAGGTAGATACTAGACAGATCTACACTAGACAGGTAGACACTAGACAGATCTACACTAGAGGGGTAGACACTAGACAGGTAGACAGGTAGACACTAGACAAGTAGACACTAGACAGGTAGACACTAGAAAGGAAGACAGGTAGACACTGGACAGGTAGACATTAGACAGGTAGACACTAGATAGGTAGACAGGTAGACACTAGACAGGTAGACACTAGACAGGTGGACAGGTAGACATTAGACAGGTAGACACTAGACAGGTAGACAGGTAGACCCTAGACAGGTAGACAGATATACACTAGACAGATAGACACTAGACAGGTAGACAGGTAGACACTAGACAGGTAGACAGGTAGACACTAGAGGAGTAGACATTAGACAGGTAGACAGGTAGACACTAGAGGGGTAGACATTAGACAGGTAGACACTAGAGGGGTAGACATTAGACAGGTAGACAGGTAGACACTAGACAGATAGACAGGTAGACACTAGAGGGGTAGACATTAGACAGGTAGACAGGTAGACACTAGAGGGGTAGACATTAGACAGGTAGACAGGTAGACACTAGACAGGTAGACACTAGAGGGGTAGACATTAGACAGGTAGACAGGTAGACAGACAGGTAGACACTAGACAGGTAGACAGATAGACAGGTAGACACTAGAGGGGTAGACACTAGAGGGGTAGACATTAGACAGGTAGACACTAGACAGATAGACAGGTAGACACTAGACAGGTAGACAGGTAGACACTAGACAGGTAGACACTAGACGGGTAGACACTAGACGGGTAGACAGGTAGACATTAGACACTAGACACTAGACAGGTAGACATTAGACACTAGACAGGTAGACACTAGACAGGTAGACACTAGACAGGTAGACACTAGAAAGGAAGACAGGTAGACATTAGACACTAGACAGGTAGACAGGTAGACACTAGACAGGTAGACATTAGACAGGTAGAGACTAGACAGGTAGACAGGTAGACACTAGACAGATAGACACTATACAGGTAGACACTAGACAGGTAGACAGCTAGACACTAGACAGGTAGACAGATAGACAGGTAGACAGATGGACAGGTAGACAAATGGACAGGTAGACAGGTAGACATTAGACAGGTAGACAGGTAGACAGGTAGACAAACAGACAGATGGTCAGATAATTGGCAGCAGTCCAAATGCCTTGTAAACCGTCCTTCTCTCCCATTCTCTTCAGCTCAACCCCCTCTACCAATCTACCCCCACATCCCTCCACCCATCCCACTCTAACCCCACATCCCTCCACCCATCCCCCTCTACCACTCTACCCCTCCTTCCCTCCACCCATTCCCCTCTCAAACCAGTCCCCCCAGTCCCAGCTGTGCGCTGTCCTAGCAATCTTACAGCTGACAACACTCACACATAAACACATACACATGTACACACACAGAGCAATGCAGTGAGAGTGGATCCTATTACCAACAGCAGACACACAGACCACTGCACCACTCTCCCAGTGCACCTGCTCCTCTTTCTAATCTGATGGAGTGAAGACTGCTGCTGCTGCTGAGCCACAATAAAATGTACCTGAACACACACAACACACCCATACACACACAAAAACACACACAACAATACACACACACCAACACCCACACACACAAAAACACTGCAGCGTTGTACCACCATGTCTAGTAGTCAGGATGAAACTGACACTCATACCACCAGTGCATACACACACACACACACACACACACACACACACACACACACATGCATTATTAAACGGGGAGCAAGCAGCTCATCAACAGAGACACAGAGGGAAACATGACAGGAGGGTCAGGGTGGTGGAGAGAGGGAAGAGGAAGGAGGGGGAGGGGGTAGACATGGTTGAGAAGGCACAGGGTCATCCATTGTCCTACAGACAGAGAGAGAGTGAGAGAGAGAAGGGAGAAAGAGAGAATGAGAGAGAGAGAGAGAGAGAGAGGAGGATACAGAGAGAGAGGAGGATAGAGAGAGAGAGAGAGAGAGAGAGAGAGAGAGAGAGAGAGAGAGAGAAGGACAAAGGAGGTGATAACTGTGGGGTGAAAAGATTGATTGGCTGAGAGAAAGGGATGAGAGAGCAGAGAAAAGAGTGGGAGGGAAACAAACAGAGAGTTAGGAGAGTAAATGATACCAGTAATAGTCATGGTATTCAAGGGAGAGAGAGAGAGTGAGAGAGAGAGAGGAGGAGGAGAGGGAGATGTCTGGAGAGAGAGGACGGAGAGAGGAGGAGAGAGAGGGAGATGTCTGGAGAGAGAGGAGGGAGAGAGGAGGAGAGGAGAGAGAGGAAGATGTATGAGAGAGAGGAGGGAGAGAGGAGGAGAGGAGAGAGCGAGAGGGGGGAGATGTATGGAGAGAGAGGAGGGAGAGGAGGAGAGGGTAGAGAGAGCGAGAGAGAGGAGGAGGAGAGCGAGAGGCGGATAGAGAGAGAGAGAGAGAGAGAGAGGAGGATAGAGAGAAAGAGAGGATAGAGAGAGAGAGAGGGGGGGTAGAGAGAGAGAGAGAGACAAGAAAAGGGCAACCAGTGAAGAACAGAAACCATTGTAAATACAACCCATATTTATGTTTATTTATTTTCCCATTTGTACTTTAACTATTTGCACATTGTTACAACACTGTATATATACATAATATGACATTTGAAATGTCTTTATTCTTTTGAAACTTCTGAGTGTAATGTTTACTGTTAATATTTATTGTTTATTTCACTTTTGTTTACTATCTACTTCACTTGCTTTGGCAATGTTAACACACGTTTCCCATGCCAATAAAGCCCTTAAATTGAATTGAATTGAGAGAGAGGAGGAGAGGAGAAAGATGTATGGAGAGAGGGGAGGAAGAGAGGACAAGAGGAGAGAGAGAGAGAGATGTCTGGAGAGAGAGGAGGGAGAGAGGAGGAGAGGAAAGAGGGAGATGTATGGAGTGAGCGGAGGGAGTGAGGAGTAGAGGATAGAGAGAGAGAGGGAGATGTATGGAGAGAGAGGAGGGAGAGAGGAGAGGAGAGAGATGTATGGAGAGAGGAGAGAGAGGAGGGAGAGAGAGAGGGAGAGCCAGAGGAGGAGGAGAGAGAAAGGGAGAGCGAGAGGAGGAGGAGAGAGAGAGAGTCGGAGATGTATGGAGAGAGGGGAGGGAGAGGAGGAGAGGAGATGTATGGAGCGAGAGGAGGGAGAGAGGAGGAGAGGATAGAGAGAGAGCGAGAGGAGGAGGAGAGAGAGAGATGTTTGGAGAGAGAAAGGGAGGGAGAGAGGGGGAGGAGAGAGGGACATGTATGAAGAGAGAGGAGAGAGAGGAGGAGAGGAGAGAGAGAGGGGGAGATCTATGGAGAGAGAGAGGAGGGAGAGAGGATGAGAGGGTAGAGAGAGAGGGAGAGAGAGAGAGAGAGAGGGAGATTTATGGAGAGAGAGAGAGGAGGGAGTGAGGAGGAGATGAGGAAGGGAGAGAGAGGAGGAGGAGAGAGAGCGAGAGGGGGAGATGTATGCAGAGAGATGAGGGAAAGAGGAGGAGAGGAGAGAGAGGGAGGAAGAGAGGGAGGTGAGGAGAGAGGGGAAGAATAAAAGATGAGCTGAGTGGCTAGAAAGAGCCTTATGACCTGCAGGTCTCTGCAGACACAGACACACACTAAGCATAGTGCTGGCTCTCAGGCCGGGAAACACATTTTTTTAAATGTAGGGGATAGATCAGCTATGAAACTAGCACATAGAATTGGAGTATCAAATAACATTACTTGCATGATTTCTAATCCCCTTTTTACATATTTTCATTTGATTTCATGCTCCTACCCCCCTCTCCCCTGGTTGGAGGACTTGGTGGAAAACATCAATATGCAATATATACATTATAATTTATATACAAAAGTATGTGGACACCCTTAAAATTAGTGGATTTGGCTATTTCAGCCACACCCGTTGCTGACAGGTGTATAAAATCGAGCACAAAGCCATGCAATCTCCAAAGGCAAACATTGGCAGTAGAATGGACTTACTGAGGAGCTCAGCGACTTTCAACGTGGCACTGTCATAGGATGCCAGCTTTCCAACAAGTCAGTTTGTCAAATTTCTGCCCTGCTAGAGCTACCCTGGTCAACTGTAAGTGCTGTTATTGTGAAGTGGAAACATCTAGGTGCAACAATGGCTCAGCCGCGAAGTGGTAGGCCACACAAGCTCACAGAATGGGACAGCCGAGTGCTGAAGCACGTAACGTGTAAAAATCGTCTGTCCTCAGTTGCAACACTCACTAACGAGCTCCAAACTGCCTCTGGAAGCAACGTCAGCATAATAACTGTTTGCCGGGAGCTTCATGAAATGGGTTTCCATGGCCGAGCAGCTGCACGCGAGCCTAAGATCACCATGCGCAATGCCAAGGTGGAGTGGTGTAAAGCTCGCCACCATTGGACTCTGGAGCAGTGGAAATGCGTTCTCTGGAGTGATGAATCACACTTCACCATCTGGCAGTCCAACGGACTAATCTGGGTTTGGCGGATGCCAGGAGAACACTACCTGCCCGAAAGCATAGTGCCAACTGTAAAGTTTGGTGGAGTAGGAATAATGGTCTGGGGCTGTTTTTCATGGTTCGGGCTAGGCCCCTTAGTTCCAGTGAAGGGAAATCTTAACGCTACAGCATACAATGACATTCTAGACAATTCTGTCCTTCCAACTTTGTGGCAACAGTTTGGGGAAGGCCCTTTCCTGTTTCTGCATGACAATACCCCCGTGCACAAAGCGAGGTTCATACAGAAATAGTTTGTCGAGATCAGTGTGGAAAAACTTGACTGGCCTGTACAGAGCCCTGACCTCAACCCTATCAAACACCTTTGGGATGAATTGGAACGCCGACTGCGAGCCAGGCCTAATCAGTGCCCGACCTCACTAATGCTCATGGCTGAATGGAAGCAAGTCCCCGCAGCAATGTTCCAACTTCTAGCGGAAAGCCTTCCCAGAAGAGTGAAGGCTGTTTTAGCAGCAAACGGGGGACCAACTCCATATTAATGCCCATGATTTTGGAATGAGATGTTCGACGAGCAGGTGCCCACATTCTTTTGGTCATGTAGTGTATATATACAGTATTTATAAAGTTTACTTCCTAATCGCACTGGACTCCAAGTGTATCGGCCAATCAACCAACCGTAAGATTGCGCCGACAGACATGGCAGCTCTGCTTCTAGCTCCTAAGCAACTTTGCAGTATTTTGTTTTTTTTGTGTGTTATTTCTTACATTATTAGCCCAGAACTTTTTTTTGTGTTATTACATACAGCCGGAAATAACTTTTGGATATCAGAGCGGCGGAAACGCACCAGCATTACGACCAGGAATTCAACTTTTTCTAATTGGATCCTTTGTTCGTACCCCCCCCAGAACAATTGAACTTATCCCAGAGGCTGCTTCAAGATGCCGCCGGCGGGGCAGAGGTATTCGGAGTGGACTTCTGGTCCGACTCAGGAGGCGTGCACACCATCCACCGCTTCCGAGTATATTACTCGCTAATGTTCAGTCTCTGGACAATAAAGTAGAAGAGCTCATGGCGAGGATCTCCTTCCAGAGAGACATCCGGGACTGTAACATACTCCGTTTCACAGAATCATGGCTCTCGGGATATACTGTCCCGTCCATACAGCCAGCTGGGTTCTCAGTTCATCGCGCAGACAGGAATAAAGAACTCTCTGGGAAGAAGAAAGGCGGTGGTGTATGTTTCATGATTAACTACTCATGGTGTGATTGTGATAACATATAGAAACCCAAGTCCTTTTGTTCACCCGGCCGTATTACCTCCCAAAAAAGAATTATCTTCGGTTATATTCACAGCTGTGTATATTCCCCCTCAAGCCAATACCACGACGGCCCTCAAGGAACTACACTGGACTTTATGCAAACTGGAAAACACATATCCTGAGGCCGCAGTTATTGTAGCTGGGGATTTTAACAAAGCAAATTTAAGGAAAACGCTATCGAAGTTCTATCAACACATTGACTGTAGTACTCGTTTTGGAAAAACACTAGACCACTGCTACTCGCTCTTTCCAGATGCTACAAGGCCCTCCCCCGCACTCCCTTCGGCAAATTAGATCACAACTCCATTTTGCTATAGGCAGAAATTCAAACAGGAAGTACCCGTGCTAAGGTCTATTCAACGCTGGTCTGACCAATTGGAATCCATGCTTCAATATTGTTTTGATCACGCGGACTGGGATATGTTCCGAGTAGCCTCTGATAATAACATTGACGTATACACAGACACGGTGACTGAGTTCATCAGGAAGTGTGTAAGGGATGTTGTTCCCACGGTGACTATTAAAACCTACCCAAACCAGAAACCTTTGATAGATGGCAGCATTTGCACAAAACTGAAAGCATGAACCACCGCATTTAACCATGGCAAGGTGACTGGGAATATGGTTGAATACAAACAGTGTAGTCATTCAGACACAAGACGTATGTGGCAAGTCTACAGACAATCACGGATTACAAAGGGGAAACCAGCCACGTCGCAGACACCGACGTCTTGCTCCCGGACAAGCTAAACACCTTCGCACGCTTTGAGGATAACACAGTGCCAAAAAGATAAATCAAGGACATCAACCACCTGAGCCACGGCCTGTTCACCCCGCTATCATCCAGAAGGCGAGGACAGTACAGGTGCATCAAAGCTTGGACCGAAAGACTGAAAAACAGCTTCAATCTCAAGGCCATCAGACTGTTAAATAGCCATCACCAGCCGGCTACCACCCGGTTACTCAACCCTGCACCTTAGAGGCTGCTGCCCTATAGTGGGGAGAACAAGTATTTGATACACTGCCGATTTTGCAGGTTTTCCTACTTACAAAGCATATAGAGGTCTGTAATTTTTATCATAGGTACACTTCAACTGTGAGAGACGGAATCTAAAACAAAAATCCAGAAAATCACATTGTATGATTTTTAAGTAATTCATTTGCATTTTATTGCATGACATAAGTATTTGATCACCTACCATCCAGTAAGAATTCCGGCTCTCACAGACATGTTAGTTTTTCTTTAAGAAGCCCTCCTGTTCTCCACTCATTACCTGTATTAACTGCACCTGTTTGAACTCGTTACCTGTATAAAAGACACCTGTCCACACACTCAATCAAACAGACTCCAACCTCTCCACAATTGCCAAGACCAGAGAGCTGTGTAAGGACATCAGGGATAAAATTGTAGACCTGCACAAGGCTGGGATGGGCTACAGGACAATAGGCAAGCAGCTTGGTGAGAAGGCAACCACTGTTGGCGCAATTATTAGAAAATTGAAGAAGTTCAAGATGACGGTCAATCACCCTCGGTCTGGGGCTCCATGCAAGATCTCACCTCGTGGGGTATCAATGATCATGAGGAAGGTGAGGGATCAGCCCAGAACTACACGGCAGGACCTGGTCAATGACCTGAAGAGAGCTGGGACCACAGTCTCAAAGAAAACCATTAGTAACACAATACGCCGTCATGGATTAAAATCCTGCAGGGCACGCAAGGTCCCCCTGCTCAAGCCAGCGCATGTCCAGGCCCGTCTGAAGTTTGCCAATGACCATCTGGATGATCCAGAGGAGGAATGGGAGAAGGTCATGTGGTCTGATGAGACAAAAATAGAGCTTTTTGGTCTAAACTCCACTCGCTGTGTTTGGAGGAAGAAGAAGGATGAGTACAACCCCAAGAACACCATCCCAACCGTGAAGCATGGAGGTGGAAACATCATTCTTTGGTGATGCTTTTCTGCAAAGGGGACAGGACGACTGCACCGTATTGAGGGGAGGATGGATGGGGCCATGTATCGCGAGATCTTGGCCAACAACCTCCTTCCCTCAGTAAGAGCATTGAAGATGGGTCGTGGCTGGGTCTTCCAGCATGACAACGACCCGAAACACACAGCCAGGGCAACTAAGGAGTGGCTCCGTAAGAAGCATCTCAAGGTCCTGGAGTGGCCTAGCCAGTCTCCAGACCTGAACCCAATAGAAAATATTTGGAGGGAGCTGAAAGTCCGTATTGCCCAGCGACAGCCCCGAAACCTGAAGGATCTGGAGAAGGTCTGTATGGAGGAATGGGCCAAAATCCCTGCTGCAGTGTGTGCAAACCTGGTCAAGACCTACAGGAAACATATGATCTCTGTAATTGCAAACAAAGGTTTCTGTACCAAATATTAAGTTCTGCTTTTCTGATGTATCAAATACTTATGTCATGCAATAAAATGCAAATGAATTACTTAAAAATCATACAATGTGATTTTCTGGATTTTTGTTTTAGATTCCGTCTCTCACAGTTGAAGTGTACCTATGATAAAAATTACAGACCTCTACATGCTTTGTAAGTAGGAAACCTGCAAAATCGGCAGTGTATCAAATACTTGTTCTCCCCACTGTACATAGACATGGAATCACTGGCCACTTTAATAATGGAACACTAGTCACTCTAAGGATGTTAACATACTGCTTTACTCATCTCATATGTATGTACTGTATTCTATGCTACTGTATTTTAGTCAATGCCACTGACATTGCTCGTCCTAATATTTATATATTTCTTAATTCCATTCTTTTACTTTTAGATTTGTGTATTGTTGTGAATTGTTAGATACTACTGCACTGTTGGAGCTAGGAACACAAGCATTTCACTAAAACCACAATAATATCTGCTAAATATGTGTATGTGACCAATAAAATTTGATTTGATTTTAATCACTCTAATCTTAACACATCTCTCCCAGTACACTAAAATCTTACTATTACCTTTTGTAATACATCCTTCTATTTTACTGTGATGTCTTACGAGGGTCTTGAACCTCTCTATTTGTATCATTTCTATAAAGATTGTCCTAAAAATAAATACTTTACCTAAGAGTATAATTATATTTCCCATTGATTTATGGTGGTTTTTCTGATCTCCTAACAGTACTGTTTGTAGGTCCATCAGAACACAGACATTATAACTTAACAACCACTCCTGGACCTGACTCCATAAACGAGCCACCGAAGGACAGTACCAAAAGAGATCTATTGATTCTGTTTCCTCGTGGCAGAGTCTGCACAGCGCTGACTGTTCAATGCCCCATTTATTGAGCATTCTTTTTTGTGGCAAGAATTTTATATTGAAAATAATGGATTGATGCGTCAATTGTTGTTTTGTATATCAGTTCATAAACCCGTTGCCATGGTACTGGGACATCAAAAATCTGTTCCAACTATCTTGAATTTTAATGCGGCATAGTTGTCACCTTAAGTGAAACTGATACATTTTACGATTTATAATAGTCATTTTAAGCCATGCATGGTTTTTCATTGGAGGCAGACAAACCAATTAATTCCTTTCTCTTTTAAGTAATTGCCTCTTCCATTTTTGTGGCAGCGCTGCGATGAGTTGGTTATACAGGGCCTTGCAAAAGTATTCATCCCTCTTGGCATTTTTCCTATTTTGTTGCATTACAACCTGTAATTTAAATGGATTTTTATTTGGATTTCATGTAATACACAAAATAGTCCAAATTGGTGAAGTGAAATGAAAAAAAGAACTTGTTTCAAAAAATTCAAAAAAATAAATAACGATAAAGTGGTGCGTGCATATGTATTCACCCCCTTTGCTATGAAGCCCCTAAATAAGATCTGGCGCAACCAATTACCTTCAGAAGTCACATAATTAGTTAAATAAATTCCACCTGTGTGCAATCTAAGTGTCACATGATCTCAGTAGATATACACACCTGTTCTGAAAGGCCCCAGAGTCTGTAACACCACTAAGCAAGGGGCACCACCAAGCAAGCGGCACCATGAAGACCAAGGAGCTCTCCAAACAGGTCAGGGACAAAGTTGTGGAGAAGTACAGATCAGGGTTGGGTTATAAAACAATATCCGAAACTTAGAACATCCCACGGAACACCATTAAATCCATTATTCAAAAATTGAAATAATATGGCACCACAATATATATATATATATATATAGTCATTTAGCAGACGCTCTTATCCAGAGCGACTTACAGGAGCAATTAGGGTTAAGTGCCTTGCTCAAGGGCACATTGACAGATTTTTCACCTAGTCGGCTCGGGGATTAGAACCAGCGACCTTTCGGTTACTGGCACAACGCTCTTAACCACTAAGCTACCTGCCGCCCCCTCACAACAAACCTGCCAAGAGAGGGCCGCCCACCAAAACTCACGGACCAGGCAAGGAGGGCATTAATCAGAGGCAACAAAGAGACCAAAGATAACCCTGAAGGAGCTGCAAAGCTCCACAGCGGAGATTGGAGTATCTGTCCATAGGACCACTTTAAGCCGTACACTCCACAGAGCTAGGCTTTATGGAAGAGTGGCCAGATAAAAGCCATTGCTTAAAGAAAAAATAAGCAAACACGTTTGATGTTTGCCAAGAGGCATGTGGGAGACTCCCCAAACATATGGAAGAAGGTACTCTGGTCAGATGAGAATAAAATGGAGCTTTTTGGTCATCAAGGAAAACGCTATGTCTGGCGCAAACCCAACACCTCTCATCACCCCAAGAACACCATCCCGACAGTGAAGCATGGTGGTGGCAGCATCATGCTGTGGGGATGTTTTTCATCAGGGACTGGGTAACTGGTCAGAATTGAAGGAATGATGGATGGCGCTAAATACAGGGAAATTATTGAGGGAAACCTGTTTCAGTCTTCCAGAGATTTGAGACTGGGACGGAGGTTCACCTTCCAGCAGGACAATGACCCTAAGCATACTGCTGAAGCAAAACTCGAGTGGTTTAAGGGGAAACATTTACATTTCTTGGAATGGCCTAGTCAAAGCCCAGACCTCAATCCAAATGAGAATCTGTGGTATGACTTAAAGATTGCTGTACACCAGCGGAACCCATCCAACTTGAAGGAGCTGGAGTGGTTTTGCCTTGAAGAATGGGCAAAAATCCCAGTGGCTAGATGTGCCAAGCTTATAGAGACATACCCCAAGAGACTTGCAGCTGTAATTGCTGCAAAAGGTGGCGCTACAAAGTATTAACTTTGGGGGACTGAATAGTTATGCACGCTAAAGTTCTGTTTTTTTGTCTTATTTCTTGTTTGTTTCACAAAAAAAATTCTTTTGCATCTTCAAAGTGGTAGGCATGTTGTGTAAATCGCATGATACAAACCCCCAAAAAATCCATTTTAATTCCAGGTTGTAAGGCAACAAAATAGGAAAAATGCCAAGGGGAGTGAATACTTTCGCAAGCCACTGTAATTTTGTATTGAGCATACATCTCCATACACCTTTGTTAACTGCTTGTGTGACATAATTTTACCATCCTTATTTACAATGTCATTCATAAACATGATACCTTCCTTATAAAGTTTTTCCAAGAAAATTAGTTTATACTCTATCAGTACATTGGTGTTTAGCCACAGTATTTGCTGTACTATATGTTCTGCTACTTCTGGAGGATGAAATTGGAATTGTAACCAACTCTGTATGGCAGGGTTCTTCAATTCCGGTCCTGGAGGGCCGAAACACCTCTGTTTTTCATCCTCTCCTTCTAATCAGGGGCTAATTCAGACCTGGGACACCAGGTCAGTGCAATTAACTACCAGGTAGAAATAGAAAACAGAAGTGTTTCGGCCCTCCAGGACCGGAATTGAAGAACCCTGCTGTATGGCTTCATTTAAAAATGAGACTACTTTAAACAGGGATCCATTGTCAATCCACCGGAAATGGTTGGTTTTAATCTGTATAATGGCTTAGCAGCCTGCTGGAGAACCAGTTGGATTTAGATATCATTTTGGTATAATGGAGGCTTTAAGAGAGAGGTTTAATGCCTTAATATTTCATAGTTTTAACCCTCCAATCTCATACTCGTTATATAAATATGCCCATTTAACGTTATCTGGTTTTCCAAATAAAATGTATGTACACCAAGCACATCAACTTCACCATCCACCCATTTAATTGGTCACATGGAAATTTAAAGTTTGTATCTCTCAGAGACCCAATCTGTAATATCACTTATCATAGTTGGGATTTAGTCTAGAGAAACTGGAGAAATGATCCTGGTCCTCTAAAAGGACTCAAGAGAAAACTTGTATCATTGGCATACATTGATACTTTTTTCTCTAATCCCTTAATTTGTAGCCCATTAATGATATCATTAGATCTAATATATATGAGTAATTAAAACATGATAGTAATGGATGTTTCAGTAGTTTGATATTCCTCTATTGGAATGCCATCGAGGCCAGGGGTTTTCGCCGCCTGAAAGGAATCAATTGGCAACCATAGTGTAATTAGGCCTTCAGAAGATGTATTTTGTGTCGCAGATAGTTTAACATGTTGTTTTGGGAGAAGGAGATCACAAAACTCATCGCCAAGTGAGGTTGGAAGAACTTGACAAGAGAACATTTGTTTAAAATATTTGACTTAAAATCTCCTTTGATGAGAATGATTTCTCCATCGTTTGTAACCATTTTCTATAGATTATTTTTGGTTACATATCTATACTGAAAGTTTAGGTAACACTTGGTGCATTTTTCGCCATTCTCCATCTAATTTGCTCGTTAAAAAAATATGAAAACAGATCTTTCCTGAATACGTTCCTCAAACTTATTTTGTTTTGAGTCTAAACTATTCAGTGCTTCTGTAGATATTTATCAACACCATTGATGTGTAATGTTAGTTCTTCTATTTTGATTGTAAGTCTTTTCTCCGTTGACTGATACCGGTTTTGTTTTTGGTATGAAATTTCAATTGAATGGGCTCTAAAGGCACATTTAAAGGCATCCCATACGATAAGTTGAACCTGTATTGAGCACGAAAAAGTTTGTTATGAATTCCTTCATTTTTGTTAAGAAACTACTGTCAGTCAATAAACCCTGGTTGAATGTCCAATATCCCCGCCCTCGTGGAAAGTCTGTCATAGTTATTTGGAGGGATATATACTTTTTTCACTTTTGGCACCAGAAAATAATACATCCGACTAGTTTGATTAAGCCTCCTCCAAGTAGATCTTACGAGATCCAGGTTATTAAGCCTCCAAATATCAGTCAATTCCAACATGTCCATAATATTCGTAATCTCTTTGAGCACCAGAGGCATCATCAAATATTAAACCAAAATGTCACAGCCTTTCCCCCTCTCCACTCCTCCTCCACCCCTCCTCCCCTCCCCTCCCCTCCCCTCCCCTCTCCTCCTCTCCTCCCAGACATCAAGCAGTTTCCACCTAATGAGTTTCATTTGCATGGAAGACCATGGAGGGAGCCGCACACCACACACGCACACACACCTCCTCCCTTCCCCCACATACACACACCACAGGGCTTTAAGAGATTTAGCTAACGCTAGATGCTAGATTTCACACCGCTACTCCAATGAAGAATGATGCAGGGCCAGGGTCAACGCTAGCTCCCACATCACTCCAGTCAAGAGAAGGTTAGCTTATGTCAATGCCAACTCTCACTGCTGCATGCCCTGTTACACATTATAAACTGGGTAGTTTGGGTCCATGTGTATATCAGACAATCTACCACGGGTATGACGCAAAAGTACTTGTTTACTGTTCTATTTCTGTTGGTAACCAGTTTATAATAGCAATAAGGCACCTCTGGGTTTGTGGTATATGGCCAATATACCACGGCTAAGGGCTGTATCAAGGCACTCAGTGTGGCGTCCTGCCTAAGAACAGCCCTTAGCCGTGGTATATTGGCCATATACCACACCCCCTCGAGCATTATCGCTTAAATGTAGCACACCCCCTTGGGCCTTATTGCTTAAATAACCAACATGGCAGGGCTAGCTGAGGCTGCTAACGGTTTAAGGTCGTTACCCATTTCTAAATCCCTAATGCATTAGAGGGAACACACAGGAGGCTATGGGTGTGTCCCAACCATCGAGAACACCCTACGGGTTCTGGTCAAAAGTAGTGCACTATATAGGGAATAGGGTGGTGCCATTTGAGACTCAGCCTAAACAACTGTGTTCCATTGATTACAGAACTCCCAGGATCTCTATGGTCCCAGTGGCCTGTGACTGAGTAGGGAGCATCAGTGGGTCTGAGTGGGATCAGAGGTGTGAGGGTGAGCAGGCCCTGATGAGGGCCCACACACTAGATTAAGCCCGCTGCCTGTCTGCCTATCTGAGACTCTCACTCACGTACTTACTGTAAGGGTGTGTCAAGGACGGGGCTGCATACACACACACCTGCGTCAGTCAAATCACCCAACCATTGCTGGATACTGCAACGGCAACAGGCCTCGTGGCCAGATCCAACAGTAGCCAAAATAGCCAATTTGAGAGCAAAGTTGCAAAAAACACGGTAATTCTAAACTCACATCTCTGAATTTGTTCCAATATCTGTCCTTGTCGTACTGAGACACGGTGCTCAGCCATTTGTCGTTGTCCAGCGCGTGGCCATTGTTGTTGTTACCGAGCACTGTTTCCCCCCGTCTGCTCTCAGCGCGCAGCAAGAGAGCCGCAAGAGGCAAAAGACAGAAAAGCATCGTCTGAAAAAATAGAGAAAAGGAAAGAGAAAATTAGAGAGAAAGTGACATTGAGCACGAGGGAAATTAAGACAACAAGGGAGGGAGAGGAGCTTGCTGCCCTAATGCACAGAAAGTGAACTAGGGATCATGTTCAATGCAGCCTACGCACCTAGACGTTAATTCACCTGTACTTAGTATCAGGGATTGAATATTAATTTAATGATGTAAATATCTGCATCAAAAAGGGAGGAGGACAGGATGTTATTCAAACTATTAGATTGGATGAATTAGATTGACTAAATACTGGAGTGCCTCTTATGAAATTGCTGTTCCTCCTCTTAAACTGATTATAAACATTTGGAGAAATATCGCTTTTGTACACGGTGGCAGATGGAGCACGGGAAACGATTAGCTCGAGAGGCTCTCCGCCAGATAAACAGGCAATTAACAGCCTTAAACACAATTACCGTCTCCTTGGAGCGCGCGCCCCTCTCATCTCCTCTTACCAAAGCAGGAGTTTACCAGAAATACATAGACTACGTAGCCTATCTTCCTCTGCCTCTCATCTCTACATACAAATCTGTCGCCACGGGTCCAAACTCAGACCCCGCTCTCCCGTCCACCTACCTCGGATAGCTTGTGTACAACTTCCGGGGGAAACAGAGGGCTCAGGTGTGAAGTTTCTGCGGGTGTCAGTTAGACGGCTTATCGGTCCGGTAGAGTAGGCTGAGAATCCACGGGACCTCCGGTAGCTCCGAACTCAGCGGTAATACTGACGCCGACCGGGAGCAGCAGGAACGAGCCTCAGAACTTGTCTCTCTCCTCCCCCTCCGTAACCAGTCCGCTCAGACTCCGCCCCTCTCTCTCTCTCTCTCTCTCTCTCTCTCTCTCTCTCTCTCTCTCTCTCTCTCTCTCTCTCTCTCTCCACCACCCAATTTCTCCCTCACTCACTCTTTCACCCTCCTCTATACCTCAATTTCTCCCTCCCCTGTTCCCTCTCCCCCCTCTTCCCTCTCTCTTTCTCTTTGCAGTGCAGAGAGTTGGTGTGTCATTGATTTACAACGGAGGGAATGGTGCATTCACACTGGAATAAGCGAATGTTTGTTGTTTCAAGGCAAGATTTCCAGGTGATAAGACTACCAATAAGAAGGATATGTTTTTGGTGATGGATTATTGTTATCCCCAGAGAACTCTCTTCTGGTCATCAAAATGCGAGCCGAGTAGGCAGCCTCTTTAGAGTGCACCTTCGAGTAGTCCTCCTACATATGGGTTACATGAAACGTGAAGGCTTTTATAGCATTAAGCACTGTGAACATATCTGAAACTTTACAATTATCTTTATTATCTAATATTGGTCTATTTCATGTAGCCTCGAGTTGTCTCCGATTTCAAGATGTGGCCTGCGCGAGTCGCCTTCTGACCCACTGCAGAGACTCGCGAGCGCTGTTCATTCAGCACGGCTGTCCCTTCAGCACCACGCGCAGCGCACGATGTCACGGGGGGAGCACTAAGGAACTCAACTGGGAAACAACAAACCTGTAAAGCCTAGGCCAATATAGCACAGGCCTATAACATAGAATAGCAGACAAAGGAAAACGGGTCCGAACAATGTGTCTCTTTTTCACGCCTATGGCCTGCGGCATGCGGGCACGTTCGTTATATTATAATATGCAGGGATCATCTCTCCCAACCGACTCCCTCCACCTACTCTCTCATCTCTCCGGGCTCTGGGTTGAGGCAGGCCGACATGCCTTCACTCTGAGCGGCTGTCGCTCCCAGGGCTATATATAGCCTATCCGGTGCCCGGTGTGACTGCAGACATGCAATGGCAGTGCCACCTGTGCAATGAGGGGAAACGAGGCGGAAGGAGAAGGCTTATGTGGAACAGGCTCTAAGCTATATGCTATGCATCCCGATTTGGATGTCTGAAAAACCCGTAAAACTGATGCAATGAAGGGTCCAGTCCTGAGGGTGGGTGGATAGCCTATCAATTGGTTTGCTTTACTTTGCTTTGTATAGGCCTTACTTGTAGGCAGGGGCACAGCCGCGGGAAGTAGGGCTGCTCAGGGTGCTGCAGCACCCCCTGAAAAATCAGATGTTTTTCACCAAAGTTGTGCACTGGGCCTTTACTTGTATTAGCTGACCGATATAGATATTTATTCTGCATCTCAGCTTTGGCAAAAAAGGTAGTTGTATAATTAAGAACAGTATCTTGCAAGATTCAATAGGAAAATTGAACTTTTGCTGCTTTTCGACTGTAACACCAGTGTGACACTAGTGTATACACCAGCGTTTCCCAAACTAGGTGTCGCGACCACATATGGGGTCGCCTGATTTATAAATGGGGTAGAGAAACTCTGAAATGAAATAAAATAATTGTACTTGGTTCATAGAACCAGGGTAACGTCAATAACCTCCGGTAGCCACTAGATGTGGTTGTAATAAACAGAGAGGTTTCTGTTTTCTTCCTACAAATGTGGCTCTATCTTCTGATCGGTTTAAACTACAAAATATTATGACCCCATCGCTGAAAGATAAGACTCTCAGAAACACGTACGTGTCTTCTGTTTCCCTCTACAATGTCCACGAGCCTCAATAGAACAGAACAGAGTGAGCAAGACCAGGCACTAAATCAGCCTGGGGGGAAAATAACATCATCAATATCAAACAAAATGATTGCCTGATGATCTTCTGAACATCCCAATACCTTTCTGATGCATTTCAGTCACTTCAAACCATACTTCCTTCAGACTGAAATACTGTCAAAAGTCCTGTCAAACTGATTTGTAATAGACTGTCATATCCCCAGTTATAAAAGTAAACATTGGCCGTTGATTACATCACTTTGTTTACGTGGTGGGGTCGCAATTTTTTTACATATCAAAATGGGTCGCGGGCCAAAAAAGTTTGGGAACCCCTGGCACCCTTATGTTATACTAGGGAAATTGTGTTCAGATAGCTTGGGCTGACAGTGAGGACTTGAGAAGAGCAGAATCAACAACCTCTGCAGAATCAAAATAGTTGCTTTGTGAGGTGTTAAAGTTCACAGTTAGTCATTGTTATGTAAATGCCAGCTGAAAAGTACCAGTGGTCTGGCTTTGGCCCCAAGTGAGAGCAGGTCCGCCGGAGCCATGGCCCAGTGGACACGGGTGCCGGCCTGCGTAGATGGAAACAGAAAAGACTGAGCCTATTGGGTAAAACACTGGAGTAAATCCTGTATAGAAATGTGCCATTAGGGCCCCCAAAAGGCCCTAATGGCACATTTCTGACTGCATGTGTGGGTATGGATGTGGGTATGCAGACCCAAGAGCCACTGAGGCCCCTCATGAGGGTGTATTGCATGTGTTAACTTAATGCAGGAGAGAGGCAGCCAATATGATACCCACGGACAGACAGACAGGCAGAGAGGGAGAGAGAATGAGGCCACAAGCAAACAGGTAAGATAGTAAGAAGTGCCTCTCCAAGCTCATAGTTCACAGATGATCTGTCATAGTGTGACTCAATCTGAATGATCATATATGATCTCTGATGAAATGATAGCAGCTTAAGTCTAGAGGGTATATTGCATGTGTTAACTTCATGCAGGAGACAGGCAGAATTTTTTTAAAATAATTTTGTAGAGTGGAGCTTGATTCATTTCAGTTTGACCTTTCATGCCTACTTAAAAAAAAATCTATAACAGTTTTTAACTGTGTATGTTGCTGGTTGTTTTTACAGTATAATAACTGTATTATAAGTAGAAAATATGATGTTAAGTCTCAAACCATACAGTATGTAGAGTAGCAGTAGTAACAACCTGACATTGGCGAAGTGAGACAAATACTAGGAAATGAATCATACAGTAGCAGAGAGTACAACATTGTTGTTTAATTGAATATGTCCACATTACAGTCACACTGGTATTCAGTACAGTATGAATGGCCATGGCCCTAAGACTGATTGGACTGTACCAGAGTACGTGCTCCTCTGTACGGCCCCCTATAGCTTTGTAAATTTGCCCTTGTAAATTAATATTTGTCTGTATCCTTTCTCGAAAGTCTCTAGAAATGAGCATTTAAAACTTGTTTTAAGAAAATATTATCTCCTTAGCAAAATGTGTCCCCCTGCAATGTCAGAGTCGCTCCTACGGCCCTGCTTGTAGGATATCCATAATGTATATGAAATGTTTATCAAAGCCTTATTGAAACGATGGCAAGATAGTTCTCACTTCAAAATGACAACCAAATAATTTCATTTTGCTAGGATAAAACGCGTCAATCTAGCCTAGCAATTCTAAATCAATTAAACGGGAAACGACTCATATACGGAGGCAATGGCTTCTCGCCTGCTAACAGCTGATAAATGTAATAATAACCTTTTCTTTTATTCATTCATTTATCTGAGGGTTCATATAGCGTCAACCCAACTCCAGGCTGTCCATCAAGCTCTATTTAATGTCATTGCTGGTTGATCTCCATCTGAAATGGACTTATAATTAATTATTGATGCAATAATGAGGAGTGGGGAATGTGACTTGAATCTACAAAAAAATCTACAGTCTGTAATGTCAGTGCTCTAGCTGTGGATCATTCTCTTGTTTGCACCTATTTGAGTTACTTTATGTACTAACATAGACATCCAAAACCTTTGTTACTCTACAGGCCATTTCAAGGGAGGTTTTCATTCAGATTGGTTCGTAGTCCTGTGTACCTCAATTGGTAGAGCATGGCACTTGCAGTGCCAGGGTTGTGGGTTCAATTCCCACGGGGAACAGGTACAAAAAAAGTATTAAAATGTATGCACTCACTACTGTAAGTCGCTCCCTGAGCGTCTGCTAAATGTAAAAATGTTTGAGAAACATTTGGTTGAGTCCTCAGGTAAAAAACAACAAAAAAGAGGTGGCAAGTTATTGGAAAAATGTAATAATCATTCTCATTTACCCTTGTATGTTTATGTACAATGCATATACAGTATGTAGTTAACAGTGGACTTCACAACACAGTGTAGACACTGATCTAAGGTCAATGTTGGGTTTAACACCAAGGCTAGGAAATGTGAAAGCCAATCTGATCTTACACCTGTTCTTACAGGCAGTTCTACCCAGGTTGGGTAATGTTGTGTGGGGTTCACCAGTGGTTGCACTAAGCCGCTGTGTCCTCATCCATGATTCGTGGGAGCTGGTCACTAGCCCCGCCTACCAGGTAGCCTGGCTTCACAGCGGGCATTTCTGACAGTTTCCTCTTGCTTTTGTTCAGGTCTGGATGGATGGAGAGAGAGAGATGTTCTATACATCACATGTAAGCCTCAGGGAAAAGTGGGTTGGATGTATATGGTGTTTTTTGCGATCAATCGCCTGAGATGGACAAAAGCATTGTCCTTCTCGCTCCAAACGTGGACACTCCCACCTCTTTCAGATCCTCGTCAGACAGAGTCAGAAAGGTCTGGAAGTCAATCTGCAGAAATAGGGGGCATGACAGTCCTGTTGCTTACACATCCACCACACTTCACTTATACAAGACATACTCAGAATGCTCTTTCAGTCAGCCGCTGTGCCTCCGGAAACAACTCAGTCAATCCTGCTTATGGAGGCTACTTCAACAGATAACCCTCTGTGTATAGACATTTATCAGTTTCTCCTATACCCCAGGGGGCGCTAGCTGTTTGTCTGTCTGTACCTCTTGCTGTTGGAACACGTTGATGTACTTCCTCAGACCCAGCTGGCTCAGGAGCTCTGGGAGGTCGTCTGTAGGCTGGGGGGAGGGGTTCCACTGGCTACCGGTCAACCTCATCACGTGGACACGCCCTCAAAGTAGTTACTGCAGGTCAGGAAGCTCTCCGCTTGGAGTCAGAGGTCAGCGGTCAGAAATCAAAGGTGAAAAGATCAGGGAGAGATGGGGAAGTAAAAGATTAACAGAAGGAACTGTGGAGACAGAAAGCATAACAAAGTCTTCTCACATCTCTCTGTAACTCTCAGATGGAAGACATTTCAAGCACAGCTTTGATACCGACTACATTGAAGATTAGCTAGACACAGGAATTGCATTTCATTACATTTTCTCTTTGTAGACACACAGTCTCTTAGAGACACACACACACACACACACACACACACATACACACACACACACACACACAACAACACTTACAGGTTTTATACGTTCGGGGTCTGTTTGTTGAAGACGCAAACACCAGGAAGGAGGAGGTGGAGGAGAAGGAAGAAGAGAAGTTCGAGGGGGAGGAAGAGGATGAGGAAGATGGAGAGGGGGAGATTGGGGAGGATGAAGACGAGGATCCTTGTCTGTCACGCCAGTTCTCTGAGTCACTGCCGTTCTACACTTTTTTCTTCCAATTCTGAGGGCCCCAGGTCTGCAGAGAGACAAAGAGAGAGGAAAAGAGATGGGGTTTAATTGCATATATTCAGCTTTTTTATCTTCTCAATGTTTTTAATTCTTCCATCGCTTTGTTTCTCACTTTTCCTCCGCTCCCCTTTCTCCTTCACTCTCTCCTTCTCTCTCTCACTCACTCTCTCCTTCCCTATGAGAATGAGTGGATGAGACAGGGTTGTAATTGGTGCTCACAGTTTGTCTCCTCCACTCTGTTTTTCTCAGAGCAGGAATACCAATCGAGCCAAGCAGCACTGAGAATAATCATATTATTAAACAAGCTCTTGCCCAGCTCAATGCCTCTCCTAGCTCACTACAAATAATCAGGCGCTTAGGCGAAACGCACACACTCACTCCTAAATTCCCTCACGCAAAACAACACAGAAATGATCAGACAGTATTTATTAACCCAAATTAGTGTGGTGTTCAGTGACTGGCCACAGAGCATTCAGAGAGGGCAGCTGCTCAATGGCTGATAATAAACCCTGCCTGGTGGAGACTGAGAGGACAGGTCAAGCCCATGGAAGACGTACAGTTGTAGTGATCTGTTTGTTGATGTAAAGGCACTTAGACGATAATCCTAGTACAGGTGAAACAGTTGAAGTCTTCTTTTTTCTTCACTTCTAACCAGGCAAGATGACAGTAGTAGGTGGTTGCTCTACGGGTGAGTAGTACCTGTTGTAGTTGTCCAGTGTTTGCCAGGTAGGGTTTGTAGCTTTGTCGGCTGATGTTGCCTAGCTCCTTGACGGCCTCGGCAGGCATGGACTTAGAGAAGCCCAGACCACTCCAGGTATCAGTGGGGGTCCGAACCTCTGTCACCACCGGCTTCCTCTGAGAGTACAGATATAATACATCACACACACACACACACATACATACACACACACACACACACACACACACACACACAGGCTGCGTTTACATAGGCAGCACAATTCTGATCTTTTGCTGCGTTTATACAGGCAGCCCAATTGGGGAAATTCTGATCTGACTGGTCACGAGACTAATAATTGGCAAAAGATCAGAATTAGATTGCATGTGTAAATGCACACATAGACAGATTAGCTATCCATACAAAAACAAACACACACATTCCCCAAAAAAACATGCACACAAAGTTACTATAAATCACTCAAACAGACAGGCAGTGGTTTAATTGGTATGCTGTTGTTGTCAGGTGAATAATGCAGATAGACTAATAAAGAACAGTGTTTGATACAGAATGCTTTGCGAAGAATCTCATAAGCATATAATTCATATACGAGTGTCTGATGTATGTGTGTGTGTGTGTCTGTGTGTGTGTGTGTGTATCTGCCTGAGTGTAACAGACACCAGAGTGTGTAAATTCAGCGGGAGTAGTAATGCTCCTCTATTATAACTTTGGCACGGTGCAACCCATAAGTGGGTCCCCTCCATCACCTCTCTGGCAATGTGCAGCACATAAACGGGTCTCCTCTATCAACGCTCTGGCTCATAGTCCCACATTAATGGGTTCCCTCCATCACTGATCTGAATAACAAACAAGAGCTGCCTTGTCTCTCAATAGCAGACAGTGGCAAGTGGCATATCCCAATGACATGCCACTAATTTGGCCAGGTGCAGCTGCTAAGTGGGTGCTCTGATTTGCAATGGTGGGCTGGCGCAGCAGTAAAATGGGTGCCTCTTAGTGGGACTCTTCTACAAGTCCGAAAATAGGACTTTTGTGTGTGACTGAACCCTGGATAAACCAAGGTGATGTTGTTAATGAGACCTGCTGGGCTACTGTTCACACTACAAGGCAGAAGCATGAACATTGAGAAGGTCTCACCTTGGGTTGCCAGCAGTTTCTTAATCTCATAGTCGTAATCCTGCAACAACAGGAAAAGTTGGATGAAGCCGGTAAATAAGGGAGGAAATGCAGTTAGGTTGTTCTGTGACTGATGTGTTCTGGAAGGGAACCTGATTTACTGAGAGAACAGAAGATGACTCGAACTGGCACTTCCTGTTGTTACCGTGGAGATAAACATGTTATCCCCATGGTAACCTTTGGGGCACCAAGTGGACAAATGATGGCAAAAACAACAACTACTGTAGCACAAACACACAAAAATCTAATTCTTCAAATTTGGTTGCGTGAGGCTCAAAGAAAGCAAAGGGGTCAAATCAATTGGTGACACAGTTTACAGTGTCACATATAACACGCTCCTCTATATTGCTCTGGGGTTGTTTCATTTCTGGCTGGGGAGAGTTGGAACTTACCTCATCCATGACAAATATGCAACAAAACCTGTTAATGAATATGAATCATTCTAAATCAGAGTGAGAGTCTCACCTCATTCCTTGATGCGTCACAGAGAGTGTCCTGAGTCTGAGTCACGTCCCTCCTCAGGCTGTTCCGTCTCTCATGCCTCCCTCCTTCCATCTCTCTCAGGCTGTTCCGTCTAGTATCACTCCTCCCTTCCTCCATCGCTCTCAAGCTGTTACATCTCTCACTCCGTGCTCCCTCCATCTCTCTCAGGCTGTTCCGTCTCTCACTCCTCCCTCCTTCCATCTTTCTCAGGCTGTTCCATCTAGTATCAATCCTCCCTCCCTCCATCTCTCTCAGGCTGTTCCATCTCTCACTCCATCCTCCCTCCATCTCTCCATCCAGCAGTCTGCAACAGAGCGGCAGTAGTGAGACCAAGGTCAGGTCTGAGCTACGCAGCGTGAAGGCTGTTTGTAGGACTCAGTTAGCTAAGTAGCTCTCCCAGCTAATCCAAGGGCTGTTGAGACCTGATACTGAAGAGAGGGATTGAATAAATGCAATACCTTTCTGACATTACTATTTATCATGAGAGTATCGCTAAACTGCAGCAAACAGCACTGCAGCTCCAAATTCTCCCGTTATTTTCCAGGCAGATCATTCACGGCCGTACAAAAGGCTAAACGCACAATAAATTAAGATAAAGTGCAAATGTTTTGTTTTTTGTTTTCCATTCCATTCTGAAAGAACAGGGGCTAACTTTGCTCAAGTGTGATTGGCCCTCATCTAAGATCAAATCCACATGGAATATTTGGGACTATCCAAACAAAATCCCAACCTCAACCATTGTCCCTAAGGACAACTTCATCTTACCCTCCCTAGTGTGAATGTATTTACCTCCTGGTCATGGCCTGGCCTGTTGACTGGCGTCTCCTCTGGTTGAGGAACCCGCAGACTTCAGGACCCTGGAGGCTGCTCCTCCGACTCATCATCCTGACCTGGCTCATGACATCACTCAGCTCTGATGTCATCGGACCAGGGCTCTCGTCCTCGTCCGACAGGCTGGACAGATTCTCGTTCTCTGGGATCTGGGTAAACAGAGGTGCTCTCATTGATCAATCCTGATACTCTACTGATCCAATAGCACCACCCTCAGGACAACTGCAGAATCAAATCCCCTGCAAGGAAACACCTTACAACTGTTTCAATCCATCAGTGGAGGCTGCTAAGGGGAGGACGGCTCATAATAATGTCTGGAACAGAGCATATGGAATGGCATCAAACCAATGGAAACCATGTGTTTGATGTATTTGATACCATTCCCCCTATTCCGCTCCAGCCATTACCAAGAGCCCGTCCTCCCCAATTAAGGTGCCACCAACCTCCTGTGCAATACATTATATCTCACACTGTCAAACTCTCACTGTACTGCACTTAACTTGGTAGTCAAGAGGGCTACAGGTATTGATTCTGTTATCTGATGGTGACCCTATCTCTCCACACCTTCTCCAGTTGCCTGCTCTCTGTCCCCTTCAGCCCCATTCTCATTCCCTCAGAGGGCAGAGTCAGGCCTGGTGGGGGCGACGGGCAGGGCTTAGTTTGGGAAAGAGCGCCAATCAAAGACTCGGGGGCTGAGCAAAAGGAAGAGCAGATTAGGATAGGACAGGATAGGACAGGATAGGACAGGATAGGACAGGATAGGATAGGACAGGATAGGATGGGATAGGATGGGATAGGACAGGATAGGACAGGATAGGATAGGTTGGGATAGGACATGATAGGACAGGATAGGACAGGATAGGATAGGACAGGATAGTATGGGACAGGATGGGATAGGACAGGATAGGACTGGGGCCTTTTCTCAATTAGATTTGCTCAACACCTCCGTCCACTCTCCTCCATCCTCTCTAGCCTCCTTTTGAAAAAGGTCTAAGGTAATCGAGGAGAGGTGGCAAGGTGAGTGAACGTGGACAAAAATGTGCTTGTATGAAATGAGAATCTCCTTCTCCACTCGCGTGTCATCAGGCAAATCACATTTTTAGGGGTGGATCCCAAAATAAATGTGTAAAGTGAAAAAACTAGTGAAGTTAGTTGTGCAAGACAAGACAGATAAAAGGATAAGTAGCATATCGTTTTTAAATGTGTGCATGCTTTTCTCCTCCGAGAATACAACAGCTGATTCAAAGGGCGTGTGGCAAACGTCAAAACTCTTCCGCGGTAGGACACACTTGTGCTTCCTCGCCAAAAAGAGGCTATCGAGGAGGGGAGGACCTTCTTCCATTTGCCTACTAACAAATTGAAACGCTCCTCGACTCGGTTTCCAGGTCACAGAGAAGAGAGGACGGAGGAGAGAGGACAGAGGGCGGAGGAGAGAGGACGGAGGAGAGAAGACGGAGGAGAGAGGGCGGAGGAGAGAGGGCGGAGGAGAGAGGACGAAGAGAGGACGGAGGAGAGAGGACGGAGGAGAGAGGGCGGAGGAGAGAGGACGGAGGAGAGAGGACGAGAGGACGGAGGAGAGAGGGTGGAGGAGAGAGGATGGAGGAGAGAGGGCGTAGGAGAAAGGACAGAGGAGAGGAGACACAGGGGAGAGAGGACGGAGGAGAGAGGGCGGAGGAGAGAGGACGAAGAGAGGACGGAGGAGAGAGGACGGAGGAGAGAGGGCGGAGGAGAGAGGACGGAGGAGAGAGGACGAGAGGACGGAGGAGAGAGGGTGGAGGAGAGAGGACGGAGGAGAGAGGACGGAGGAGAGAGGATGGAGGAGAGAGGATGGAGGAGAGAGGGTGGAGGAGAGAGGACAGAGGAGAGAGGACAGAGGAGAGAGGACGGTGGAGAGAGGGTGGAGGAGAGAAGACGGAGGAGAGAGGACGGAGGAGAGAAGACGAAGGAGAGAGGACGGAGGAGAGAGGGTGGAGGAGAGAGGACGGAGGAGAGAGGGCGGAGGAGAGAAGATGGAGGAGAGAGGGTGGAGGAAATAGGGAAGAGTAGAGAGGACAGAGGAGAGAGGGCGGAGGAGAGAGGGCAGAGGACGTTGCCCAAACGAGAAAAAGCCCCTGATACATACCAGTATATGAAAAGACACACACACTGGGGTCGGAGAGGCAGAGTTGCTGCAGCAGCATGTTGAGCCAGTAGTTGGTCAGCCCGTTGCTGACCAGCATGGGGTCAGAGTTCATCTCATCTATCAATTAACCATTACAAAGAGCAAAGTGAACTGTGACCCTCCTCACCATGAGTTGCTGCCTGGCCAGACATACCCCGTCTGGGCTGCCCTGGATGAGTGAGGGAGGGTTCTGAGGGGCGCTGAGGTCTGGCAGGACTATCTGGGTCTGGGTCTGATGCTTGACCCCCAGGAAGTGTGCTCAAAATAAAGTTGCTGAAGTTTAATAACTAACGGGCAGTACTTGAGGGGTATACTACAAAGCAGGATCAATGAGATAGCCAGCTAACTTTGAAGCTATTATTTAAGCTATTTCAGAATATTTACACAAGTTAGCTGGTCAACTCATTGATCCTGCTTTGTAATATCGCCCTCTGGTTGCTAAGGGACAATACCCAGTTATTAAGAGGCTGTACCTGGTTGCTTAGAGACAGTTGCTAAGGAACAGCTGTGGGTTGCTTAGAGACAGTACCTGGTTGCTCTTCTCTCCAGTAGCGTCAGGGAAGTGGATGTGGCATGATGTCATCTCCATCACCTTCTTGATGTTCCCGCCCCCTTTCCCGATCACATGAGAGTGCTCTGTGTGAGCCACATCCATCTTCAGGTTCACCTTGTTGACCTGACTCAGGAGAACGTGATTTTTTTACTAACTGTATATAGTCGGTTTACTTGGCTACATTACATGTTAGGTATAGGATTAAATCTCAGTTTAGGACACTTAACTTTGTCTCCAGAAGTTATTTTTGGCCACTAGAACATTGCCACGCTTGCCTTCCACTTTCACATGGGGGTCTGTGGTATAGATACAAGACAGAAATGAATCTAAAATATATGTAGTAGCTGGCAGACTCTGGTAAATCTTTAGTATTGTATAAAATATCAAGTTGTATAGGAGACTGAGACAGATTGAGACAGGTTGAGACAGGTTGAGACAGGTTGAGACAGGTTGAGACAGATTGAGACAGACTGAGACAGGTTGAGACAGATTGAGACAGGTTGAGACAGGTTGAGACAGATTGAGACAGACTGAGACAGGTTGAGACAGATTGAGACAGATTGAGACAGTCTGAGACAGGTTGAGACAGACTGAGACAGGTTGAGACAGATTGAGACAGGTTGAGACAGGTTGAGACAGATTGAGACAGACTGAGACAGGTTGAGAGACTGAGACAGGTTGAGACAGGTTGAGACAGATTGAGACAGGTTAAGACAGGTTGAGACAGATTGAGACAGATTGAGACAGACTGAGACAGGTTGAGAGACTGAGACAGGTTGAGACAGGTTGAGACAGATTGAGACAGGTTAAGACAAGTTGAGACAGATTGAGACAGATTGAGACAGGTTGAGACAGGTTGAGACAGGTTGAGACAGACTGAGACAGGTTGTTGGAATATGGAGGTATCAGGTGGTCTGAAATCACCTTTCTTTGACTTGGCTCCTATTTTCAGCTTGGATGGCCATTTCACCTGGGTGTTAGTTTCCATCATCACCTGCGAGACAAAATGTGAGAGGAAGACGTGTCGATGTGTGAGTGACAGAGAAACTAATGGAGTGTGAAAGACAGGCCTTTTACCACGAGAATAACACCAGTTTATACATCCCAGACACACACACAATACACACCAAAACCCATTGTCCTATTCAGAGAAGACAATGCCTCATTACCATCTCAAAGACAATCATCCTCGCTACCATAACAACGCCAAATCGCTGAGTAACAATGTCAACAGTCAGCCTGTGACCTTTCATGTTCTCTATACAGAGGTCCTCTGGGAAATCTGTAGACTTTTACATGCAGGTATTTTCACGTCAGTGAGTCATATTTGAATGGGAAGATTAGATGTATGTTCATTATTTCTGCATTGTATGAATATGAGCCTTTATATTTTTATTTCAACCGTCCATTATATCTGTCTCAGTGTCAATGTGGTCTTCTCTCTTCATATTTACTCTCTCAAATAACTCTTCACCAGTAAGTCCCTCTCCATGTTTGGGAACTGAAGAATATTGAAAAGAAAGGAAAGAGAGAGTCACTTATTGGCCAAAATCTGAGGTGTAAATAAATACAAACATTTAAACATCCAAAAAACACCAAATAATCCATACACAGGGTTACTGGTTAATGCTTTGTTTGTGTCTATGCGACACTCACCTAAAAGGAGAGAAGTACTGTATGAAAGTTCTGCGAAGGGTCAACATTTAAAAGGGAGAGTTGAAATTTGCAGAGAAGTGGGGGACGTAAACATTTTAAAAGGGCATCGCTCCACAATTACATTTACAGCGTGGGGGCTCAAAACACCCCACCTGCTGAGTGCCATGGGTTACGCTCCTCTAAGCTAAAGAATGGGCGAGCGAGCAGCATGGAGCTGAGAGAGAGGGGAGGGGGGCACCAAAAGCCAGCCCCAGAGACAGCTAATCACATCAAAGGTATTTCACTGGCGCATGGACCCTCCACCCCACCAGAAATTAAATAACAAACACTGACACGCTTTAGAACCTGATGTAAAAACAACTACGAAACCCATCCCTCTATAGTGATTATTCAAACCCCAACATCCCAGATGTCAGCACCAATACACTGCTCGCTAGCATGCTAACACTCAGGGGGAAAGAGAATACACTGCTCGCTAGCATGCTAACACTCAGGGGGAAAGAGAATACACTGCTCGCTAGCATGCTAACACTCAGGGGGAAAGAGAATACACTGTTTATCAAGAACTGTGTGACTGGCACAGTGCACAATTAGAGTTGTGAGGCTTATTCACAACACTATGCAAACACACCCTCTCTCAGTCCCTCTTTCTCCCTCCCTCACACACACACATACACGCACACACACACACACACACACACACACACATACAAACACACACACATACAAACACACACACACAATAAAACAAACCATACACACTATAAACAGATACTCTACATCTAGGCTGAGGGAGAAAAATAACAGCCTCTTATTCAGTTGTCCTGTCAGAGTTTCCTCTATAACACAGTGGAGGTAGTTAATCACAGACCTGCTCTGCACTGATAAACGATACAATGGAGGTAGTTTATCACAGACCTGCTCTGCACTGATAAACAACACATTGGAGGTAGTTTATCACAGACCTGCTCTGCACTGATGAACAACACAGTGAAGGTAGTTTATCACAGACCTGCTCTGCACTGATGAACAACACAGTGGAGGCAGTTTATCAAAGTCCTGCTTTGCACTGATAAACAACACAGTGGAGGCAGTTTATCACAGACCTGCTTTGCACTGATTAACAACACAGTGGAGGCAGTTTATCACAGACCTGCTCTGCACTGAAAAACAACACAGACTGACAGGATGGGAATAATGATACTAACGCACCCCTGTCTCTGAGCTACACATCTCGGAATACCAAGCAAGCTTATCTCATAAATCATTAAGGCAGAAACTTTAACCATGCCTAACAACAATGACAGCAGCTGCATGATGACCTGACAGTTGAATAGTGCGGTACTGTGCCAGACGGGTACTAAGGGCATCTCAGGATTGCCATTATGCAGAACCCTGGACAGCATAACAATTACTGGACTCTGAACTCATTTCACAATGGATCACACACTTGAGTCAACTCAGGTAACTGTACAGATTTACAGCATGCACTACCATGATTCATCGTGGTCAACATATGACCACACTAAAAGTCAAACCATAACAATACCACATCACACCTGTTCACCACATCACACCTGTTCACCACATCACACCTGTTCACCACATCACACCTGTTCAACAAATCACACCTGTTCACCACATCACACCTGTTCACCACATCACACATGTTCACCATATCACACCTGTTCAGCATACTGACCCTACAGCATGGTCTCCAGTTTCTTCCTATCAAAACGGAACCTTTCCTCAACCCACTCCGGGTGTGAGTGTTCGCCTCCCATAGTCTCCAGTCCTGGTTAAGAATAACCTCCTTCCTCCTCTTCCTCTCTGTTGCGGTGGGACGGGGATGGGAAAGGTGAAAGGGTCTGAGATAGTCTTGTCCTGGCTCAGGATGGCTTCTGGGCCGGGTCTGTGTGGTTCTAGCTGGGTCGGGAGAGAAAAGCTTTCCTCCGTTGTGGTGGCCATAGCAAGACTGAGCCTCTGTCAGTGTGTACATGGAGATGGAGTGAGAGAAGGGGAGAGAGGGGAGAAAAACATGCCCCCCCATAGCCTTCCTTACATCCCGCCTCCACACACACACACATGTTGGAAACACACACACACAATATTCACATGCACACACACATTTCAATAGGCCATAGATAGAGCATGAGGATGGAGTAAGGTGGGGGCAGAAAGGAGTTGGGTTATATTAATACCCTACACTCTTAGAAGAAAAGGTGCTTAAACGGGTTCTTCGGCTGTCCCCATATGAGAACCCTTTGAAGAACCCTTTTTGGTTCCAGGTAGAACACTTTTGGGTTCCATGTATAACTCTTTCCACTGAGAGTTCTACATGGAACCCAAAGGGGTTCTACCTGAAACCAAAAAGGGTTCTATCTGGAACCAAAAAGGGTTTTCCTATGGAAACTGCAGAAGAACCCTTTTTTCTACATATTTAGCAGACACTCTTATCCAAAGTGACTTACAGTTAGTGAGTACATACATAATTTTTCATACTGGCACCCCATGGGAATCAAACCCACAACCCTGGCGTTGCAAACGCCATGCTCTATCAACTGAGCTACATGGCGGCCATTCCCTGGACAACTGTGCACCGCCCCATGGGTCTCCCAGTCGCGGCCAGCTACGACAGAGCCTGGATTCGAACCAGGATCTCTAGTGGCACAGCTAGCACTGCGATGCAGTGCCTTTGACCACTGCGCCACTCGGGAGGTCAGAATGTATACTGTTCCAGGTCTCCTACTCTGAGGATGCAGACACCATCAGACACCATCAGAAGGCCTTTGAATAACATATACATAGACAAGCAGACACACACATTCCATCCTGATCACAGAGACATTTCCTACAGAAATGTACAGAACCCAGAGAGTCCTCTTATACTGAGGACCACCCGAAACCTGAATGAGAGGAAGAGGGCTTGAGATTCCTGAGATGAAGGGAGGCGGTCAGGGGGTTTGGATGGGTGTATAGGGGAGAGACGGGTTTGGGAAGGTGGAAGGGTGGGAGGGATGGGGGGATAAAATAGCTAACAACCAGCTCCAGCTCTGTGTTTGCCACGGTTGCCTGGCAACCCATTTGTTTACGAACAAGCAAGTGGTGAGAAAGTCATAAACTTCAGCACAAGGGAAAGATGGGTAAAGAAAATGGAACAGTGACAAAAAGAGGACAATTCTCCACTGCATTTCATTAAGCTGAAAATGTGGTCAGAGGCTTTGTATGGAGGGTGTGACACAATTGTGGGGCCTCTAGAGGCATGTTGAGGCCTAATCAAGCTCTGTACCGCATTGCTGTGCACTCAAATTTGTAACAATGCAGAGGGCTCCGTATAGCTGTCCATCGACATGATAGGTTGATGGTAGGTGAGGGCGGGAGGTCCTTTATAAACACAAACTCACTTCCTTGACAACTTCCTTCACAACAGCTCTGCACTGCTCCGTGAAGGGCAAGAAGTATGAATGCCCTGACTTCTGCAGATGCCGTATCACCGTAAATGCTGCACGGCCAATGCAGATGTCGGATTGATCATTCAGTGCCTTTAAGAAGTGAGTATATGCAATGCCCACTGACCTGGGTATACCCACCACTACATCACTGTGGCTATGCATATTCATGATGAGGCTAAGCATCTCTCTCCATTGAATACAGGACCCTCATCAAATATTCAAAACAGGATTACAATAATGAGATGTATCCACCAATCCAACGACTCCCATTGTTAGGGCGGAGAGTATCTTGTCAGTATATCCATAATCTTTGGCCCAAAGTCAGCTCAAAACAAAAGTGATGTAATTAAGCATGTGTATTAATTACTAGGGTTCTTTGTTTTTCCCATGCAAAAGGGATTGCTTTTGATAAAAACGCTTTATCTGCCTTCCCAATGAAAACTAGTTAGAAAATTCAGTCATTTATTTTATGGAAAATAGATTTTGTATGTTTCTGGACAATGCACCATGCTGCCTTGTTGACAAAATGACAGAGAGGCGCAGATTACTGTTAGATGGTAGAAGGACGCTCCTCCCGCTTTCGCCCGATGACGTGAGGGGTCTATCCCCCATGCCCCGCTGCTCAGCATAATCGAATCCGCCCAGTGTTAACCCTGGGACAGAGGCACAGAGAATAGCTCCATCCACCACACCAGTAACCTAATCACTGCCAGGAAACCCAGTGTTCAGGAATGGACCCTTTGTATGTGTCAGACAGACACACCTGCAAAAAACCATGCATGCATCATGCGTATGTTTGTGTGTGTGTATTTCCAGGATGTGCTCCGAGCTGCCTAAGGGGGCAATCCATTACCCCAATACAAGAAAAGAACAGCTAGTACCTCATTAAACCGCACAGAACGAGCCAATCTCACACTCCTCGGGAAGAATGAAAAAGTAGGATTCCAGATAATATAATTTTTAAAATACTAAAACAGTATGAAAAATCACAATTGAATGTATTAACAATTAATCACGATTAAAATATAAATACAACAAGGCTGTAGGCTTAGACTGCCACGAAAGGTATAACTACAGAGCCTTCAACACAAAGGGATAATACATCAACTGAGGCTTTACAAGCATTTGTGTACCACAGCAACCACAATATTCAATTGGGATCCCTTTAAAACTAGTCAGTTATATTCAGGATATGTACAATTAACACAGACTGAATAGAAGATGTATCAATGGTGACTGGAATGCTGGTTTCACTGGACAAAGATTGTCTGTTATGTTGACAAGATATTAGAGTGACCGCTCTAACAATGGAAATACATGTCCTCAAAGATGGAAGGCAGGCGTGAGGAGGCGAGATCAGGTGGGACCATTCTAGCCAATGAGAGGGCAGATACGCGTGTCAACAACAGGCTATAGAGATAGCTAGAGGCCTCATCTTTGTATCTGTGCCATTATAACGGCTGTGGCAGCATGGGCAGCGCCATTGAGGCTATCTCCATTTTAAAGTAGTCAATTTACTACTTCATTGGCTAAGTGCTTCCAACACATAGGAATCCCCACCCAGTTGACTACTTTAAAATGGTGGAAGCCCTCAATGGCAATGTCCACGCTACCAATTTTTGGGTAAGTTGACGAAATGCCACGTGTGTCCACTTATATCAGTACATTCATAACAACCTATCCATTACAAAACTGATATTCAATCAAATAAACCTCACGTAACAAATTAACAATTCAATTTTTTGTTGACCAAATTCGACACTCTCATTGACCTTTGTACAAAAATTCCTCACTTTGTGGGCTTATTTTCTGGCAGAGTAAAACCTCTCACTTCGCCTCTTCCTCTCTGCTAGGAAGTAAACGCCTCAGCGTGATTTTGTAGGAAACAGGTGCGTTCTCCGTCACACCTGCAACCAATCAGAGCAGACAAACAATTAATTAAAACCGACCAATCAGTTCACAATCACATAATTCATTGAATAGAGGGGCCTACATAAAAACAAATTCAATCTTAAAATTGGTCTTTACACTTTGTAACTATTTACAGTATTATTTTAGTATTCTTCTCCCCAAGTGTCTCATCGCTGCAACTCCCCAAAGGGCTCTGGAGAGGCGAAGGTGGAGTCATGTGTCCTCCGAAACATGACCCGCCTAACCGTGCTCCTTAACACTCGCACCCATGTGTGAAGAGGAAACACAGTTCAACTGGTGACCGGAGTCAGCCCGCAGGCACTCGGCCCGCCACAGGGAGTCGCTAGAGCGCAATGAGTCAAGTAAAGCTCCACAGACCAAACCCTCCCCTAACCCGGACGACGCAGTCCTACGGGACACCCGGCCACCGCAGGTTGTGGCACAGGCAGTGTTGCCAACAAATTTTCTGGGGAAGTTGCTAGAGGCAGGTCGATTTGTTGCTAAAAGTTGCTAAATGACGTTGTGATGTCATTGCGTCACGATGTCATTATGTAATAACGTAAAACTACGTCATTACCTAGAATACACAATAACGTTACTCAAATTGACTGGCCATCTCGGCAACAAATATGATTTGATATTTGTTAGTTTCGATTTGTTTGTTTATTATCACATATTTTTATTTGTAAAAGTACTATAAATACAACACATTTTATATGATCAGATATTTTTATTTTTAAACACAACACATTGAGTTATTGAACAATTACACATGACACATTATTTATTTTCTTATTAACTAGTAAACCTACACATGCTGAACAATTATAGTTTTAAGCAGTGTATTGTTAGTTAGTTAACGTGCTACCTAACTGATCAACAATTATAGGTACAAGCTAATAACAAGGTATATATGCTATCTTATTGAACAAGCAACTTAACTCAAATAATGATGTGTGCGCTAGGGATCTCTCTCCAGCTCTCTCCAGGTTGTTGTGCTGCTTGGCTGGCCTGCTGCTGCCTGTGCACGAGCTGAGCGCTTGATGCTGTCATCACTCACAATGCACTTTTGCAGCCAGGCACGTGTGTTGTGACTGAGTGTGTGACAGATAAAATCGTTTTTGTGTCATTTAGAGGGAAAATGCGTGCATTTTAGGGTTTGAGTCACTTTTCAAAAGTTGCAAAAAGTTCCAAATAATTTTTTTGTTGCTAGGTGCTGTTTGAAAAAAATGTGGCCAGGGTAGTCTGAAAAGTTGCTAAATCACTAGGTACAGGCCAGGAATGAACCCGGGTCTGTAGTAACGCCTCTAGCGATGCAGTGCCTTAGACTGCTGCGCCACTCAGGAGGCCCCAACTATTTTCAACGAACCTTTTCATTTTGTGTGGATTGTGACAGTATAATTCTGCCTATGAATTAACGTGTTCTAATAGTCGCTAGATGGCGAAAGAGTTACATGGAATATTGTCAAAAGCCGTCCCACCAACTCAGGCCCTAGTGCCTGAGAAGGGAGATATGGAGATTTTCTGTTATGTTTTGTCAATGTACAATTTTATTTTGGTGGATTAAGTTAGTTTCCCTATTATGTATGGATTTTATTTTTACCTTGTTTTGGTTTCAACCCGTCCAGTTGGTGGCGGCAATTCACCTTTTTTGGGTTGTAGTCCGCCATAAAACCCACAGAAGAAGAAGAAGTTGCTAGATGGGATTCAGGTTCTCTGTAGAGAAAACTCAAACAGTGTTCTTTACCAGGAGGAAGGTGGGAGATGACGTATGCTTGAGGTTATATGGGAGAAACCTGGAGAGGGTGGGGGCCTTCAGGTTCCTTGGGGTATACTTTGATACTAGACTGACCTGGGCAGAACACATTGAGAGAGTGGTGGGAAAGTGTAAGAAGGTGCTAAATGTGATGCGCTGTCTGACGGGGAAGGAGTGGGGGGCTGGGCGTTCCTCATTGAAGACCATGTATGTTGCATTGATCCGATCTGTAATAGACTATGGAAGTATAGCATATGGTTCGGCAGCCCGGACCTCACTGGAAAGGCTAGATGTCATACAGGGGCAAGGACTCAGAATATGTAGTGGGGCGTTTCGGACGTCCCCAGTGGCTGCATTACAGGTGGAGATGGAGGATATGCCGTTGCAGATTAGGAGACAGCAGCTGGCAATGAATTATTGGGTCAACCTACAAGGACATGGGGTGTCTCATCCTGCGAAAGGGATTTTACAGGCATGCTGGGAACATGAGCGAAGACCGAACACAAGCTTTGGGTGGGTGGGTAATATCCAGGCGAAGGAGATGGGACTGTATGGAAGGGAGTTTAGTCCAACGGTAGTTATTCCTGTAAATCCACCATGGCTACTCCCGCCTCCAGTAGTTGATTTAGAAGTGTTGGAGAGACTACAGAAAGATAGGGAGGGGGTTGTTCCTGCTGATTTCTTTAAGAGACTTCTGGAAACTGTGTATCAGGATTTTGTAGCCATTTACACAGATGGTTCAAAAGATCCAAGGACAGGATGTACTGGGTCCGCATTTGTAGTGCAGGAGTGTGGGGTGGAAGTCAGGAAACGTATTACAGATCATCTGGCTGTATATACGGCGGAGCTGATGGCCATACTGTTGGCCTTGCAGTGGGTGGAGGAAGTTAAGCCAGATAGAATAGTTATTTGCTCTGACTCAAGTGCAGTGTTAATGAGCCTCCAGTCCTTTAGCTCACGTAGCAGACAAGACCTGCTTTATGAGGTGCTACAAACCCATGGCAGGATTAAACAGATGGGTATTCAGATAATATTTACTTGGGTTCTAGCCCATGTGGGGGTGGAGGGGAACGAGGCTGTAGATGAACAGGCTAAACAAGGACTTAATAGTGGGGATGTTGATGTTGAAGTGTCAATGAGCAAGGCAAAGGCAAAAAGACTGATATGTACAGTGATGGTGCAGAGATGGCAGGAGCAGTGGAATATAAATAATAAGGGAAGGCATTTATTTCAAGTACAGAGGAATGTCGGGGAGGGGAGGACGGCAGGAAGGGACAGAAGAGAGGAGACTCTTTTTACAAGATTAAGGGTGGGACACAGCCAGTTGAATAAGACATTAAACGTGATAGGAAAGCATCCATCAGGAATATGTGATTATTTTCAGGAAATAGAGACTGTGGAGCATGTATTGCTACAGTGTGGGCAGTATCAGAGGGAAAGAGAGAGGATGAGATTTAGTATGAGGGAGAAGGGAATACGGGAAATTAGTTTAAAGAGTATATTAAGCAAAACGTCATTAGATATAGTCTCAAATATTTTATCTTTTTTAAGAGAAACGGGGTTGGCAGGTAGGATTTAGTTTTTCCCTGTCTCTGGCCCACATTCCAGTACGGTAGGTGGCGGTAATGCACCATACTGTAAACCCCACTGAAGAAGAAGAAGAAGAAGAAGAAGAAGAAGAAGTTGCTAGACTGCAATGCGAAGCCGCAGTTTTGCTATTTCCGGGTGACGTTGCTTACTCGAGCTTGCCTCCTTCCAAAATAACCAGTGACCGTTCCATGCTTTATTTTTGTATCTAGACTAGAGCTACTGTACTCATGGGGCGAGAATACTCACCCAGTGAGTTTTTAAAGACACTAATTTAAGGCAAATATGGAGAAATATTCATCTTGAAACTAACTTCAGGACAACGAAACATGTGGAGAGTACAAGGGTTTGTTGGAAGAGGTGAGCGAAATATAATTGTCAATAATTTCCGATTTAGTACTAGCTAGCTAACCTTGTGTATGCACTCACGTCGAAGCTTGCTAGAAGTGTCTATAAAAGTTTCATAATAATGTGTTAGATTTGCAAATGAGGTATCCAGCTCGCTAATATTTAGTTTTTGTCATGACAGTGCTATTATGCGCACCAGCTAGAATCATTGACAGGCTTGCTAACAAGTTCTCTCATGTTCTAGAATGCAAGTCTATTTTAAAACATTCTCAGTTTATGCCTTAACTAGGCCATACTAGTTTATGTTCCATATAGCTATCATTGTTATTATGGGTGCTTTGATGAGCCACAGCCTCCACCCTGCCAACTGTGATCAAGTCTGTTTTGGTTTCAGACGGTTTGAGGTGTGTTTGCATAACATTAACTAACTAACTAACCACTGTTGTAACCTGTTTGGTGACACCTCCTTATGTTATTGTGGTTTGTTTGAACATCTTTATAATGAGAAAGACCTGATTTGCACAGAATACACAAGTACTTTGAGCGCCTTTTATTATAATGCATGTCAAATATAAAAAGGACAGTGCTTGTGCTGTGTCTGTGACTATAACGTGCAGAAATGCAGACAGTATTAGCAATAGGGCAATTACACAGTAACAGAATGATGCTGAGACTAAAATGTTTCACTTTAAAATGCATGCCAAACAAAAACCAATGATTGCAAAACGTTGCATCTGCGCTGTTCAAGTAAATGTGTTTTAGTACAATTTTCAGTGGAAATTGTTGTTAAACGTAGTCTTTGTTCATAGAGTTGTATGGGTTGTTTAACTTTGCAATCATTGTTTTTTGTTTGACATACATTCTAAAGTCAAAAATCGGAGTCTCGGCACCATTCTGATACTGAAATAGCCTGTATCTTCCAGGCTATACCTAATTGTTGAAATGTCTGCTTTGCTGAATGAAGTCAACTTCTTCTATACACAATCACAAACCCATCTCTTACCCCTCTGCCCCCAGTTTTGAGCCGGTGCCATGGCAACGCCCCCCTGCGCCAGTCTCAGAATCACCACGTGGAGGATGAGGTCATCAACACCTCCACCCTCCTCTCCACTGGCTGTCACTCCCCTGACAGCAGGTACCGCATCCCTCCTTCCCTTCAAACCTCTATAGTGCCCCCCCTCCTGTGAGGCGCTCTGCCAGCCTTGCAGCTGGTTGCATCATCCTGTGGCCCTGGCCTGTCTCCGCTGTGCGTGTAGTGTTCTGTTGGGGAAACGGGGACAAACAACCTCTCTCAAGTCTCATTGAGGCTCCTGCCGTGATAGTTTAATACAGCAGAGTAACTAGGGGATAAGGAATCTGACATGTACAGTGAGCTCCATAATTCATTGGACAGTGACCATTGTTTTGTTATTTTGGTTCTGTACTCTAGCAGTTTGAAAGGATAAAATGACAATGAGTGTGAAGTGCAGACTGTCAGCTTTAATTTGAGGGTATTTTCATACATATCGGATGAACCGTTTAGAAATGACAGCACCTTTTGTACATGGTCCCCCCATTTTAAGGTACTACAAGTATTTGTTAAATTGGCTTCACAGATGTGTGTCGTTAGGCAGGTGTATTCATTTGTGTCGTTAGTGAATGCAGGAGAGCTGTTGATGAATAGTAATGATTCTAGACGTTGCTATTGCCTTTGGAGGTTGTTACTGGGGTGTGACAACATGAGGAAGACAGCAGTGTCGATGCAAATGAAGTTGGCCGTCATAAGGCTCAGAAATGAAAATCAATCATTCAGGAACATTGCAAAAACCCTGGCCATGCCCAAGTCAACAGTTTTGTTCATCATTAACAAGAAAAAAACAACCGGTGAACTCAATTATGTCAAAAGACCCGGTAGACAGAGGAAGACCACTGTAGTGGATGACCGGAGAATACTCTCTATGGTGAAGAAAAAAAACCCTGATAACAGCCCAACAGATCAAAAACACTCTCCTGGATGCAGGTGTAGATGTGTCAAAGTCTACCATACGTAGAAGACTACACCAGCAGGACTACAGAGGGTACACTACAAGATGCAAACCACTGATAAGCCTGAAGAACAGAAAGGCAAGATTACAGTTTGCTAAAAAGCACCTAAAAGAACCCCAAGAGTTCTGGAAAAAAATATTGTGGACAGATGAGACAAAGATTAACATGTACTAGAGTGATGGAAAGACAAAAGTGTGGAGAAAAAAAAGAAATGCCCATGATCCAAAGCATACCACCTCATCCATGAAACATGGTGGAGGGGGTGTTATGGCTTGGGCCTGTATGGCTGCCAGTGGAACAGGCTCACTTGTCTTCATCGATGATGTGACTGCAGACAGAAGTAGAACAATGAATTCTGAAGTCTACAGAAATATTGTATCTGCTCAGATAAAACCAAATGCCTCCAAACTCATTGGACGGCACTTAATCACGCAACAAGACAATGACCCTAAACATACTGCTAGAGCAACAAAGGGGTTTTTGATGGCCAAAAAGTGGAAAAACCTTGACTGGCCGAGTCAATCACCAGATCTGAATCCAATTGAACATGCATTTTACATGCTGAAGAGGAGACTTAAGGCAATAAGTCCCCGAAACAAGCAGGAACTGAAGATGGCTGCAGTACAGGCCTGGCAGAGCATCACCAGGGAAGATACCCAGCGTCTGGTGATGGCGATGCATCGCAGACTTCAAGCAGTCATTGCATGCAAAGGATATGCGACCAAATATTAACAATGATTACTTTATTCTACATTATGTTAAACTGTCCAATGTTTTTTGATGCCCGAAAATGGGGGGGACCATGTACAAAAGCTTCTATAATTCGTAAACGGTTCATCCGATATGTATGAAAATACCCTCAAATTAAAGCTGACAGTCTGCACTTCACCCTCATTGTCATTGTATCCTTTCAAACTCAAAGTGCTAGAGTACAGAACCAAAATAACAAAAGAATGGTCACTGTCCAGTGAATTATGGAGCTCACTGTATGTGTAACTAGTAGATGCACACACACTACATGTTAATGTTTCTAAATGTATGTAAATTGTAAAGTATTTGGTCTGTAATGTATTTTTCGTCATGTGTGGGACCCCAGTAAGACTAGCTGTCGCTTATGGGTATCCTAATAAATGAAATCAATATACAAGTTTATATGTAATTTATTCACATCACATTCTTTCTCTTTTAGCTCTCAGAAAGGGGAGGATGGAGACAAGAGGAGGAAGAAGAGGACCTCTCAGTTCTGCTACGCTGGGCTCCCCCGCTACACTGCCTTGGATGCAGTTGGCTGGGTACTTTTCACACATTAAGATGCAAATATAAAGCACATGGCACATTTGG
>NC_140016.1:20095002-20310263 GCF_964263955.1 Coregonus lavaretus
CAACCAGAACCCCAACGCAGGACGCCTGGCCATACAGGGAACCCTGCAGAAGTTTGGCAACCGTTTCCTACTGGAGAGACGTGAGACCCACTATAATCCCAAGCAATTCATCCTGTAAATTATATTGAGCTGTGACATTCAGACGAGGAAACTCTGAAGCTAATTTCTCTGCTCAATTTCAAAGCGTTCTGGTAGTACATGAATGCAGAATGAGTCTGATCTCCTTCCCACTGTGTTTGTCCAGTGTCTCGCCATTACGTGCTGCCCAGAGGGAGGAGTGTGCACTGTCTGCCCCAGAGCCAGCAGCCCCAGAGCCAGCAGCCCCAGAGCCAGCAGCCCCAGAGCCAGCAGCCCCAGAGCCAGCAGCCCCAGAGCCAGCAGCCCCAGAGCCAGCAGCCCCAGAGCCAGCAGCCCCAGAGCCAGCAGAGCCAGCAGCCCCAGAGCCAGCAGCCCCAGAGCCAGCAGAGCCAGCAGCCCCAGAGCCAGCAGGCCCAGAGCCAGCAGCCCCAGAGCCAGCAGGCCCAGGAGCACAGCAGGCACAGGAGCAGCTACAGCAGCCCTGACCAGTTTCATGAAGACCATCTGACTGCTGGAACGGGTCAGTCTCACATTCTACCTTTACATGTTAAGTGTTTGGTCAGGGTAACAATATTTATCTTAAAGCCTTACATCATGCTTTTCACAAATCCATGCCTACCAGACTACATGATAAAGCAACATAGTGGAGGGCTGCGTTCCCGGGGGATGCCCGTGGGACCTGCGGGTCCCGACAGAGATCGTTGTGGCGCTCTCTGCATTTTTCACGTTGCAGGCGGGGTGGTCAGACAGACAACTTTGGGATGAAAATATTTGGAGACGGTCATATTTTTGCTTTGTATGCGTTAGCAGATTGTATTAAAAGCACCTTTTTGTCACATTATTCACACTCTTAAGAATTTGCTGCTTCATGTTCAGTTGCTCTCCTCTCATAGTTGGGCGTGCGAGATCACTTGTGCCTACAGTATATGGTGTCAGTGAAATAGAGTAGTCTTCCTATGTATGGGAAGAGAATCACGTGGCACTTATCTTTCCATGGAAATACACTTAAATATGATTAGGCTATAGTTTACTACAGTGTCTGTAAATAAATATTGACAATGGAAAGAAGTGGAGGGTGCTCAACCATCGTGAGTCGAGGTGCAATCAATTTTTTTAAATCATCGTTGAAAAGAAAAAGGTGCAGCGTGCGCATACCTAGGTGGAGAAGCTTTACTACATTGCCTAGAAATGCATGTTGATCACCCATATTTGTCAGTCTGAAAGTCATCCCTCTCCTAAAGGGTAGGCTTTAAAGCATAGCTCAAAGCTGTCTCTGCAACTCTGCTCTCTTCAAACTACGTCTAACATATTGGCTGATATAGCCCAGTAATCCAGCGAGAGCGGGCTGGTGCGGTAGTAAAAGCTGCCGCTGCGGGACGGATGAGGGAATCAGTCCCGCGCAGACCTCTACAACATAGGCCTAAACACATGCATTTTTGAATCTTTCCATGTTACAGAGGAGTCATCATTTTCAGAGTCCTCCCTCCCTGAAGACCACAGAACCAGAGACGGGGAACAGCCTGGGCAGCAGAATGACCAGGTGAGTTTTTAGGCTTATTCATTCCTCTGATGATGAAGCTGCCTGTCTCCTGTTGATGACCTTTGACCCTGACCTTTGCCCCCTGTGTTCCTCAGGACGCCCTGGCGGGGGCAGCCCAGAACCTCCAACAGGTAGCCGACTCCAGTGGTCCTGTAGTCCTCAACATCATCGGTCTGGAGAGTGCTCAGACTGGGGACTATGAGGCAGCCTTCTCCTGTTTCCTGGCCTCCGCCAGACGGGGCTACTGCAAGGCCCAGTTCAACACTGGAGTCTGCTATGAGAAAGGCAGGGGTGTATGCAAAGACAAGGAGAAGGTAAGAAACACACACTCAAACTTGCATGCAGTCAAACTCACATGTGCACACAATCACATGCACACACACACAATCAATTACTCAATTCCTGTCTTGTGACTCCCCTCTTCATGTTCCCCGTCCAGGCTCTTGACTTCTACAGCCAGGCAGCGACAGGGGGTCACAGTCAGGCTCAGTACCGCTGTGCCAAACTCCTCCTGAACAGCAGAGGGCAGCAGAGCACACAGCAAGACCTGGACACAGCCATCAGCCTACTGCAACAGGCTGCCTCAGCTGGACTGAGAGAGGTGAGGAGTGAGGGAGTGTGTGTTGCGATGTATGTGTAGCGAGTGTGAGATGTTGCCTAAAAGAGAACATTGGTATTTTTCTTCAAACTTTCTTCGTTCTTCTTTCTCTCTCTCTCAGGCCCAAGTGTACCTGGGGTCTCTGTTCTCACAGGAGCCAGTCAGAGATGGCCGTAAGTCAGTGCACTACCTGAAGATGGCAGCAGAGAGCGGAGTGAGTGACTTCCACTACACTTAAACTCTACAACTGTAATTATAGTCCACGGTCTCAATCATAACCTGGTCTCAGTTCAGTGTAATGTGATGCTGATGTGTGTTTCTCTGTCTGTATGTGTAGGACAGTGAGGCCCTGCTGTTCCTGGGCCAGTGTTATGAGACTGGGTTCGGGGTGTCCCGGTGCTTCAGAACAGCAGTAGGGTTCTATCAGAGGGCAGCCCAGGCAGGAAACAGCCAGGCCAAGACCTTACTGGCGCCGCCCTTTGGACTGGAGGGTAAGGACACAGTCCAATACACACACACTTCAGATCTACACTTAAGCCTATTTGCACTGATACATGTTATTTACACAAATCTGAATGAAATACAGAGATGGCCTTAGTCCTATATTATAATGATCTTCTTCTCTCTCCCTCTAGAAGATGCCGTCCTGCGCTCTATCCGTTCTTCCCCATGTTTCTCCGTAGCTGACCATCTGCGTAGACCTCTCTCTACCCTCACCTCCCCTGTCCCTCCCTCCAGTCGCCCCACCCTCCCCCACTCCTGGAGCACAGGGAGCATGGGCCCCCCACCCATGCTGTCCTCCCTCACCCCCAGCTCTGAGAGGAACGCCGTGAGGTGGACTATAGGAGTGGGATAGTTGGCGCCACAATCATGACTCATGAATAATATAATGATAATATATGCCTTTTAGCAGTCACTTTTATCCAAAGCCACTTAGTCATGTGTGCATACATTTTACATACAGGTGGTCCCGGGAATTGAACCCACTATCCTTGCGTTGTAAGCACCATGCTCTACCAACTGAGCTACAGAGGACCAATGTGGTTATCTATTGCATAAGGGTGAAGAGGGATTGCATGGTCACATGTTTAAACACTGGGTTACTGTCCCTCTTTCAGCACTTCTAACTAGATTTGTATGTATGTGTGTATATTTGAGCACAGGTCAATTTTTTGAGGAAGTATGGGAGATAGCAATATGTCTGAAAGGCAGGCATGTCAAAGGTTTTGTATGGCTTTAACTGTTAGCTTGATGCAGTCTGGGATCTTAAGCACTTACAAATTCTTAACATATTGTACGAATTGCAAAAAAATGTTTGCAGGACGTAACATCATGCGAAATGGTTGACGTTACACAATTTTCAGGGACCCATTTTGGCTCGTGAGCGCTACTTTAAAAACTACTGGCTGAAATTCTGCAAAAGCTCTGGTGCATGACTTTAATAACTTTAGTATTGTTCCTACAAAATGTTCTCATGGCACAATCTTGGCCAGTTTTTGTACAACAAACTGCCCTATGGGTAGAAAGATGGTATTGCGATATAATATGTGCCTTACTAAGTCATTGTAAGTACAGGATCTCTGGTATTTACTTGATCCTCTTGATGTGAGTATGTTTCATCTTAACTTCATTCGTTTGCTATTTCAGTTATGTCTTTGTATGTGTGAGCTGTTCTTGTCTACCCATGGCATCCAGTGAGGTTAAAGAATGTCAATGGAAAAAACGCAAGTACCTTTATTTTTGTTTATCATGAACTATCGACAAAGTCGTCATTATTATCAGAGCTGAACTATCCAACCCTGTCCAATGATGCATAAAAGCAAGCGATACATAACATCTTTACAATAGGTATCTTTACCCATGTGGTGGTGCATTCGGAAACTATTCAGACCCCTTGACTTTTTTCACATTTTGTTACGTTACAGCCTTAATCAAAAAATGATTAATACATTTTTCCCTCATCAATCTACACACAATACCCCATAATGACAAAGCAAAAATGTTTTTATTTTTTTTATTTTTTGTGCAAATGTATAAAAAATTAATGACAGAAATACCTTATGTAAATAAGTATTCAGACCCTTTGCTATGAGACTGGAAATTGAGCACAGGTGCATCCTGTTTCCATTGATCAACCTTGAGATGTATTTACAAATTGACTGGAGTCCACCTGTGGTGAATTCAATTGATTGGACATGATTTGGAAAGGCACACACCGGTCTATATAAGGTCCCACAGTTGACAGTGCATGTCAAAGCTAAAACCAAGCCATGAGGTCGAAGGAATTGTCTGTAGAGCGCTGAGACAGGATTGTGTCGAGGCACAGATTGGGGGAAGGGTACCAAAACATTTCTGCAGCATTGAAGGTCCCCAAGAACACAGTAGCCTCCATCATTCTTAAATGGAAGAAGTTTGGAACCACCAAGACTCTTCCTAGAGCTGGCCGCCCAGCCAAACTGAGCAATTGGGAGACAACCTCCTTGGTCAGGGAGGTGACCAAGAATTCCATAGCTCCAGAGTTCCCCTGTGGAGATTGGAGAACCTTCCAGAAGGACAACCATCTCTGCAGCACTCCACCAATCAGGCCTTTATGGTAGAGTGGCCAGACGGAAGCCACTCCTCAGGAAAAGGAACATGACAGCCCGCTTGGAGTTTGCCAAAAGGCACCTAAAGACTCTCAGACCATGAGAAAAGATTCTCTAGTCAGATGAAACCAATATTGATCTCTTTGGCCTGAATGCCAAGCATCATGTCTGGAGAAAACCTGGCACCATCCCAACGGTGAAGCATGGTTGTGGCAACGTCATGCTGTGGGGATGTTTTTCAGAGGCAGGGGCTGGCTCTGGGAAAGGATCGAGGGGAAAGATGAACGGAGCAAAGTACAGAGAGATCCTTGATGAAAACCTGCTCCAGAGCGCTCAGGACCTCCGATGGCCAAAGGTTCACCTTCCAGCAGGACAATGACCCTAAGCACACAGCCAAGACAATGCAGGAGTGGCTTTGGGACAAGTCTCTGAATGTCCTTGAGTGACCCAGCCAGAGCCTGGACTTGAACCCGATCTAACATCTCTGGAGAGACCTGAAAATAGCTGTGCAGCGACGCTCCCCATCCAACCTGACAGAGCTTGAGAGGATCTGCAGAGAAGAATGAGAGAAACTCCCCAAATACAGGTGTGCCAAGCTTGTAGTGTCATACCCAAGAAGACTTGAGGCTGTAATCGCTGCCAAAGGTGCTTCAACAAAGTACTGAGTAAAGGGTCTGAATACTTATAGAAATGTGATATTTCAGTTCTTTTTATACATTTGCTGAAATTTCTATTTGTAAAAAAACAAACCGTTTTTGCTTTGTCATTATGGGGTATTGTGTGTAGATTGATGAGGGTGGAAAAAACAATTCAATCCATTTTAGAATAAGGCTGTAACCTAACAAAATGTGGAAAAAGTCAAGAGGTCTGAATACTTTCCGAATGCACTATGTAATGCACAAGGTGTCTAACACCAATAAAAAAATGAAGCTCTTTTCTACAACCCGGCCTGTGTGTCACTGAGATGTGCAGACAATGTATTGAAGTATTTTAAATTGTACATTTTGTCCTAAGCTATGACATAGTCTCTGTCATTGCACCAAGGGAAGAGGCGCTACAGGTCTATTAGGCTATAACGTCATCTGTGTCTAGAGTTAGACAATAGCCTGTGCCACTGCAACAGTTGAAGGTACTGTTTGTTATGCCGGATTATGAATGGTTTATTGGAATCTGTACACTCTTGAGGTGCTGGTTCTGGCTGAAATTATATACACAAATCACTTCTTCGATCAATCACTTTTTACATAGACGCCAAAATGGTACTCTAGGCAAAAGAGTTGATGAATTGTCAGTGTTTCATTACACCAGTTGAATACCACTATAAACACCAAAATAGCAGATTTATGATGAAGCTCTAGCTCTGCGTCTCTTCTGAACCTCTGCGCACACAGCGTCCAGCGCTCTGATTGGGTCCTGGGCGCTCGGGAGGCAGTGGCGCAGAGAGACTAGCTGTAGGTACCAGCACCGGAGGAGACCAGAGAGTGATGTGATGTGATCTGATACGGGTAGCTACGGGAGGACTCGCGCTTAAAAAGCCGGCGTCACTTCTCTGTCCTATATCGGTGTCGTCGTTGAAGTGGCATAGAAGCACGATTGTCAAACGCGGTGAGTGAATGAATGTAAATAAACTGTGTGTGCGGTGCGCGTTCGCCTTCCAGTGCGGTGACGTGATGGGGAGAATCTTGGGTGGGAGAGAGACGTCAGAAGATTAACTGCGTCTGATATCGATAGCCTACTGCCTTTCTAGCTTGTTTCCAGAATTCGCAACAGATTGGTGTTCTCTTTGCAATATAGGACATTTCTGCTTGATTTACTGGAATAGGTGAGGCTGCAGAACGGATCATAAGGTTAGAAAGGTATAGGCTAATGTAAGGCACGAGAAGAGGATGCAAACACTCCACCCATTTAGTGACATCATCTCCTTTTATAAGTTGAAATGTTCTAGCATTTTAGTTGAAGCTTTATGTTGGTGGCATATGTATGAAATGTGTAGTATCATGTATTATTAAACTCCAGTTATTAGCCTACCACACCGTTTGAAAAATAGTTAGGTCTACCTTCGAGGCCTACACAAATTCAAGAAAATTATTTCTTAATATTCCTTAACTGGAGTAGGCCCAAGCCTGTTTCAGCAGTATAGGCTACAGTACAGATATATTTGAGGTGACTATTTTAAATATTCATATCGATGCTATAGCAGCATCTGTTCACCACAGTGTGTGAAAGACATAAAACAACCCACCTCTCCTATTGCTATTGAGATGTGCTGTTTATGTGTGCTCTTCGATCACACTGATCAAGCTATGAGAACTCACCGTCAATGTTCCCTCTAAGCTGTGGGCGGTCGCGCACCTCCTCCGGGACTGCGGCGCAGAAGAAATGCCATGCCGCGCAGAGACGCAAGAGATTGAACTTCACTGAGTAAGACCCATTAGTTTTCACTATATAGATGAACTTTTTTTCTGTGATCGAATCAACATTATATCAGCCCTTTTTCAATGCAACAAACCTAAACAATGCTAACTTTGCCAGATTGAGTCTGTGATTTTGTTGTAGGAAGAGCCAGAGCGCAACGGAGTAGAATTCTATTGGCGGGGGTAGCCCACAAGCGGTCTTTCAATCAACCGCGAGTGAATGCGCTTTTCTGATCAGTTCAGATTAGAGCGCAGAGCCGCGCGTGTGCACATTTGTTGATATTCTTTGTTAGTTATTAGCCCAGTTATAGATAAGTATAGGTCAGAAATGGGGAGTTACTGATTCCTACAAGAGCACAAACGTGTAGGCTACATTTTAATATGTATTTGAAAAGCCAGTCAGGTAAAAAGCTATGTCTTAATTAAAGGGGCAGTGTTTTATTTGGAGACGGGCTTGAATATGCAAGTAAGCCAATAGGCAGAGGGATAGCTTACATGGTCTAATTCTCTTTATGGTAATAATAATTAATTTTATTTTGTAAAGTGGTTTCTGCCATCATACAATGCAATTTACAGTCACCAATCTGGCCCATGGTGTTAAAGACCAAGTAAAAAAATCATGAATTAATGTAAAAACGTATTTAGAAGTCTCATGCAATGCAGGCCTGCATTGAACACCCACATATAGGCTACTGTAGGCTATATCATAGAAATCAAAAGCTATTTCCATTTGAAAATGTTATGGGATTTGCTCCATTGGTTTTGTTGGTAGACTTACATTATGCTCAAATAGCCACAATAGCCTATTGGCTACTGTCTAAAACTGTAATGGTACAGCCTCAGTGTTCACTGTAAACGCAAAATTCTCACAACTTTCAAGTTTCCGCTCGCAAGACCTAACATTTGCTCAGTGCCCCAAACAATTAGAAGGAACATTTCTCGCATTCGGAACTAACTTCTAACCTGTGTGAGTCGTGAGTTCTGCTCTGACACCTGTCCCACCTACAGTACATAGAAGGCTGTATCTCATGCCTGACTGTATGTTATCTACAGGAGTCTATGATTATTCTTTCAACGCCAGCTCCTTATTCCTGCAGTAACTCTGAGGGCTGGTTTCCCAGACACAGATTAAGCCTAATCCTGGACTAAAAAGCATGCTCAATTGAGAATCTCCATTGAAAAAGCTATTTAGTCCAGGACTAAGTCGAAGATGAACCTGTGGCCAGGAAACAGTCTTCTAGACATTTCTCAGCTGTAAATGACAACACTGATAGTTGACGTCCTCTAATATGGGTCGTGGTACCATGTTTGGTAAGGTCTCATGAATGACCTAAAGTGATGGGAATACAATGTGTGTGTAGTAAGACAACAGCTGAGCTGAGTGGTGATGTGAACTCAATGTCCCTGCTGAAAACTGCTGTGTCATTGTCCTATCTCACTCTGTCTCTAATATCTATCTCTCTTGTATTTGTCTCATGCCCTTCTGCTAACTGAGGTTTGCAGAGTCAGAGGAAAAACACACTATCTCAGTCTGGATCTAGCAGCTCTCTCTCCAGCTCTGAGATTTATGCAAAGAAAGCAGGCATTTGTGCATTTGCATATTGCACAGTTACTACCTTATCAATTGCTTCCTCCGTTTTGGTGTTTTCCCAGGCCAGGGTATTTATTATGTGAGAGGATAGTGAGGATAATGAGGGTAATGCAAAGTGAGAGAAATGTCAAAAACGGTCTTGAAATCAGTAGCAGAAGGTATAATGTCACTTCGTATAGAGAGCCAAAATATCCTTATGAGTCATGTTTTGTGTTAAATATCTGGTAACATTTTAGTCTATCATAGGTGTAGGCTGATTGACCTTGTTTGACATTATTTGTGTTACAGAAGCTCTACAGGTTAGTTCCTGAGTGCTCTCTGACACCACAACACCACCCAGAGAAGGATGAAGGGCCCTCATGAAAAAGTGCATTGTGTGGAGATATTTTGTCTTAAAATGTAATCTCTTGCTTTTTCCAAGGGCTTGTCTTGTTTTCAAATCTGCTGTGTCCATGTTTTCCATCTTTCCATGAAAGAAGTTAGCATTTGTGTTTGTTTACCTGTGTATGTGCATGCTTCCGTGTGTGTGTGTGCAAGTGTCTGTGTGTGTGTGTTCATTTGTTGGAGAGGGGTATGATTGAATTGAAGAACAGAGTATGATAAAAACCAACCACTGAGCCCTAAACTCAAAGCCCTGTCTCTTCCTGATTACATCTGAATTGACAATTTCTCTGGCTGGGTCCAGTTGCCAGCACAAAGCTGATCACCAGGGAGATACAAGGGTCAGCTAGAGAGTAGGATCTGCTCTGCAGCTTGTCAGCATCTGGACCTAGCATTGGTACACCTTCCAACAGCCTGTCTCTAGCCTTGGCATGGTGTATCGGTTGTGGATGAATACATTTACAGCAGTAAGCCTCATGATTGCCAAGCATGTCAAGAAAATAAGACCCAGGTTATAGGTTTGGCACCATGTTTTAAACAGTGTGACATATTCACCAGATGTGAGAAACAAAAAGGGAGAGAGAGGGTGTTACTGTATTGGGACACAGTTACAAAACACACCACAGAGTGCGTCAATAAAACCCTCCGCTATTGGTCGATGGGTTGCCAGAATGTTGAATAGTTGAGGCTTTTCATTTTGTGTGAGTGCCATGGCAACAGATCAATGCCAGAGGAGTGGCTGTGGGCCTGATGGTCTGTAGGACTTTATAGAGCCATACGGAGTATCTTTATTCATACAGTGGGGAAAAAAAGTATTTAGTCAGCCACCAATTGTGCAAGTTCTCCCACTTAAAAAGATGAGAGAGGCCTGTAATTTTCATCATAGGTACACGTCAACTATGACAGACAAAATGAGATTTTTTTTCTCCAGAAAATCACATTGTAGGATTTTTAATGAATTTATTTGCAAATTATGGTGGAAAATAAGTATTTGGTCAATAACAAAAGTTTCTCAATACTTTGTTATATACCCTTTGTTGGCAATGACACAGGTCAAACGTTTTCTGTAAGTCTTCACTAGGTTTTCACACACTGTTGCTGGTATTTTGGCCCATTCCTCCATGCAGATCTCCTCTAGAGCAGTGATGTTTTGGGGCTGTCGCTGGGCAACACAGACTTTCAATTCCCTCCAAAGATTTTCTATGGGGTTGAGATCTGGAGACTGGCTAGGCCACTCCAGCACCTTGAAATGCTTCTTACGAAGCCACTCCTTCGTTGCCCGGGCGGTGTGTTTGGGATCATTGTCATGCTGAAAGACCCAGCCACGTTTCATCTTCAATGCCCTTGCTGATGGAAGGAGATTTTCACTCAAAATCTCACGGTACATGGCTCCATTCATTCTTTCCTTTACACGGATCAGTCGTCCTGGTCCCTTTGCAGAAAAACAGCCCCAAAGCATGATGTTTCCACCCCCATGCTTCACAGTAGGTATGGTGTTCTTTGGATGCAACTCAGCATTCTTTGTCCTCCAAACACGACGAGTTGAGTTTTTACCAAAAAGTTATATTTTGGTTTCATCTGACCATATGACATTCTCCCAATCCTCTTCTGGATCATCCAAATGCACTCTAGCAAACTTCAGATGGGCCTGGACATGTACTGGCTTAAGCAGGGGGACACGTCTGGCACTGCAGGATTTGAGTCCCTGGCGGCATAGTGTGTTACTGATGGTAGGCTTTGTTACTTTGGTCCCAGCTCTCTGCAGGTCATTCACTAGGTCCCCCCGTGTGGTTCTGGGATTTTTGCTCACCGTTCTTGTGATCATTTTGACCCCACGGGGTGAGATCTTGCGTGGAGCCCCAGATCGAGGGAAATTATCAGTGGTCTTGTATGTCTTCCATTTCCTAATAATTGCTCCCACAGTTGATTTCTTCAAACCAAGCTGCTTACCTATTGCAGATTCAGTCTTCCCAGCCTGGTGCAGGTCTACAATTTTGTTTCTGGTGTCCTTTGACAGCTTTTTGTTCTTGGCCATAGTGGAGTTTGGAGTGTGACTGTTTGAGGTTGTGGACAGGTGTCTTTTATACTGATAACAAGTTCAAACAGGTGCCATTAATACAGGTAACGAGTGGAGGACAGAGGAGCCTCTTAAAGAAGAAGTTACAGGTCTGTGAGAGCCAGAAATCTTGCTTGTTTGTAGGTGACCAAATACTTATTTTCCACCATAATTTGCAAATAAATTCATTAAAAATCCTACAATGTGATTTTCTGGATTTTTTTCTTCTCAATTTGTCTGTCATTGTTGACGTGTACCTATGATGAAAATTACAGGTCTCTCTCATCTTTTTAAGTGGGAGAACTTGCACAATTGGTGGCTGACTAAATACTTTTTTTCCCCACTGTATGTGCTTCTCATTTAGACTGCCTTAGTCATACAGACGTGGGATATTAATTTGATCACCCTGCAGGAAATTTAAACTTGAGGTGTATTTGAGGTTTAATAAGTCTTCTGAAAGTAGAATGTGAAAGTTCAGACTTGATTTTTCCCTTAAGAAAAATGTATCAACCCATACAATAATCCACATAATAATTCACATTTTCTGTTGCAGCAAACTGGCTCAAATTAAGATCCTACATCTGTTTGCTGACATTTCTTGTGTTTCTGCCTCATACCACCAACCCAGTCCTGTAATCCTCCTAACTCATCACACATGGAGAAGACGTGACTCAGGCCAAGTTTCCTTCAAGTACTGTGGTGGATAATGGGCGCCGTCACCAGTATCAGATGTTGAATTCCTATGAGAGCTTGGAGCTGGTGTGTGTGTGTGTGTGTGCTGCATGTGCATGTGTGTTTTGTTGTACTCCTAGTGAGCCCTTTCTCCTCTTTTCTCTCCCTCTCCAGTTGACCTCTTGACCTCTCGTCAGTCATGACATCCGTCCACACCCCCCCTCTCTCCCGCAGTGGCTCCTCCCCTTCCTCTGTCGGCCTGGCCAATCACAGCGGTCCCCCTGCCGCCCCTCCCACCTCCCTCAGCCTGCGCTCCTCCTACAACCAACTCCTGGGTCGTGATGTCATAAAGGAGTCCCCTACTGCCATGGAAACGGGGAGTTCTGCCACTTTACCAAAGAGTCGCCATAGATATGCCATGACCAGCGTACGCAGTGCCATGGGGCTGAGCGACACCCTCGCCCCTCCCACCCGAAACCAGCCCCCCACCGGTGGTAAGCGCCTCCCCACCAAGTCCTCTTCATCCTCTGCTCTCTACTCCTCCTCCTCTTCCTCATTCTTCTCCACCAACCCCAAGCTGGCGAAGAACGGTGCCAACCTGCAGAGGAAGGCTGAGACCCAGCAACAGGAGCAGAGTAAGACCAACACAGAGGTCAAAGAGCAGGATGACATCATCACTCCCATACACAGCACTGATTGGCTGGAGGGGGAGAAAGACAACTCCCAGGGCCCACCCCCATTCTGTCGGAGGACCAAGAGTTTTCTGGAGTTCCATGAGAAGGAAGAGGACCCTCCTAGGGTAGAAAACAAGAAAGAAGAACTTCCCAGCAAGGAAGGGGAGGAAGAGGATGAGAAGCACCCCTGCCCTGAGAAAGATCAGGTCAGCCCGGATAAAGAGAGAGAGAGACCTGAGGAGGAAAAACAGACCCCAAAACAGGAGGATTACATGGAGTGGCACCCTCTTCCTCTAACTGCTAATCAGTCTTTTCTACAGGGGGCCCAATCTCCCCCCATCTCCCCCCAAAACAACCTCAACTGGGCCCAAGAGAACAAGATTCAGAGTTTTCCCCCTCCCCAGGGCAGAAAGGAGGCCTTAAACCAGGGCCAGGGTCAACCACACGGGTTTGAGACGCCCCCCAAACCCTCCCGGAGCGCCCAGGCCCCCCCCCCCAGAGTGATCAAGGTGGAGCTGCACCCCAGCAATGAGAACCCGTACCTCCACCGCCCCCCCTCTTCACCCCCTAAGCAGCCCAGGGGGGAGGAGAATACCCCTCTCCTGCTCCAGACCCCCCCTGCATCCTTTGGCCCGGACCCAGAGAAAGGAGCTCCTAAACTGGGTACTCTGAGGACGAAGGTGGAGTCTCCCCTGGAGGATGAGGATTCCAGCTGGACCACCCTGTCCCAGGAGAGTCCCTCCCCTCAGACCCCACAGGAGATAGGTGAGACAATGATATGATATACCTTCTGGCTGGCTTTATGTCTGTTTGTCTGAGTGACTGGCTGGTTGTCTGTCTGTCTGTCTGTCTGTCTGTTGGTCTGTCTGGTGGGAGATATACTTTCTGTATGTCTGTCTGTATGTCTGCCTGTCGGTCTATCGTCCTGTCTGGTTGGAAATACAGTTGAAGTCTGAAGTTTACATACTCCTTAGCCAAATACATTTAAAACTCAGTTTTTCACAATTCCTGATATTTAATCCTAGTAAAAATTCCCTGTCTTAGGTCAGTTAGGATCACCACGTTATTTTAAGAATGTGAAATGTCAGAATAATAGTAGAGAGAATGATTTATTTAAGCTTTTATTTCTTTCATCACATTCCCAGTAGGTCAGAAGTTTACATACACTCAATTACTATTTGGTAGCATTGCCTTTAAATGGTTTAACTTGGGTCAAACGTTTCGGGTAGCCTTCCACAAGCTTCCCACAATAAGTTGGGTGAATTTTGGCCCATTCCTCCTAATGGAGCTGCTTCTGCCCACACATTTTCTATAGGATTGATGTCGGGGCTTTGTGATGGCCACTCCAATACCTTGACTTTGTTGTCCTTAAGCCATTTTGCTACAACTTTGGAAGTATGCTTAGGGTCATTGTCCATTTGGAAGACCCATTTGCGACCAAGCTTTAACTTCCTGACTGATGTCTTGAGATGTTGCTTCAATATATCCACATAATTTTCCTTCCTCATGATGCCATCTATTTTGTGAAGTGCACCAGTCCCTCCTGCAGCAAAGCACCCCCACAGCATGATGCTGCCACCTCCGTGCTTCACGGTTGGGATGGTGTTCTTCGGCTTGCAAGAATCCCCCCTTTTCCTCCAAACATAACGTTTCATCAGACCAGAGGACATTTCTCCAAAAAGTACGATCTTTGTCCCCATGTGCAGTTGCAAACCGTAGTCTGGCTTCTTTATGGCGGTTTTGGAGCAGTGGCTTCTTCCTTGCTGAGCGGCCTTTCAGGCTATGTCGATATAGGACTCGTTTTACTGTGGATATAGATACTTTTGTACCTGTTTCCTCCAGCATCTTCACAAGGTCCTTTGCTGTTGTTCTGGGATTGATTTGCACTTTTTGCACCAAAGTACGTTCATCTATAGGAGACAGAACATGTCTCCTTCCTGAGCGGTATGATGGCTGCGTGGTCCCATGGTGTTTATACTTGCGTACTATTGTTTGTACAGATGAACATGGTACCTTCAGGCGTTTGGAAATTGCTCCCAAGGATGAACCAGACTTACATTTACATTTTCGTCATTTAGCAGACGCTCTTATCCAGAACGACTTACAAATTGGTGCATTCACCTTATGCTAGCCAGTTTTTTTTTTTTTTGGGGGGGGGTAGAAGGATTACTTTATCCTTTTCAGGTATTCCTTAAAGAGGTGGGGTTTCAAGTGTCTCCGGAAGGTGGTGAGTGACTCCGCTGTCATGGCGTCGTGAGGGAGCTTGTTCCACCATTGGGTTGCCAGAGCAGTGAACAGTTTTGACTGGGCTGAGCGGGAACTGTGCTTCCGCAGAGGTAGGGGAGCCAGCAGGCCAGAGGTGGATGAACGTAGTGCCCTCGTTTGGGTATAGGGACTGATCAGAGCCTGAAGGTACGGAGGTGCCGTTCCCCTCACAGCTCCGTAGGCAAGCACCATGGTCTTGTAGCAGATGCGAGCTTCAACTGGAAGCCAGTGGAGTGTGCGGAGGAGAGGGGTGACTTGAGAGAACTTGGGAAGGTTGAACACCAGACGGGCTGCGGCGTTCTGGATGAGTTGTAGGGTTTTAATGGCACAGGCAGGGAGCCCAGCCAACAGCGAGTTGCAGTAATCCAGACGGGAGATGACAAGTGCCTGGATTAGGACCTGTGCCGCTTCCTGTGTAAGGCAGGGTCGTACTCTGCGAATGTCGTAGAGCATGAACCTACAGGATCGGGTCACCGCCTTGATGTTAGCGGAGAACGACAGGGTGTTGTCCAGGGTCACGCCATGGCTCTTTGCACTCTGGGAGGAGGACACAACGGAGTTGTCAACCGTGATGGCAAGATCATGGAACGGGCAGTCCTTCCCCCGGAGGAAGAGCAGCTCCGTCTTGCCGAGGTTCAGATTGAGGTGGTGATCCGTCATCCACACTGATATGTCTGCCAGACATGCAGAGATGCGATTCGCCACCTGGTTATCAGAAGGGGGAAAGGAGAAGTTTAATTGTGTGTCGTCTGCGTAGCAATGATAGGAGAGGCCATGTGAGGATATGACAGAGCCAAGTGACTTGGTGTATAGCGAGAATAGGAGAGGGCCTAGAACTGAGCCCTGAGGGACACCAGTGGTGAGAGCACGTGGCGCGGAGACAGATTCTCGCCACGCCACCTGGTAGGAGCGACCTGTCAGGAAGGACGCAATCCAAGAGTGAGCCGCGCCATAGATGCCCAACTCGGAGAGGGTGGAGAGGAGGATCTGATGGTTCACAGTATCAAAGGCAGCAGATCGGTCTAGAAGGACGAGAGCAGAGGAGAGAGAGTTAGCTTTAGCAGTGTGGAGAGCCTCCGTGACACAGAGAAGAGCAGTCTCAGTTGAATGACCAGTCTTGAAACCTGACTGGTTTGGATCAAGAAGGTCATTCTGAGAGAGATAGCAAGAGAGTTGGCTAAAGACGGCACGCTCAAGAGTTTTGGAGAGAAAAGAAAGAAGGGATACTGGTCTGTAGTGACATCGGAGGGATCGAGTGTAGGTTTTTCGAGAAGGGGTGCAACTCTCGCTCTCTTTAAGATGGAAGGGACATAGCCAGCGGTCAAGGATGAGTTGATGAGCGAGGTGAGGTAAGGGAGAAGGTCTCCGGAAATGGTCTGGAGAAGAGAGGAGGGGATAGGGTCAAGCGGGCAGGTTGTTGGGCGGCCGGCCGTCACAAGTCGCAAGATTTCATCTGGAGAGAGAGGAGAGAAAGAAGTCAAAGCATAGGGTAGGGCAGTGTGAGCAGGACCAGCGGTGTCATTTGACTTAACAAACGAGGATCGGATGTCGTCAACCTTCTTTTCAAAATGGTTGACGAAGTCATCCACAGAGACGGAGGGGGGGGGGGGGGGGGGGGATTCAGCAGGGAGGAGAATGTGGCAAAGAGCTTCCTAGGGTTAGAGGCAGATTCTTGGAATTTAGAGTGGTAGAAAGTGGCTTTAGCAGCAGAAACAGAGGAAGAAAATGTAGAGAGGAGGGAGTGAAAAGATGCCAGGTCTGCAGGGAGTCTAGTTTTCATCCATTTCCGCTCAGCTGCCCGGAGCTCTGTTCTGTGAGCTCGCAATGAGTCATCAAGCCACGGAGCTGGAGGGGAGGACCGGGCCGGCCGGGAGGATAGGGGACATAGAGAGTCAAAGGATGCAGAAAGGGAGGAGAGGAGGGTTGAGGAGGCAGAATCAGGAGATTGGAGGGAGCAGAGGGAAGAGATGATAGGATGGAAGAGGAGAGAGTAGCGGGAGAGAGAGAGCGAAGGTTGCGACGGCGCATTACCATCTGAGTAGGGGCAGAGTGAGTAGTGTTGGAGGAGAGCGAGAGATAAAAGGATACAAAGTAGTGGTCAGAGACTTGGAGGGGAGTTGCAGTGAGATTAGTAGAAGAACAGTATCTAGTAAAGATGAGGTCAAGCGTATTACCTGCCTTGTGAGTAGGGGGGGACGGTGAGAGGGTGAGGTCAAAAGAGGAGAGGAGTGGAAAGAAGGAGGCAGAGAGAAATGAGTCAAAGGTAGACGTAGGGAGGTTAAAGTCACCCAGAACTGTGAGGGGTGAGCCATCCTCAGGAAAGGAACTTATCAAGGCGTCAAGCTCATTGATGAACTCTCCAAGGGAACCTGGAGGGCGATAAATGATAAGGATGTTAAGCTTGAATGGGCTAGTGACTGTGACAGCATGGAATTCAAATGAGGAGATAGACAGATGGGTCAGGGGAGAAAGAGAGAATGTCCACTTGGGAGAGATGAGGATTCCTGTGCCACCACCCACGCTGACCAGATGCTCTCGGGGTATGCGAAAACACATGGTCAGACGAGGAGAGAGCAGTAGGAGTAGCAGTGTTTTCTGTGGTAATCCATGTTTCCGTCAGCGCTAAGAAGTCGAGGGACTGGAGGGTAGCATAGGCTGAGATGTACTCTGCCTTGTTGGCTGCAGAACGGCAGTTCCATAGGCTGCCGGAGACCTGGAACTCCACGTGGGTCATGCACAAAGTAGATGTCCTAAACGACTTGCCAAAACGATAGTTTGTTAACAAGAAATTAATGGAGTGGTTGAAAAACGAGTTTTAATGACTCCAACCCAAGTTTATGTAAACTTCTGACTTCAACTGTATACTGTTGAATAACACCTTATTCCCTATAGTGTACTGCTTTAGAGCCACAGAGCACTCTGGTCATATAGTATTGCCTGTAGGTATGCCCCTCTCTCTCTCTCTCTCTCTCTCTCTCTCTGTCTCTCTGTCTCTCTTTCTCAGGTTAGTCTCTCACTCTCTCACTCAGTCTCTCAATCTCGCTCTCTCTCGTTTTCTGTTAGAAGTCTTTTAGAACACTCAGTCTTGATTGAAAATGTAGCACGTCTCTCCTTGATGACTATGACTTCAGCGAAACTGCAGAATCCTTAATGACCCCTGTGAGCCACCGTACTCTGCAGGCATTGGAGGAAGAGAGGGAGAGAGATAGGATAGAAGGGGAGAGAAACCAAGAAGAAAGTTAAAAATAGGAGAGGAAGAGAGAGAGATAAAGAGAGAGAGAGGTAAAACAAAAATAGAGAGGGGAGACAGAGAGGCCTGTGTCCTCTGAGTGCTACTTCAGGAGTTGAGCCCAAGGGTTGCTATGACAACAGAACAGGATGACCATCTCAGAATTGACCTAGACCACTGTCTGTGTATCTGAGTGTCTGAGTTGTGTGTGTGCACTTTAGTATGTGTGTGTGTTTGTCTGTGTGTGTATTTCTGTGTGTGTATTTGCGTGTGTGCGTGTATTTGTGTGTGTGTGTCTAAGTCAGTCTCTCTACATACACGTATATCTGTGTCTGCATATGAGTGTGTGTTTATGTCAGTGTTTGTGTGTATGTGATCTGTGTGTAGTTAATGTGTGTTGTTGTGTGGTACATCAGATGTGTGGGTTGAGGGGGACCTTCCCCCAGGCTGGCGTGAGGTCACAGACCAATCAGAGATCTATTTCTGGCATGTCCCCACTGGCACCACCCAGTACAACCGCCCTGTCGCCACGACACACCTCGACCCACACCCTGGCTCACAGCAGGGCGACACAGTCACCCTGAGACCCCCCAGCGAGGTGAGGCCTGACACACACACATAATGTACACACACACACACACACACACTCAAAGGCTGTGTTTAGACAGGCAGTCCAATTCTGGTCTTTTTTTAACAAATTGGTCTTTTGACCAATCAGATCAGCTCTGAAAAAGATCTGATGTGAGAAAAATATCAGAATTGCGCTGCCTGTCTAAACGCAGCCAAACTCGCACACATGCACGCACACTCACACATACTCACGCACACTCACTCACACTCACACACACACTCACACACACACTCTGTGTACACTGAGTCCTGCCGCTAGAGTTCCTTTGATAATGTAATATCTCTCTCTCTCTCTCTCACTCTCTCGCTCTCTCTCGGTCGTTCTCTCTTCCCTCCGCTTTCTACCTCTCTCTGCAGCGTCCTAGCAGTTTGGTATCAGACAGTTCATTGGAGCCTGTGCCCTCTCCCTCCGGCTCCTCTCCCTCCTCCTCCACCCCTCCCTCTGATCTCCCTCTGCCTGACAGAGGCTTTGACAACACCAGCTACACTGTCAGTGTAAGACTACACACTACTAACGGCACCATGTACACAGGCTCAGAAACAACTGAAATCACATATGTGCACCTTAAAAATTTGGATATGTAAGAGATAGTAAAAATTATCAATATATATAAAATATGAAAGGGATGTGGTCCTCTGTAGCTGAATTGGTAGAGCATGGCGCTTGTAACGCCAGGGTAGTGGATTCGATCCCCGGGACCACCCATACGTAAAAATGTATGCACACATGACTGTAAGTCGCTTTGGATAAAAGCGTCTGCTAAATGTCATATTATTATTATTATTATTATTAGATATTAATGTATCTCTCTCTCTTTTCTTTCTCTCTCGCTCTCTTTCTCTCTCTCTCTCTTTCTCTCTCTCTCTCTTCTCTCTCTCTCTCTCTCTCTCTCTATCGCTCTCTCTCTCTCTCTCTCTCTCTCTCTCTTTTCTCTCTCTCTCTCTTTTCTCTCTCTCTCTCTCTCTCTATCGCTCTCTCTCTCTCTCTCTCTCTATCGCTCTCTATCTCTCTCTCGTTCTCTCTTCCCCCTCTCTCTTTCTCTTTGATCCCCTTTCTATCTAGGAGCTGAAGGACTACCCAGTCTATCCTGACCCCAGCCTGAAAGCTTTTGAAGGAGCTACTCTTCGTTACGCCTCACTGAGACTGCAGTAAGACGCACACAGACACACACCATAAAACACACAGACAGTCGATTAAGGCAGCCCTTAATGCATTCAGTTGTGCAACTGACTAGGTATCCCCCTTTCCCTTTCCCAGTATTCAACAACATTGCTTACCAGACATTCAGCATAGCCTGGATTTCTGATTAGCACATTCGTCACATTTCTCCTGACCATTTCTCATTATTATTCAGTCATTCACACACACTTTAATGTCTTTGCTCATGGTTATCTCTCCGTCTGTAGCCCTGCCCAGTTAGAGACAGTGGACCTCAACAGTGCCTACACTGACCCAGAGGGACAGGTGAGACCTCCTTAATCACTGATTTTACAAGGTTGGATAGAGGACAACAATGGAATACTAACCATGCTGTCACCTATCCAGAGGAAGGGGAGGGATGGAATGATGTAATGTGCTGTCCATTGAGATTCTGTAGCAGTACCACCTAGTGGTAGTTTAGTGAACTACTGCCTTGTACCAAGGCTCTGCTACTAAATGGCAGGTTTAAGTGCCCCCTGCTGGATAATTGGTTAATGTACATGCTCCCCAACAGAGGTGGTGGGGGGTGATGTCATAGCAAGGTTATTATAGTAAACTAAAACTGAAACTAAAACGAATCATGAAAAATATATTTAATAAACTGAAATAAAATAATTAAGAAATGTTTTAACTATACTGAAACTATTATCTTTGACTCCAAAATGACCTAAAATAAAATAAAAGTCATCATAAATTATGTTCAGTTTTTTTTTCTCATAGGGCAAAAATAAAATAAAAAATTCAAGCAGGTAAATGCTGCTCGGAGATGGCGATGTTTCAAATAGGCCTAGCTTGTGCATCACTATCACTAGCTACATAGTCTGTAGACAGATGGGTTGCCTCGCACAGTGTAACAATGTTTCAGCATACACATCTGTACAAGTACCTGCATCGCTTGGGACAGAGAGGAGGAGTTGGAACAAGGAAGACCGTACCTTATCTGGTGACGTCATTGCCTTATCCGGTAGTTGCCCTAGCAGAGGTGGAACTCAGTCGGGGTCTCAACTTACTGTTGAGAGTTAGAATAGTAGAATGCACAAGGTGCAATTTCGAAATGTGGTTTTGCATCAGCAGTTTTTCTCTTATGTCAGTCACTGACAGTAACTCAGTTAGTCCATGTCAGCTAACATGTTATAGATTTTTTAGGCCGGCTATGACTGCATGTGTGGGTATGGATGTGGGTACGAAGCAGACCCACGAGCCACTGCTGCCCTGGAACAAGCTCCCCCACGACACGCCAGGACAGCGGAGTCACTGACCACCTTCCGGAGACACTTCAAACCCTACCTCTTTAAGGAATACCTGGAATAGTATAGAAGTTATCCTTCCCCCCCCCCCCCCAAAAAAAAAAAGTCCCACTGGCTATCATAAGTTGAATGCACCAATTTGTAAGTCGCTCTGGATAAGAGCGTCTGCTAAATGACGTAAATGTAAATGATGAGTTCAGAATTTTTGTGGCCCCCATCAAAGTTGTCCATCCCTGCCCTAGCGTAAACATCCCCACTGGACACAAGGTTGTAGCTTGCTAGCTAGCAGGATGTAGAATGTGGAGGTTATTTTTTATGAGAGCATTTTGCTAGATTGTACATCTACATTCACTAAAACCACGGCGAAGGTTTTGGTTTCGAATGGCAACGTTCTTAGACTGTATGTCTCCCTACAGGCTACTGAAAGAGTTAGATTTTCAGGCTTTGCCCGCCTACCCGTGATTTGTTGGGAGTGTTGTCTGTCTGAAGAGGACCGATCCTTCCTGGAATTTTTTTTTTATGTCCAAGAGAATCTGAGATCCTCCCCAGACCTAGTGCTGTTTCTCTAGGTCTGGGATTCCATAGCCATCACTAGCTAACACCAGCCATCACCAGCCATCACTAGTCATCACTAGCTAACACTAGCCATCACTAGCCAACACTAGCCAACACTAGCTAACACTAGCTAACACTAGCCAACACTAGCTAACACTAGCCATCACTAGCCATCACTAGCTAACACTAGCTAATACTAGCCATCACTAGCCATCACTAGCCAACACTAGCTAACACTAGCCAACACTAGCTAACACTAGCTAACAGGAAATAGAACCTACAACACACATGGGTACTGGCCTCTCATATATAGGCTACTTTCTGTCCCTAATACTAAAACTAAAACTGAAACTAAATGATATAAAAACGAAATAGAAAGGTTTTTATCAAACTAAAACTGGATAAAAACTAGTAAATCAAGTAGGGAAAATAAGTGAAACTAAACTGAATTTTGAGAAAAACGAATAGAAATGAAAGCTAATATCAAAACAAAACAAAACTATAATAGCATCATAGTTTGATGAGGTTGTTGTTGTTGTTGATGTTGATACGGTTTCTGAGTGAGAATGACCAGAAGGTAAAGAGAGGGAGAAGAAAAAGAGGAGGAAGGATTTAGAGAGCAAACAGTTAGGCCTAATGTACCTGGAAACATTCAGATGGAGAACTGCTGTTGAACGTTTCACACGTTAACGGATAATGTGTTCATGTGTGTATGTCCATGCGTGTGTGTGTGCGGTGCATGAGTGCGTTCATGCTTGCTTGCTTGTATGCATTTCTGTGTGTTCATACACACCTGTTTGTGTGTCAGTCTGTGTGCATGTTTGTCCATGTGTGTGTGAGAGTGAGAACAAAAGCCTGGGGTCTGTCCCTAAAGAGAAGAAGAATACATTGTGGTGCTCTGTAGAGGGAGGGCTGGCTCTGGGCTTTCTATCTCTCTCTCTCTCTCTCTCTCTCTCTCACTCTCTCTGTCTCTCCCTCTCCCTCTGTCTCTGTGTCTCTCTCTCTCTCTCTCACTCTCTCACTCCCTCTCTCTCTCTGTCTCTGTCTCTGTCAAAGCCCTGGGATGCACTGAACCACAGCCTTTATATTTTATAAACTGTCGCTTGCGCATGCACCAAAAATGTTTAGGGGCCTAATCATAGAATTACATATAGAATCTCTATGAATTCAATAGGATCTCTGTGGGCCTAGTCGTAAACATTTGTCATATAACTTTCAACACAACCATTTGTCATTTAACTTTTAACACAACCAGTCATGATGTTTTCATCTGATTGTCAAACAATCACATAATAATAATAATAATAATATGCCATTTAGCAGACGCTTTTATCCAAAGCGACTTACAGTCATGTGTGCATACATTTTTACGTATGGGTGGTCCCGGGGATCGAACCCACTACCCTGGCGTTACAAGCACCATGCTCTACCAATTGAGCTACAGAGGACAACATCAAAGGGCTCTTTAACTAGGCTACCCACACGTTCAGCCACTCGCAACATATTTCCAGCCTTAAAACAGTGATGAATGGAAAGAGACATCTGTTACACCAAAAAAAAGTGTAATGACATTTGGCGATTGTCATTAGGCCAGAATGTATGCCTCCACTGCTGTCCTCGCGCATCTCGGGTGTCGGCCACTACTGTCCTCGCGCATCTCGGGTGTCGGCCACTGCTGTCCTCGCGCATCTCGGGTGTCGGCCACTACTGTCCTCCCGCATCTCGGGTGTCGGCCACTACTGTCCTCCCGCGTCTCGGTGTCGGCCACTGCTGTCCGTGCGCGTCTCGGTGTTGGCCACTGCTGTCCGCGCGCGTCGGTGTCGGCCACTGCTGTCCTCGCGCGTCTCGGGTGTCGGCCACTACTGTCCTCCCGCGTTTCGGTGTTGGCCACTACTGTCCTCCCGCGTTTCGGTTTTGGCCACTCATCTCTCTGCCTTGACAAAATGTATATGTTTTCATCTAACCACATCGCATTTTAGAGCGTAGGCTATACCACCCGTTTTCAAGTCCATTCGCTCATTTTTCATGCCTCGGACATGCTGTAATGATAAAAAAGTGTTTTTCTTGACATTTTGTTTTAATTATTGTGATAGCCTCATGTTTGACCGGTACTGCGTACCCCCACTATTTATTTTGCCGGGATGCCATACCAGACCATACCGCCTTACTTTCACCTCTTGAACGCACACCCATGGTATCTGCTGCATTATAGCCTACCACTGTTAAAAGGCCTCTCTTCACACATTTGACCAGAGATCTACAGATTCACTTACCAGACTGGACCGTTTTACTTTCACCCCTACTAATGAGTATAAGTGTGTTTATTAATCAGTGTGTGTGTGTGTGTGTGTGTGTGGGCGGGGGTACTGGCTAGGAGTCTGTATATATTATATTAAATGTATATGAATCCATCTATGTGTGTTGTAGTCGTTCCCGGTGCGTTCTCTGGGCTGGGTGGAGATGGCAGAGAGGGACCTGACAGAGGGAAGGAGCAGTGTGGCTGTCCACCACTGTATCAGACAGCTGTCCTACTGTAGGAGGGACATACAAGACTCCGCTGGGGTCTGGGGAGAGGTGAGGACACTGTGTGCGTGTGTGCGTGTGTGGGCGCATTGATTGATGTATTGACGTATTGATCGTCCCATCAGGGTAAGGGCATGCTGCTGGTGCTGCAGGACCGTGATCTGACCCTGGTTGACCCTGACGACCACAGCCTGCTCCACTCTCAGCCAATCAGCAGTATCCGTGTGTGGGGTGTTGGCCGAGACCACGACAGGTGAGGAGGACGGGAGGGGGGGTCTTATAAAGGGAGATACATCATACTCCTGTATTACAGCCGTATTACACCTAGTACCACACCTAGTGAATATCCTGTATTACAGCCGTATTACATCTAGTACCATGCCTAGTGAATATCCTTTATTACTGCCGTATTACACCTAGTAGCACACCTAGTGAATATCCTTTATTACAACCGTATTACACCTAGTACCACGCCTAGTGAATATCCTGTATTACAGCCTTATTACACCTGGTACCACACCTAGTGAAAATCCTATATTACAGCCGTATTACACCTAGTAGCACACCTAGTGAATATTCTGTATTACAGCCATATTAGACCTAGTACCATATTACAACCATATTACACCTAGTACCACACCTAGAGAATATTCTGTATTACAGCCGTATTACACCTAGTAGCACACCTAGTGAATATCCTGTATTACAGCCGTATTACACCTAGTAGCACACCTAGTGAATATTCTGTATTACAGCCATATTACACCTAGTACCACACCTAGTGAATATACTGTATTACAGATGTATTACACCTAGTAGCGCACCTAGTGAATATCCTGAATATCTGGCACACGTTAGGTCCCTTGATACCAATTGACCAACGTTTCCATGCCCAAAGAATTCAGGTTGTTCTGGAGGCAAAGGGGGGTCCGACTCGGAACTAGATAAGCTGGCCACTGAGTGTATTTGTATAGGATTGTGTGTATAGACATTATGGACAGCATATGAATAGAAAAGGTGTGTACAACAGTTATATAGGATGAACCTTGACTAGAATACAGTATATACATATGAAGTGAGTAAAACAGTATGTAAACATTATTAAAGTGACCCGTATTAAATGACTATGTACATAGGGCAGCAGTCTCTAAGGTGCAGGGTTGAGTACCTGGTGGTAACCAGCTTGTAACAGTGACTAAAGTTTAGGGCAGGGTACTGGGCGGAGGCTGGCTAGTGGTGACTATTTAACAGTCTGATGGCCTGGAGATAGAAACAGTTTTTCAGTCTCTCGGTCCCAGCTTTGATGCACCTGTACTTCTAGATAGTAGCGGGGTGAGCAAGCCGTGGCTCGGGTGACTGAGGTCCTTGATGACCTTCTTGGCCTTCATGTGACACCGGGTGCTGTAGATGTCCTGGAGGGCAGGCAGTGTGCCCCCAGTGATGCGTTGGGCTGACAGCACCTACTGAATATCCTGTAAAGCAGGGGGTTGTGGGAGTGTCTGGAGAGCATTGAGATAAATATTGCCTCTATGTTGCTATTGTGTAATACATACACCTCTATTCCAGCTATATTACACTTGTAATAGTTACTCCGAGGGTATGTTTTAAAGAGAATAAAAAACTGTACAAGGACAGAGTGTTTCCACCGACATGTATTGGCTGGTTTATCCACATTGGGGAGATGGGGACCTCTCCATCATTCTATGGTGTGACATGGTCTTAACCTGTCCATATTGAGCTGGTATTGTTGCTGACTCAGGCAGACTTGGTAATTGTGGTTGGACAGAGAAACCTGGTTCCTTCAATGATATTCACACCCCAGGGCTCAGTCTTGGTTAAGGTAGCGTTCTGTAGGAGTGTGCACATTTTGACCCTCCAGAGATATGTTGAAAGGTTTTGGTTCTGGTACGGTGGTTTTCTGTGGCTATGAATGTCTGGTTGTTTTATTAAGAAGCAGTAGTGGTACGGTATGTATTGATTCTTTGGATTAACTGTGTTGCATTTGCTGGACATTTGTCATGTGGAGAATGTGCAGTTGTGTTCCATGGGAAAAGTATATTTCTACATGCTAGCTTTTCTCACCTCTCTGTCTTTTCTCCTTTTCCACGCTCTTCTCTCTCTCCCTCCTTTCTCTCTCTCTCTCTCCCTCCTTTCTCTCTCTCTCTCTCCCTCCTTTCTCTCTCTCCCTCCCTCCTTTCTCTCTCTCTCTCTCTCTCTCTCTCTCTCTCTCTCTCTCTCCCTCCTTTCTCTCTCCCCCTCCTTTCTCTCTCTCCCTCTGTTCTCTCTCTCTCACGCCTTTCTCTCTCTCTCGCTCTCTTACCTTATACGTTCCCCCGCTCTCTCCACACCCCCTCTTTCGCCCCTCCCCCTCTCTCCCTCTGGGTTATCAAGCTTCCAGAGGCTGTCTGTAGGTAATGGGAAAAGTGTGTAGTAGAGGAGGGATGTGAGGGTCAGCCCTGGCAACCTCGCACCATGTCACCACTCTCCTATTTCTCTCCTTCCTCTCTACAACTCTGCCTTCCTTGCCATTCTCTCTGTCTGTCTCTCCCTCCATCTCTCTTCTTCCCCACATATATTGTATCTCTCCCTCCATCTCTCTTCTTCCCCACATCTATTGTATCTCTCCCTCCATATCTCTTCTTCCCCACATCTATTGTATCTCTCCCTCCATCTCTCTTCTTCCCCACATCTATTGTATCTCTCCCTCCATCTCTCTTCTTCCCCACATCTATTGTATCTCTCCCTCCATCTCTCTTCTTCCCCACATCTATTGTATCTCTCCCTCCATCTCTCTTCTTCCCCACATCTATTGTATCTCTCCCTCCATCTCTCTTCTTCCCCACATCTATTGTATCTCTCCCTCCATCTCTCCTCTTCCCCACATCTATTGTATCTCTCCCTCCATCTCTCTTCTTCCCCACATCTATTGTATCTCTCCCTCCATCTCGTTCTCTTCCTGTACATGATTACACCTGCTTTTGCTAAATCATAACACTATTCAATGCATCTACAAGTTTTGTTCATGATGCTTGTTTTTATGCCCTTGGTTGTATTCAATGCTATAGGAATGCATGGGAAATTAAAGTGGAGAAGGTATTCACTGCATATTATGCAAGCTGACATCTCTATATGGAGGAAACGTTTGTTACAACGTTCTCTGACTAGCATCGTCCTAGCATTTTCTCTGTGGATATGACTAAGTTATGCTGTTTTAATGTTATCTTTATGCTGCTTGGTGAGAGAGGGAGAGAGAGAGAATGGGGAAGGTGGGAGTGGAAAATGGAGTACACTGAGAGTGTATCTGTTATGCATGTAAGGGACAGAGTGCACTTTGCACAAATGCTCCCGTCACGCCACAGCTGCAGTACAGAGAGTGGTCACCAGAGTGCACTGTAAGCAAGGCTCTGCTGTATTTATCCTTCAGTTCTATTAAGCCAATGTGATGTGTCACTTCCAGGCAGACAGTCAATCAAGCAGCTCCAGCCGTCTCCTACACTAGCCGTGGCTGTGGAGCTGACGGTGTGAGGACTGTGATGTAGCTGTGTGTGTATGGAGTGTCTTGGCCAGAGCATGGGCAGGGGGAGAGAGAGAGAGAGAGAGAGAGGAGAGAGAGAGAGAGAGAGAGAGAGAGAGAGAGAGAGAGAGAGAGAGAGAGAGAGAGAGAGAGAGAGAGAGAGAGAGAGAGAGAGAGAGAGAGAGAGAGAGAGAGAGAGAGAGAGAGAGAGAGAGAGAGAGAGAGAGAGAGAGAGAGAGAGAGAGAGAGAGAGAGAGAGAGAGAGAGAGAGAGAGAGAGAGAGAGAGAGAGAGAGAGAGAGAGAGAGAGAGAGAGAGAGAGAGAGAGAGAGAGAGAGAGAGAGAGAGAGAGAGAGAGAGAGAGAGAGAGAGAGAGAGAGAGAGAGAGAGAGAGAGAGAGAGAGAGAGAGAGAGAGAGAGAGAGAGAGAGAGAGAGAGAGAGAGAGAGAGAGAGAGAGAGAGAGAGAGAGAGAGAGAGAGAGAGAGAGAGAGAACCCTGCTCTGAGGAAACTGGACTGGATTGGAATGGACCTCCCAGTGACTCTCCCTCTGTGTGTACGTGCGTGCATATGCTCTCCAAAAATGCTTTACAGCCACAGGAATATCCCCAGTTCTGTACTGAACGTTCTCTCACTCACTTCCCATCTCACTCTCTTTCTCTCTCCCCCCCCCCCCCCCCCTTTCTCTGATTCAATATGAACGAGCCCCCGTCTCTGAAAGGGGGGTTAGATGGTCGATGAAGTCATGGGTCTATATCTGGAGCACTCAGCAAGTCTCTGCGTGTGCACGTACATGTGCATGTATGTATGTGTCTGCACATGACGTGGGTCTGAATTGATGAAGTCATAGGTCTCTGTGTGGGGTTGTGTGTCTCTGGCCCTATCTCCATCTCTCCGGGGTCTATTTCTACCCTTTGTTTCTAGCGCTCCTCCACTCTCTCGCTATTGGCTACAGCTCTCTCCCTCTTCCTCTCTATCGCTCTTATTTTGTCACCCCGTCTCTGACTTTGTGGGTGTGAGAGTGTGTGTGGTGTGTCTACTGCAGTGAGAGAGAAAGTGAAAGGGTGGAAGACCAGGAGGCAACAAAAAAAAGAGTGGTGAAAGAGTAACGGAAAGAGATTGGGATACAGCAGAAGGAGAGCAAGTCCTAGAGCTTGAAAGCCAGCGAGAGAGAGATGGATAGCGAATGAGCGAGGGAGAAAGGGAGGGAGAGAAGGCATGCTTCACCGACAGTGAAAGACAGAGTAAGACCTTGCAGAGGACTCTCCCATCAAGCGTGCGTGAAAGAGAGAGAGAGAGAGAGAAGCAGAGGTAGGGGGAGGGAGTGGAGAAGGAACAGAGAAAAGGAAAGAGAGTGGAGGACAAGTAGTGGAACGACAGCGGCAGGCAGTAAAAGCACAAGCCAAACCCTGCTTACCCCTGGGTGCCATGGTGAAACGGCTGTAGCAATGTCACCGAAGCGATGAAGCTAACGACCCAGGGAACTACTCAGCGATAACAGGGAGGATGTCTGACGCTGTGAGTACCTCCTATGTCTCTGTCCCTCTATCTCTCTCTCTCTTCTTCTCTCCATCTATCCCTCCCCATCTCTCTCTCTTCTTCTCTGCTTTCTCTCTATACATCTGTCATTGATTATTTTTGTCCTGTTCTGTTCTACAACTGATTTCTATGACTCTACACCTCTAGTGTGTTCATGTCCCCTTTCCCTATTCCTCTCTCCTCTCCCGCTCTCTCTCTTTTCTTTCTCTCTCTCTCTCTCTCTCTCTCTCTCTCTCTCTCTCTCTCTCTCTCTCTCTCTCTCTCTATCTTCCTCTCGCTCTCTCTCTCTCTCTTTCTCTCTCTCTCTCTCTCCCACTCTCTCCCACCACTCAATTCAATTTTCATTTTCAATTTAAGGGCTTTATTGGCATGGGAAACGTATGTTAACATTGCCAAAGCAAGTGAAGTAGATTGTAAACAAAAGTGAAATGAACAATAAAAATGAACAGTAATCATTACACTCAAAAGTTCCAAAAGAATAAAGACATTTCAAATGTCATATTATGTATATATACAGTGTCTCTCTCTCTCTCTCTCTCTCTCTCTCTCTCTCTCTCTCTCTCTCTCTCTCTCTCTCTCTCTCTCTCTCTCTCTTCCTCTCTGGTTTAGCGGCTGTAGCTGTGAGGTAACTGTGTTGGATGCTGGTTTAGCGGCTGTAGTTGTGAGGTGACTGTGTTGGATGCTGGTTTAGCGGCTGTAGTTGTGAGGTGACTGTGTCGGATGCTGGTTTAGCGGCTGTAGTTGTGAGGTGACTGTGTCGGATGCTGGTTTAGCGGCTGTAGTTGTGAGGTGACTGTGTTGGATGCTGGTTTAGCGGCTGTAGTTGTGAGGTGACTGTGTTGGATGCTGGTTTAGCGGCTGTAGCTGTGAGGTAACTGTGTTGGATGCTGGTTTAGCGGCTGTAGCTGTGAGGTGACTGTGTTGGATGCTGGTTTAGCGGCTGTAGCTGTGAGGTGACTGTTGGATGCTGGTTTAGCGGCTGTAGTTGTGAGGTGACTGTGTTGGATGCTGGTTTAGCGGCTGTAGTTGTGAGGTGACTGTCAGATGCTGGTTTAGCGGCTGTAGTTGTGAGGTGACTGTGTCGGATGCTGGTTTAGCGGCTGTAGTTGTGAGGTGACTGTGTCGGATGCTGGTTTAGCGGCTGTAGCTGTGAGGTTACTGTGTTGGATGCTGGTCTAGCGGCTGTAGCTGTGAGGTTACTGTGTTGGATGCTGGTCTAGCGGCTGTAGCTGTGAGGTGACTGTGTTGGATGCTGGTCTAGCGGCTGTAGCTGTGAGGTGACTGTTGGATGCTGGTTTAGCGGCTGTAGTTGTGAGGTGACTGTGTTGGATGCTGGTTTAGCGGCTGTAGTTGTGAGGTGACTGTCAGATGCTGGTTTAGCGGCTGTAGTTGTGAGGTGACTGTGTCGGATGCTGGTTTAGCGGCTGTAGTTGTGAGGTGACTGTGTCGGATGCTGGTTTAGCGGCTGTAGCTGTGAGGTTACTGTGTTGGATGCTGGTCTAGCGGCTGTAGCTGTGAGGTTACTGTGTTGGATGCTGGTCTAGCGGCTGTAGCTGTGAGGTTACTGTGTTGGATGCTGGTCTAGCGGCTGTAGCTGTGAGGTGACTGTGTTGGATGCTGGTCTAGCGGCTGTAGCTGTGAGGTGACTGTGTTGGATGCTGGTCTAGCGGCTGTAGTTGTGAGGTGACTGTGTTGGATGCTGGTCTAGCGGCTGTAGTTGTGAGGTGACTGTGTTGGATGCTGGCTGTGCCTGCTAGCCTGGGGATGTAGAGACAGAACAGGAGGAGGCTCTGAAATGAAAGGGTAGAGGGGAATGAAACATGACAAAATGAATGAAAGGGGTGATGTAAGCAACAGAATGGATGAGAGAGAAAGGATTATGAAGAAATATGCTGGATGCTTTGAGAGGTTTTTACAGTCTGCATTCTCTTTGGGTATTTAGTAGAGATAAGGGTGTGTGTCTGTGTGTGTGTGTGTGTTCGTGTGTTTTGCAGAACGGGGTGTGTGAAGTGTGTTTTCAGAACGGGGTGTGTGAAGTGTGTTTTCAGAACGGGGTGTGTTCGTGTGTTTTCAGAACGGGGTGTGTTCGTGTGTTTTCAGAACGGGGTGTGTTCGTGTGTTTTCAGAACGGGGTGTGTTCGTGTGTTTTGCAGAACAGGGTGTGTTCGTGTGTTTTGCAGAACGGGGTGTGTTCGTGTGTTTTCAGAACGGGGTGTGTGAAGTGTGTTTTGCAGAACGGGGTGTGTGAAGTGTGTTTTGCAGAACGGGGTGTGTGAAGTGTGTTTTCAGAACGGGGTGTGTGAAGTGTGTTTTGCTGGGTGCTTTACTGTACCACGTGTGTTCTAAAAGGAGTGGAGGAGGAAGAGAGAGAACACGCTGCTCTCTTTCCCTCCCTTTCTCTTTCTGTCTCTCTCTCAAAATGAGGGGGGAGAAAGGAAATGGAGGAAAGGAAAGATTGGGAGAGAGGAGAGGAAGGGTTTGTGACATCAGAAGGGTTTGTGACATCTCAGTGTATGATGTGTGGAATGAAACAGCAGAGGTAAAAAAACAAACCGATTTGATAAATTATGTCATCCTCTGAATATACGCAATGTTTACATTACGACTGACCCCATTTAGTCGACTGGTTGATTGTTTGGTCGAGCAGTTGCAATTTTTTCATTTTTTTTCATGGTGCACAAGACACCTGTCTGATTCACGCCTGTCTCCATTGCGGAGGCCACAGGGATGGCACAGTCCATCACTCTAAGACGTGATGCTGAAATTGTATATGGTTATATTAATTAAAAAGAATGGTGCAACACTAATAAATCTAATATTATTTTATAATAAAATGTGCTTTCTCCCGCGTTGGATACGGTCTCTGAAACATAATCTTCAATGTGCCGTATAATTGCTGCCTTTCCCTATGTTGCTATGTGCATAATAGCAAAGTTAACCAGCATATTGGGATTGAGAACAATGCGGCGGAGGCAGCAGCAGAGATGAGGAAACAGCCCTTGCCTTAGCCTAATTGTCTAAGAAAATTGAGGAGAGAGGAAACCCCAACTTAATTAGGTCTATAATCAATAGCTTAACTGTTAAATGAGCCTGGCTTTATAAATCATCCAGATATATCTGCAGAAATAAGACAGATCTTGCTTCTGTTGCCTGTTTGAGTGTTTGTTTAATAGCCTACTGATTCCGTGAGCACCAAGCCTCATAAAACGGCAAAATGTCAGATAAAGCAATTTCACAGATTTGGCTGTTTTTAATCTTTGCTATGCTGTAATAATGGCTTTACAATTTGTTTTCGTTAGAACAGACTGGTATTACTTTTAATTAATTTAGTGTTGTTTACACTGTTCCAAACTGGCAGAAAAATAATATTGTAATCTAACAGCACCTGTTTGTCACACATAATCCTATACCCTCTTTTTTCTAGATCTCCTTCTTATTGTTATTATTACAATTATTATTATGATCATTATAATAATAAGTAATGTCGTTATCATTAGTAGGCTTTATATATTATAATTTTTCGTTAGAACAGACTCTCTGGTACACTTATTTATTTAGTGTTGTTTACACTGTTCCAAATGGTTAAAAAAAAAATAATAATATTGTAATCTAAAAGCAACTGTTTGGCACACATAATACTCACGCAACGCTTGCTCCTATACCCTCCTTTTTCTTGATCTCCAATAGTTTCCACAACTAAGTCAAATGTCTTCCACAGATCTGACTTTCCCTTTCCCTCCTGAGCAACCAGTAAACATTCGCCCGTTTCAAGTTTATTTTTCATGCCCTCAACATCCATTTTGCTGTCACGTGTTACTGTGTCCGGAGTTTGTTCTAACCAATGTATTGATGTGATTATGATAGGCTATAGGTCAGGCCCTATTAGTCACATGCACGCGATGCTTACATGTTTCACTTAAAGAGAGCAAGGGTTGAGGGAATAGGGAAGGTTTTTCCTTAAAACATTTGGGATTTCGGTAACAGAACTTTTCAGTCAGAAACAAGTAAAAAACTAAATGACTGAAATGATGTTGCAGCTTCAGCACGGACAGCGTAATAAACACTTGCTGTGCTATGGTGCCTTTTCGCTGCAGTAGGGAGGAGAGTGAGACAACGTGCGCCAGTCATATAGGCACTCACTGTCATTTTTTTTAACACAGTGTGACCATCGGGCTCTTTCTTGAATAATTTGTGTGTGTTAATTATTTAATCAAACAGTGTGCTTAAAGCATCAGACAAGCTCGGTGCATATGTAGTTGATTCTATTCAAACACATAGGGTGTGTCTGTCTATATATGGAAAAATACGGTCAACCAATCTTTTTTTTTAGTCGGGGACAGCCATAGTTCACGTTTGCATGAATGTCTATGTAACAAGCCATAACGCTGTTTACCTCTGTTTCTAATGACTGATCAGCTTGTTTGCTGGCCCCTTGAACACAAGTCATTCATATTCATTAAGAGGCAGCAGAGCAGAGGAACCTACATGTATCTCTTGTTTATTCCTCCCCTCCCCCTGTTGACCTTCTGTGGACAGGTTTGGCATGAAGAAAAGGAGGAGGAGAGGAAGGAGGCATTAGTTGTAAATGTGTCTCCACCACACATCATTCATCTTTTACTATATACAAGTCCTACTCCTTTCCTCAAGAGATACATCATTTTGTGTTTGTGTGTATTTGTATGTACTGGTGTGTGTGTGTATGTACTGGTGGGTGTGTATTTGTATGTACTGGTGGGTGTGTATTTGTATGCACTGACGGGTGTGTATTTGTATGTACTGGTGTGTGTATGTTCAGTATGTGTGTGTGTGTATGTACTGGTAGGTGTGTATTTGTATGTACTGGTGTGTGTGTGTATGTACAGGACAGTACGTGTCTGTGTATGTACTGGTGGGTGTGTGTTTGTACTGGTGGGTGTGTATGTACAGTACGTGTGTGTATTGGTGGGGGCATGCGTATATATGCATAGTTTAGCGCTTGTGTGTGTCTCTGCCACAGTGATGTAATGGCAGTTATGTCACCCCCATTTCCCAGCAGCCCTTGTACCTGCGCTGATGTCCCAATTGGCCATAGCTCATTGGCTGCTCACGTCCCCTTACCTTAATTAACATGCGTGTGCTTTAAACAGTCCACAGGGACGATGGTGGAACACCCAGGCCCACTCAATAAATGCCAGAGTGATTGATGCCTTTTCCTTCCCACTCCTGGTCTGATCAGGGCCCATTACAATGTCTCTCTTTACCCACGAGTCATCACTCTTATACTATAGCTCACTCCATCTTCCCACAATTCGTCTGTCTGTCCGCTCAGAACCATTTTTCTCTAAAGACTCATTATGGGAAGGACACTCGCTCTCCACCCTGGAATCATCACTCACACACACTATCTATCCATCCATACAACAGTTACTCTCCTTCATTTTCTCTCTCTCTTCTTCCTTCCATCTCTCTCCCCCTTCTCTTCTCCTGTCCCCTGTCCCCTTCTCTTCTCCTGTACCCTGTCCCCCTTCTCTTCTCCTGTCCCCTGACCCCCTTCTCTTCTCCTGTCCCCTGACCCCCTTCTCTTCTCCTGTCCCCTGACCCCTTCTCTTCTCCTGTCCCCTGTCCCCCTTCCTGTCCCCTGTCCCCCTTCCTGTCCCCTGTCCCCCTTCTCTTCTCCTGTCCCCTGACCCCTTCTCTTCTCCTGTCCCCTGACCCCTTCTCTTCTCCTGTCCCCTGACCCCTTCTCTTCTCCTGTCCCCTGACCCCTTCTCTTCTCCTGTCCCCTGACCCCTTCTCTTCTCCTGTCCCCTGTCCCCCTTCCTGTCCCCTGTCCCCCTTCTCTTCTCCTGTCCCCTGTCCCCCTTATCTTCTCCTGTCCCCTGTCCCCCTTCTCTTCTCCTGTCCCCCTTCTCTTCTCCTGTCCCCTGGCCCCTCCCACTTCACCGCCCTTTCCCTCATATCGCCCTCTCTCTCTCTCTCTCTCATTAACATGGTTAGGCACACCTGCTCTAATCCCAGATTACAGCCCCTGTTCCTCCTATATATTCCTCTCTCTGTCCCTCCCTCCATCCCTCCCTCCCTCCCCAGCAACCAATACATCTCTACCTACCTACTCCTCACAGCAATGCCCAGTGAGTAAGTTCACCCCTTAGACAGACTGGCTTTACATTCACAATGCTGAATATGTTCAGTCTGTCCACTCTCTGTATATACAGTCGTGGTCAAAAGTTTTGAGAATGACACAAAGATTTTCACAAAGTCTGCTGCCTCTTTGTCCCTCTTTGCCATGAGTCCCTCTTTGCCATGAAAATGAACTTAATCCCAAAAAACATTTCCACTGCATTTCAGCCCTGCCACAAAAGGACCAGCTGACATCATGTCAGTGATTCTCTCGTTAACACAGGTGAGAGTGTTGACGAGGACAAGGCTGGAGATCACTCTGTCATGCTGATTGAGTTAGAATAACAGACTGGAAGCTTTAAAAGGAGGGTGTTGCTTGAAATAATTGTTTTGCCTCTGTTAACCAAACACGTGCCGTCATCATTGCTTTGCACAAAAAGGGCTTCACAGGCAAGGATATTGCTGCTAGTAAGATTGCACCTAAATCAACCATTTATCGGATCATCAAGAACTTATAGGAGAGAGGTTCAATTGTTGTGAAGAAGGCTTCAGGGCGCCCAAGAAAGTCCAGCAAGCGCCAGGACCGTCTCCTAAAGTTGATTCAGCCAGGGGATCGGGGCACCACCAGTGCAGAGCTTGCTCAGGAATGGCAGCAGGCAGGTGTGAGTGCATCTGCACACACAGTGAGGCAAAGACTTTTGGAGGATGGCTTGGTGTCAATAAGGGCAGCGAGGAAGCCACTTCTCTCCAGGAAAAACATCAGGAACAGACTGATATTCTGCAAAAGGTACAGGGATTGGACTGCTGAGGACTGGGGTAAAGTCATTTTCTCTACTGAATCCCCTTTCCGATTGTTTGGGGCATCCGGAAAAAAGCTTGTCCGGAGAAGACAAGGTGAGCGCTACCATCAGTCCTGTTTCATGCCAACAGTAAAGAATCCTGAGACCATTCATGTGTGGGGTTACTTCTCAGCCAAGGGAGTGGGCTCACTCACAATTTTGCCTAAGAACACAGCCATGAATAAAGAATGGTACCAACACATCCTCCGAGAGCAACTTCTCCCAACCATCCAACAACAGTTTGGTGACGAACAATGCCTTTTCCAGCATGATGGAGCACCTTGCCATAAGGCAAAAGTGATAACTAAGTGGCTCGGGGAACAAAACATCGACATTTTGGGTCCATGGCCAGGAAACTCCCCAGACCTTAATCCCATTGAGAACTTGTGGTCAATCCTCAAGAGGCGGGTGGACAAACAAAAACCCACAAATTCTGACAAACTCCAAGCATTGATTATGCAAGAATGGGCTGCCATCAGTCAGGATGTGGCCCAGAAGTTAATTGACAGCATGCCAGGGCGGATTGCAGAGGTCTTGAAAAAGAAGGGTCAACACTGCAAATATTGACTCTTTGCATAAACTTAATGTAATTGTCAATAAAAGCCTTTGACACTTATGGAATGCTTGTAATTATAATTCAGTATACCATAGTAACGTCTGACAAAAATATCTAAAAACACTGAAGCAGCGAACTTTGTGAAGACCAATACTTGTGTCATTCTCAAACCTTTTGACCACGACTGTACAACCTGTTATGGCACATAGCACTTTGTAGTGCAGACAGAACTGCAGTTGTTGTTTTATGCTGTGGTTGGGTTGACCTGGATCTCAGGGGTCGTAGGTAGTACAGCATGATGTAGAGCTCTGTAGCACTGTAGTAGTCTCTACACTAGGAGGAAGCTGTAGTAGTCTACAGTAGGAGGAAGCTGTAGTAGTCTACAGTAGAAGGAAGCTGTAGTAGTCTCTACAGCAGGGTTCTTCAATTCCGGTCCTGGAGGGCCGAAACACTTCTGTTTTTTATTTCTACCTGGTAGTTAATTGCACTCACTTGGTGTCCCAGGTCTGAATTAGCCCCTGATTAGAAGGAGAGGATGAAAAACAGAGGTGTTTCGGCCCTCCAGGACCAGAATTGAAGAACCCTGCTCTACAGTAAGAGGAAGCTGTAGTAGTCTCTACAATAGGAGGAAGCTGTAGTAGTCTCTACAGTAGGAGGAAGCTGTAGTAGTCTCTACAGTAGTAGGAAGCTGTAGTAGTCTCTACAGTAGGAAGATGTAGTAGTATCTACAGTAGGAAGCTGTAGTAGTCTCTATAGTAGGAGGAAGCTGTAGTAGTCTCTACAGTAGGAAGCTGTAGTAGTCTATAGTAGGAGGAAACTGTAGTAGTCTCTATAGTAGGAATATGTAGTAGTCTCTACAGTAGGAAGATGTAGTAGTCTCTATAGTAGTAGGAAGTTGTAGTAGTCTCTACAGTAGGAAGATGTAGTAGTCTCTACAGTAGGAAGATGTAGTAGTCTCTACAGTAGGAGGAAGCTGTAGTAGTCTCTATAGTAGTAGGAAGTTGTAGTAGTCTCTACAGTAGGAAGATGTAGTAGTCTCTATAGTAGGAGGAAGCTGTAGTAGTCTCTACAGTAGGAAGCTGTAGTAGTCTCTACAGTAGGAAGATGTAGTAGTCTCTATAGTAGGAATATGTAGTAGTCTCTACAGTAGGAAGATGTAGTAGTCTCTACAGTAGGAAGATGTAGTAGTCTCTATAGTAGGAGGAAGCTGTAGTAGTCTCTATAGTAGGAATATGTAGTAGTCTCTACAGTAGGAAGATGTAGTAGTCTCTATAGTAGGAGGAAGCTGTAGTAGTCTCTATAGTAGGAAGATGTAGTAGTCTCTACAGTAGGAAGCTGTAGTAGTCTCTATAGTAGTAGGAAGTTGTAGTAGTCTCTACAGTAGGAAGATGTAGTAGTCTCTACAGTAGGAAGATGTAGTAGTCTCTATAGTAGGAGGAAGCTGTAGTAGTCTCTACAGTAGGAAGATGTAGTAGTCTCTACAGTAGGAGGAAGCTGTAGTAGTCTCTATAGTAGGAATATGTAGTAGTCTCTACAGTAGGAAGATGTAGTAGTCTCTATAGTAGTAGGAAGTTGTAGTAGTCTCTACAGTAGGAAGATGTAGTAGTCTCTATAGTAGTAGGAAGTTGTAGTAGTCTCTACAGTAGGAAGATGTAGTAGTCTCTATAGTAGTAGGAAGCTGTAGTAGTCTCTACAGTAGGAAGCTGTAGTAGTCTCTACAGTAGGAAGATGTAGTAGTCTCTATAGTAGGAATATGTAGTAGTCTCTACAGTAGGAAGATGTAGTAGTCTCTACAGTAGGAAGATGTAGTAGTCTCTATAGTAGGAGGAAGCTGTAGTAGTCTCTATAGTAGGAATATGTAGTAGTCTCTACATTAGGAAGATGTAGTAGTCTCTATAGTAGGAGGAAGCTGTAGTAGTCTCTATAGTAGGAGGAAGCTGTAGTAGTCTCTACAGTAGGAAGATGTAGTAGTCTCTACAGTAGGAAGATGTAGTAGTCTCTATAGTAGGAGGAAGCTGTAGTAGTCTCTATAGTAGGAATATGTAGTAGTCTCTACAGTAGGAAGATGTAGTAGTCTCTATAGTAGGAAGCTGTAGTAGTCTACAGTAGGAGGAAGTTGTAGTAGTCTCTACAGTAGGAGGAAGCTGTAGTAGTCTCTACAGTAGGAGGAAGCTGTAGTAGTCTCTACAGTAGGAAGATGTAGTAGTATCTACAGTAGGAAGATGTAGTAGTCTCTACAGTAGGAAGCTGTAGTAGTCTCTATAGTAGGAGGAAGCTGTAGTAGTCTCTACAGTAGGAAGATGTAGTAGTCTCTACAGTACACTTGTAAAAGACCCAACAGCACTGTATAGTCTACTATCACACCCTCTGCTGCATAGACCACTGCATTGGCCATAAAACATCTCTCCACTTTACAGACGGTAGTCATACACTGGTGTGGGCTATACTCAATTTAATACACCATAGACGTTTTTATTTTTACATCGACTTAACTTTGCCCCAGTTCTGTGCTGCCTCTGGCTGTATCGATGATGGAGTACGGGTACGTGTGTGTGCCGTGCATTCCGTTCATGCCGTGTGTGTGAGTATGTGTATATGCGTCTGTTTGTGTTGTCTCCCAGTGATTTAGTATAGTATATGCCCCCCCCCCCCCCCCCTCCCTGGCCTGGGTGTTGAGGGAGAGCTCGTTTGGGTGTGTGTAACAATGTGTATTGCTGCTGTAAACAACTTGATGGTGCAGGGAGGTAATTAAGGCCAGACATTAGCACTAATGGCTGTGGGCTGTGACTAATTCACCACACTGCACAGGGCTTTCCTCTATCTCGCTCTCTCTGCCTGTCACTGAGATGCACAATACATGCTTTATGACCACAACACATACTGGATTCCAGAACTTCTGCCATAATATAATATTTATAGTTCCTAGCAGTGGTTTAGTATTCTCTTTATATTGTGAAGTATATGCTTTATCAGTGGGAAATATATTGTAGGGGCGGGGGCAGTGTAGCGATGCTCTCTAATGAGCTGGTCCCTCCATTAGCTATAATATATTCTAATTATTAATAGAATAAATCAACAGAATCCATACTTGTAGATTGGAGAACACATCATCAGAATGCAGTATGGTATTCCAGTTTGTGGGGAGACACACAGCGTTTGGACTTTGGCGATAACATTGTAGGAGAGAAAACATACTTCCACCCACTCAGCCATATTTCCACAGTGGTTTAGTATTCTTTTTATACTGACTATAAAGGACATGATTGGGACTGTGTTAAAAGGGTCAAATAACTAATTTAGAGACCAATGATTTATTCACTCTTGTTGCTAGACTACAGTGTTAGTCCATTCACTAAAACTGGACCATAGTTGGTGTGAAACTGGGCTCAACCTGAATAAATGTGAAACTGGGCTCAACCTTAATCAAATTAGATTGAAACCAGAGTCAAACCAGATTGAAAGCAGAGTCAAACCAGATTGAAAGCAGGTGTCTATGCACTAACTCTCCTCATCCCTCTGACCCTCACACCTTTGTGTACATGACTGTGTCACAGTCAGAACACTTATTCAGTCATTTACATAAACGATTAGCATATGTAACAACATTTGCATAGGGGCTGGCACTTTTGGATACAGTCTGTAAAGCTGTTTGATAATTGCAGTCTGTGTGAAGTGTGTGTAATGGTGCGGTGCGTGTAGTGTGTGTGTGTGTGTCTGTTTGTGTGTGTGTGTGTGTGACAGATGGTGGAGAGGACAGACAGGCTCTTGTGAATAATACCAGGGATTAGGGAGCAGTAGAGAAACTACAGTAAGCCAAAGTTACAACAGGTTAGGGAGTTATAGTCGTAATTATACAATGACACGTTTATGGTTATGGTAACCGTTGACTACCTCCTCCTGGTCTCCTCAATTCATTCAAACTTCACCTCTCCACCCTTACCTCCATCCTAATCACCACATCCTACTACCCCCCCACTCTCCACCTCACCTACTACTCTTACCCCTTGCCATACACCCCTATCACCCCAACTTCACCCAAATCCTCCCACCTTTCCCTAGCTATACTACTCCTACCTCAGGGGACCTCTCCCCTCTCCTTCTCCTTGCTCCAGAGCCTCTATTCCTCTCCCTCCTACCCACCTGGTTCCTCCCTGGTTCCTCCAGCCCGGCCCTATCCATTAAAGCAGCAGGGGAGCTCAGTGAGACCTCCAATACCTGAATGCCTCTCTCTCTCTCTCTCTCTGATCTCTGCTGTGTCACTGGGGGTCACAGCTAACTGATCCTTAATGATAGTGACTGACTGGGGAGGGATAAAACCCCTCTCTCTAACCGAAGGGTGTTATCTCACTCAAATAGGGTCAGTGTGACACTGGTAAAATGATTGTTCTTCAGTCAGGTGTATCTGTAAACTGTAATGGGGTTTCACAACTGTGTCGCCTCAACACTTTACCAAATTAAATGGAGGTTTGTGTGTGCACGCACCGGTGCTGCCTGTGTGTCTGTGTGTGTGTTGGCCACCTGCTGTGAGGAGATGTGGTAGAAACACCAGTAGTGATGTCTGTGTCTGTACACCCCTGTTTGAACCAGGGAGCAGCTGTTTCTCCTGCTGCCTATCTCACTAGCTCTCTCTGGTTTCTACTAATACTGTCTATCTCTCTGGTTTCTACTAATACTGGGGAGATAGAGAGAGGGGGTAGGAGAGAGAGGGGGTAGGAGAGAGAGGGGTTAGGAGAGAGAGGGAGGAGGTAGGAGAGAGAGGGAGGAGGTAGGAGAGAGAGGGAGGGGGTAGGGGAGAGAGGTGGAAAGTACAGTGATGAAGGAGCGGGAAAGAAGATTAAAGGGGGAATGGATAGATGGAGGATGAAAGAGAAAAAACTGAGTGCCAGAGAGAGAGATTCAGTTGCATATAATGATAGGTTTAGTGTGTTGGCATGTCAAACAGCAGAGGTGTGATGTGTCATAATGGAGCAGAACACTAAGCTATGCCGCTGAAATGAAAAGTACACAGAGGCTGACAGAGCTGAAGCTTCCACACACACACACACACTGCTCAGGGAATGGAGACACCTTCTGATTGGGGCCAAAGAGCATCCTCTGTGATACAACTTCTATAGACTTAAGTCTGAGTCACTCTGCTCCCCAGAATATTCAATGTACTAACAGTGTCTTTTTCCCATCTGCATCTCTCTCTCTCTCTCTCTCTCTCTCTCTTCTCTCTCTCTCTCTCTCTCTTCTCTCTCTCTCTCTCTCTATCTCTCTCTCTCTCTTCTCTCTCTCTCTCTCTCTCTCTCTCTCTCTCTCTCTCTCTCTCTCTCTCTCTCTCTCTCTCTCTCTCTCTCTCTCTCTCTCTCTCTCTCTCTCTCTCTCTCTCACTCTCTCTCTCCTCCTCTCTCTCTCTCTCTCTCTCTCTCTCTCTCTCTCTCTCTCTCTCTCTCTCCTCTGCTTCCCTGGACCTAGAGAAAGGTAAATGGTTTGTGTGCTACATGTATAGCCTCTGTCTTCTCTGTAATCATTGTGTGAAGTCTCCATTTTACCTGCAGTCACAAGCCTATTCAGCTGCCTGGGAGTGACAGACAGACAGCCTGGGATTAGCTCTGCTCTTTAGATAGAACACAGTACTACAAGCTGACAGACAGACAGACAGACAGGCAGACAACAGCCTGGAAGTTAGCTCCTCTCTTTAGATAGAACACAGTACTCAGACAGACAGACAGACAGCAGACTGGGGAGTTAGCTCCTCTCTTTAGATAGAACACAGTGCTCAGACTGACTGACAGACTGACAGCCTGGGAGTTAGCTCCTCTCTTTAGATAGAACACATTACTCAGACAGACAGACAGACAGCCTGGGCGTTAGCTCCTCTCTTTAGATAGAACACATTCACTGACTGACTGACTGACAGACAGCAGACAGCCTGGGAGTTAGCTCCTCTCTTTAAAACACAGTACTCAGACTGACAGACAGACAGACTGACAGCAAACAGCCTGGGAGTTAGCTCCTCTCTTTAGATAGAACACTGTACTCAGACAGACAGACAGACAGCCTGGGCGTTAGCTCCTCTCTTTAGACAGAACACATTCACTGACTGACTGACTGACAGACAGCAGACAGCCTGGGAGTTAGCTCCTCTCTTTAAAACACAGTACTCAGACTGACAGACAGACAGACTGACAGCAGACAGCCTGGGAGTTAGCTCCTCTCTTTAGATAGAACACTGTACTCAGACTGACGCTCACTCAGTCACCACAGGCTGTTATTATCTCAATACTGCATCTCTGTTTCTGCTCTCAAAAGACTTTAAACACAACATGAGACATTTGTCATATAGACTCAAGGCCACTGTACTCTGCAGCTTGTGTGACAGAATGCTGAAATGTCCTGCAGCTTGTGTGACAGAATGCTGAAATGTCCTGCAGCTTGTGTGACAGAATGCTTAGATGTCCACACGCACCTACTCACACAGTCATACACACACCCCTCCCCTTTCCGTTCTCTCCGCTGGCCAGGAGCAGAGTATTATCCACCCAAAGTGTGTGAGCACACAATTTAGCAGGGAGACAGGGCTGGTAATGGACTCATAAACAGAGACGTACCGCTGTGATAAACGCTGAGTGTGTGTGTGTGTCACAGCTGCACCTGTGGCTCTGCTCAGTTACCCTGCATGGCCCCTCAGCATGGTTCCACTCCCAAGTGCTCTCTCCTTTATCTGACATTCTTCCTTTATCACTCTGTTTTTCTGTCCATGGTTTTCCAGATTCCCTCTCTACTCTCTACTCTGTGATGATTATTTGTTGATGGTGTATGTATGACAGGTGTTGTATTTCATCCCCATCCAACTCTCTCTCTCTCTCTACCTCTCTCTCTCTCTCTCTCTCTCTCTCTCTCTCTCTCTCTCTCTCCTCTCTCTCTCTCTCTCTCTCTCTCTCTCTCTCTCTCTACCTCTCTCTCTCTCTCTCTCTACCTCTCTCTCTCTCTCTCTACCTCTCTCTCTCTGGCATGTGGCAACTGTCTGATGTTCTCAGCATGGCATTTCCTTTTCCCTATGCGTGTGTGTGTGTGTGTGCACCCTAGAGAAGACACAGTTATATTCCTGAGGCAGTGAATGATAATCCAGTATGATAATAACTGTGCACTAAGGATAGGGAAGCACTCATCATCGTTCATCTATGGAAACACAAGTAAACAAAGTAGCTTCTATTTATAGTTCAACCATACATTGCATGTCAAGGTATATATATATATTGGCCTATTACTAATTCAGAGTAGAGATTTCATAGTAGTGGAAGCCTCTGTATTCTACCCCATGCCTTTCAAAAAATATATTAAATTGTAAAATATACAGGCACTAATTGACTGAATTATCTGCCATATACTTAAGCATTAAGGCCTGAGGGGGTGTGGTATATGACCAATATACCACGGCTAAGGGCTGTTCTTAAGCATGACGCAACGTGGAGTGCCTGGATACAGCCCTTAGCCGTGGTATATTGGCCTATATACCACAAACCCTTGAGGTGCCTTATTGCTATTATAAATTGGTCACCAACGTAATTAGAGCAGTAAAAAAAAAGTTTTGTCATACCCATGGTATATTGTCTGATATACCACGGCTGTCAGCCAATCAGCATTCAGGGCTCAAACCACCCAGTTTATACATGCATGTAAATATGATATAGGTATTGATATCTCATATGATATCTTCTGTGTATCCTATAGGGACTTTGCCTATGTGGCGAGAGACAAAACCACGCGGGTGTTGAAATGCCATGTGTTTCGATGTGATACCCCTGCAGAAGCTATAGCAACGAGTCTCCACGAAATCTGTTCCAAGGTGAGTGGGCCTGCGGTTCCAGACAGAGAGGAAGTAGACACAGACAGACAGTACACTCTCAGGGAAATGCACTGTCTATTTACAGAAGTCTAAATTCACAGTGAAATGTTACTGACGTTGAATTAGCCTATTCAAGTCGAATAAATAGAAAGAAGCAGTCCTGCTTACAGTATGTGTACCCCTACCAACACCACTATCTGGCCCAGGGCGGGTGTGCAGTTTTGAATGTGAGGGGAGGTGGGAGTGTGTTAATCCTCTCAGGGTTAGGGAGGTGCTAGCCCTGAAAGGTGTCAAACTGAGACCCAGGTGTGAAACTGAGTCCCAGGTGTCAAACAGAGTCCCAGGTATGAAACTGAGTCCCAGTCACGAATGTCCTGTTCCTTTATCATACTACCAAACAATCCCCTGACTACTGTTTCAGACATTGACAACTCAGGTAGGGTCTGCAGGGTTTAGACCAGACATGACCTTGAGAAGGACAATTGACTCAACAAAATAAAGAATATTTGTCTGGTGAGTATGATCTACAGTCTGATAGAGAGATGGTGACCCACTTTGAAAAGACACACCACGTCTTTTCTCAGTGTTTCTCAGCTCTTAATCAATAATTTGTTGGTTTAGCAGTCCCAGACAGAATGAAAAGAATAATCCGGGCCCCCAAACAAAGTGAATGACTCATTTGCGGGTGTGGGTCAGTAAATGAGTGTCTCACTCCACATTGTCTATTTAAACGCAGTTCTGCAGAGGGGAAAATAACTGACCTCGGACTCTGCTGTTGTGCAATGCAACGAGTGTGTGTATTTGAGCGCGTGTGTGTGTTCACCTGTGAGCAGAGAGTTGCAGACTCACCATAGACTTTGATTAATGACACCTACAATGAATCAAGTATCTGGAGCAGGGAGTGCGCCACACTGCAGTGCCCTCCACACTATTGTTAAGGAGGGATGCTGCTCTACGTCAGTTAGAAAGGAGGAAGAGATGGAGACGACAAAACGAAGAGATTCATTTATTTTGGAAATATTTCTACATTTTAGTTCAAAGAACACGTAATGACTTGTGCTTCTTAGTTTGAAGTTTAAACGCTTTGAAGGTTCTTTAACTTTACAACCTTATCCCCCCCCCCACTCTTTAACCCTCTCTTACCCTGTCTCTGACTCTCCCTCTCTCCCCCTCCTATTTTGTGCTCTCGCTCTCCTCCATTCCTCTCCTCCTCTAGATCATGGCTGAGAGGAAGAGTGCCAAAGCTGCTGCCGGCAGCTCATCCCAAACAGGCTCCGATGTTCCTCTCCAGGGTAGGAGTTTGTTGACCCACACACATACATTAGTACTGTTGTCTGTTTAGGGAATTGGAGTTAAGCATCAAAGGGATACTTCAGGATTTTGGCAATTAGGCCCTTTATCTACTTCTGCAGAGTCAGATGAACTCGTGGATACTATTTGTATGTCTCTGTGTCCAGTATGAAGGAAGTAAGAGGTAGTTTTGCGAGCCAATGCTAACTATCTTTAGCGCAATGACTGGAAGTCTATGGGTATCTGCTAGCATGCTTTTCAATGACATCATCACACTCCTTGACTTTTTCCACATTTTGTTACGTTACAGGCTTATTCTAAAATGGATGGAATTGTTTTTTAATGACAAAGCAAAAACAGGTTTTGATACATTTTTGCCAATTTATTAAAAAATAAAAAACAGAAATATCACATTTACATAGTATTCAGACCCTTTACTCAGTACTTTGTTGAAGCGCCTTTGGCAGTGATTACAGCCTCAAGTCTTCTTGGGTATGACGCTACAAGCTTGGCACACCTGTATTTGGGGAGTTTCTCCCATTCTTCTCTGCAGATCCTCTCAAGCTCTGTCAGGTTGGATGGGGAGCATCGCTGCACAGCTATTTTCAGGTCTCTCCAGAGATGTTCGATCGGGTTCAAGTCCGGGCTCTGGCTGGGCCACTCAAGGACATTGAGAGACTTGTCCCGACGCCACTCCTGCGTTGTCTTGGCTGTGTGCTTAGGGTCGTTGTCCTGTGGGAAGGTGAACCTTCGCCCCAGTCTGAGGTCCTGAGCGTTCTGGAGCAGGTTTTCATCAAGGATCTCTCTGTACTTTGCTCCGTTCATCTTTCCCTCGATCCTAACTAGTTTCCCTGTCACTGCCGCTGAAAAACATCCCCACAGCATGATGCTGCCACCATGCTTCACCGTAGGGATGGTGCCAGGATTCCTCCAGATGTGACGCTTGGCATTCAGCCCAAAGAGTTCAATCTTGGTTTCATCAGAGCAGAGAATCTTGTTTCTCATGGTCTGAGAGTCTTTAGGTGCCTTTTGGCAAACTCCAAGTGGGCTGTCATGTACCTTTTACTGAGGAATGGCTTCCGTCTGGCCACTCTACCATAAAGGCCTGATTGTTGGAGTGCTGCAGAGATGGTTGTCTTTCTGGAAGGTTCTCCCATCTCCACAGAGGAACTCTAGAGCTCTGTCAGAGTGACCATCGGGTTCTTGGTCACCTCCCTGACCAAGGCCCTTCTCCCCCAATTGCTCAGTTTGGCCAGGCGGCCAGCTCTAGGAAGAGTCTTGGTGGTTTCAAACTTCTTCCATTTAAGAGTGATGGAGGCCGCTGTTCTTGGGGACCTGCAATGCTGCAGAAATGTTTTGGTACCCTTCCCCAGATCTGTGCCTCTACACAATCCTGTCTCGGAGCTCTACGGACAATTCCTTCGACCTCATGGCTTGGTTTTTGCTCTGACATGCACTGTCAACTGTGTGACCTTATAGAGACAGGTGTGTGCCTTTCCAAATCATGTCCAATCAATTGAATTTACCACAGGTGGACTCAAATCAAGTTGTAGAAAAATCTCAAGGATGATCAATGGAAACAGGGTGCACCTGAGCTCAATTTCGAGTCTCATAGCAAAGGTTCTGAATACTTATGTAAATAAGGTATTTCTGTAAACCTGTTTTCACTTTGTCATTATGGGGTATTGTGTGTAGATTGATGAGAAAAAAAATAGTTCATCAATTTTAGAATAAGACTGTAACGTAACAAAATGTGGAAAAAGTCAAGAGGTCTGAATACTTTCCGAATGCACTGTATATACATAAGTATGTGGACACCCCTTCAAATGAGTGGATTCGGCTATTTAATAATAATAATATGCCATTTAGCAGACGCTTTTATCCAAAGCGACTTACAGTCATGTGTGCATAAATGTTTACGTATGGGTGGTCCCAGGGATCGAACCCACTACCGTGCCGTTACAAGCGCCATGCTCTACCAATTGAGCTACATGCAATCTCCATAGACAAACATTGGCAGTAGAATGGCCTTACTGAAGAGCTCAGTGACTTTGGAATGAGATGTTCGACGAGCAGGAGTCCACATACTTTTGGTCATGTAGTATATCTGCTAGCACAGTCATTGCACTAACGCTAGTTAGCAATTGCGCTAGCGCTACTCAGCAACTTCCTTCAAACTGCACGCAGCTCATTGCCAAAATCCCCAAGTATCCCTCTAACTCCCTCTCTATATTTCATGAGTGTGTTTCACTGCAAATTAAAAAATACCCCTTATGAATCCAGAACTGACTGCAAACACATGTTAATGAAAAAGATAGCCGTGTTGTGTTCACTTACTGAATTATGCTGACAACAGTACAACGTCTCATAATACAGGACCAAACCATTCTCACATCGTGGCGTTAATGCTATTCCACATTTTCCATTCCACTACGCCGCAACACATATCCATCCTCCTTTTCATCCGAAGTTAATTCATGATGGATAATAAAAAAACAATTCATCCCATAACTTTGGCTTTGAGGCAGGATCTGCTGACTGTGGGGGAAATACCTTTATTCTATGCATAGAATAAAAGTCCTACATTGGCTTTGAGCTCGCGGGAGCAGCTGAGCTCATTAAAAGCCAATTAGTGTTGCGTAGCAAGCCCTAACTCTCAGCAACCCCTATTGAGAGATCAAAGCACACATTGGATTAACATTGCTCACTCACTACCACGACCAAACCGTCTGTGCACTCCACTCGCCAGATCCCTCCACTGTCTCTCCCGTCCTTTAATTCCATCCCTCGTTTCTCCTGACCCTCAGGCAGAGTGTAATAGGAAGTAGGCTAACTCCTTTTCTGTTATTTTTCGGGGGAGTTGGTATTCAAACCATCTTATCCTCTTCTCTGTGTTAGAGGGAGGGAAGTCCTCCTGCCCCTCAGGCCATCCTGTAAATAGACATATCTTTTTTTTTTCAGCCGAGCCCCTCTGAAGTTCATATGGCCTACTTAATTAGATGCAACAGCATCTGAAATATTCCAGTATTCACACAAGTATCTGTTTATTTTTGCATTTTAGACTAATAAGCCTGTTTGGACATTTCTTTGCCGGAGTCTTTGCTCAGATGTGCTTTGTACTGTGTATTCCCTGCAGTGTGTGTGTGTGTGTGTGTGTGTGTGTGTGTGTGTGTGTGTGTGTGTGTATCTTTGGTGTCTGATGTGTGTATTCTCCCACAGAGTTTCCCATGCCAAAGACTGAGCTGGTGCAGAAGTTCCATGTGCACTACCTGGGGATGACGTCTGTGTCTCGCCCAATAGGTAAGAGAAGTAAGGAAACAACGAACACAGCCGTGCCTACTCACCTGCACCTGTCCCATCAAACATGCTCCATACTACGTGCCTTCTCCAACTAACTCGGGTTTCACCTCTCTCTCCCTCTCTCCAGGTATGGACATCATCAACGGGGCTATAGAGAGCTTGGTGTCCTCCATAGGGAAAGAGGACTGGACCCCTGTTACTCTGAGTGTAGCTGACGCCACTGTGGCTGTCATCAAGGAGAAGGCACGTAGCATCTTTTCTCCACTTAACTACAGATTATTAGTGACTTCACCACAGCATCCATTCATGATTTTATTTGTTATCCAATAGATTCACCTGTGATCCACATGGACGGAGAGCGCTGGTTCTTCCCTCATCATGACAAAAAATCTAAATGTATATCTGAGTGTTCTTTAACAATTATATTGGTCCCCTGGACAGGAAGAGGAGGAGGAAGTGCTGGTGGAGTGCCGCGTGCGTTTCCTGTCCTTCATGGGCGTGGGCCGGGATATCCACACCTTCGCCTTCGTCATGGACTCTGGGAACCAGCACTTCCAGTGCCACGTGTTCTGGTGTGACCCCAACGCTGGCAGCGTGTCTGAGGCCGTCCAGGCAGCCTGTGTGGTGAGCTCACACACATAGCTATACACACACGTACTGTATATATAAAGACAGACATAGACAGACATAGACAGACAGACAATCTAAACCAGGATGTGGACATGACGGTAGGGTTAGGACTGTGGTTATAGCTAGGGTTAGGGTTGAGCCAGGATGTGGACATGACGGTAGGGTTAGTGTTAGGGTTGTGGTAGAGGTAGACTCTGATGTACTTTCCTCCTCTTCCTCCTCCTCAGCTGCGGTACCAGAAGTGTCTGGTGGCCCGCCCCCCCTCCCAGAGAGCTGGCTCCTCCTCCCCGCCACCCGACTCAGTGACACGCCGGGTGACTACCAGCGTGAAGCGTGGAGTCCAGTCTCTCATAGACACTCTGAAAACAAAGAAACCACCCTCAGAACTGCCCCAGCAATGACAGACAGCTCGCTGACCACACCCCCAACCCCAGCCCCTGGCTCTGTCATTCACACTATCGCCCGACTATGACCTACAACCACGCCTAACCAATACGAGCCATGGTAACCAACAATGTACATACATGTTAACTTATTACCACTGGGCAGACCAAAGGAGGAATGGAACTGGAAATTGACGTCTGCTCAAAATAATAAAAAGTGAAATAATCTGCAGAAGAAGAGGAGGAGGAGGAAGTCCAAGCTTCAGCATGATGAGGTGCTGGTGATTTGTGTCTCTAATGGAACTTTCCATTGACTTTTTGAACTCTGCTGTGTCATAGCGAAACTGTCCTACTTTAGCCAGGCCACACCTGTCTTCACCGGGCATCGCCCCAGTCTTGTGGAGTATTATAACTACTGAGCTCTATGGAGTATTAGACTACTACTGAACAACACTAGACATACCTGAGAAAAAGAACCAATCCCCATTGAGTGCTGGCTTAGTTATATCAGGAGGGCCATTGAATGACTGTTTTTGGTCTCCTTTATCTGCCCCCTGTTTTCTACTTCTTGGGCACAGTGAGTGTAACCCTGTTCCCATCGCAGTGCCAAACTGAGTAGCATTCCAGAACGGGACACACACGTGTCTCTTTAAGACGTCTGTCTCGTTAATGTGGAAACGGGACATGCTTATGGGAAAAGCCAACCATCACGGACAAGGCCACTGACCAATCAGCACCATCCAGCTGCTCTACCCGACCTAGTAACCTTTGACCCCCAGACTGCAACAGAAACGTGTCATGTGATGGACTATACAGGCATGATGTCATAGCAGAGACAAGAAGTGAACAGAACATGGGAACCAATGTATTCCATTCCCTGGCTAGGAATTCCATCTGGCTCACAAAACAGACTGAACCAATGTCTCCCTTGAGGAGGGGTGCGCGATTGTACTATAATTACCCCTCTGATTGTAAAGTAATGATTGTATCCCCGGTTGGAGAGGAGATGGTAGAGATGAGAAGGAGGAATGGGGTGGTGTTGGTGTTGCATGTGTCTGTAATCTGAATGTGAGGAGATAGATAGATAGATTATTATGGGGGAGAGAGGTTACTGAGGAGGGTGTCAATATGGACATAGATGCTCTGCACAAAACCCCAACCCCACCAGACTATCTATACCCGTCCACACACACACACACACACACACACACGTTCACCCAGCTATGGAGGACTGACTCCTATTGGACCCAGGGACACCTCTCTCCACTCTAACTCAACTCTGTGAATGCAATCCAATCCAACGTAAAAACACAAAAATATAGACGTGAAAATACTGTCATTCATGTGCTGTTCTTCACTCATCTCTACACCATGTAAATGTAATCTGTTGTGAAAATAAATGCATTACCAATAAAAGGGAAGGTCTTCAAAGTGCAGGTTTATTTTCTCATGTTCAAGTCAATGCAACTACACTCCCATCCATATTGGACAGTAAAGCTAGCATTTAAAATGTGGCTCTATACTCCAGCCTGTTGGATTTGAGATCAAATGTCTCATATGAGGCGACAGTACAGAATGTCACCTTTTATTTCAGGGTATTGTCATACATAAACTCAGCAAAAAAAGAAACGTCCTCTCACTGTCAACTGCGTTTATTTTCAGCAAACTAAACATGTGTAAATATTTGTATGAACATAACAAGATTCAACAACTGAGACATAAACTGAACAAGTTCCACAGACATGTGACTAACAGAAATTGAATAATGTGTCCCTTAACAAAGGGGGGGTCAAAATCAAAAGTAACAGTCAGTATCTGGTGTGGCCACCAGCTTAATTAATTACTGCAGTGCATCTCCTCCTCATGGACTGCACCAGATTTGCCAGTTCTTGCTGTGAGCTGTTACCCCACTCTTCCACCAAGGCACCTACAAGTTCCCGGACATTTCTGGGGGGAATGGCCCCAGCCCTCACCCTCCGATCCAACAGGTCCCAGACGTGCTCAATGGGATTGAGATCCGGGCTCTTCGCTGGCCATGGCAGAACACTGACATTCCTGTATTGCAGGAAATCACGCACAGAACGAGCAGTATGGCTGGTGGCATTGTCATGCTGGAGGGTCATGTCAGGATGAGCCTGCAGGAAGGGTACCACATGAGGGAGGAAGATGTCTTCCCTGTAACGCACAGTGTTGAGATTGCCTGCAATGACAACAAGCTCAGTCCGACGATGCTGTGACACACCGCCCCAGACCATGACGGACCCTCCACCTCCAAATCGATCCCGCTCCAAAGTACAGGCCTCGGTGTAACGCTCATTCCTTTGACAATAAACGCGAATCCGACCATCACCCCTGGTGAGACAAAACCGCGACTCGTCAGTGAAGAGCACTTTTTGCCAGTCCTGTCTGGTCCAGCGACGGTGGGTTTGTGCCCATAGGCGACGTTGTTGCCGGTGATGTCTGGTGAGGACCTGCCTTACAACAGGCCTACAAGCCCTCAGTCCAGCCTCTCTCAGCCTATTGTGGACAGTCTGAGCACTGATTGAGGGATTGTGCGTTCCTGGTGTAACTCTGGCAGTTGTTGTTGCCATCCTGTACCTGTCCCGCAGGTGTGATGTTCGGATGTACCGGTCCTGTGCAGGTGTTGTTACACGTGGTCTGCCACTGCGAGGACGATCAGCTGTCCGTCCTGTCTCCCTGTAGCGCTGTCTTAGGCGTCTCACAGTACAGACATTGCAAATTATTGCCCTGGCCACATCTGCAGTCCTCATGCCTCCTTGCAGCATGCCTAAGGCACGTTCATGCAGATGAGCAGGGACCCTGGGCATCTTTCTTTTGGTGTTTTTCAGAGTCAGTAGAAAGGCCTCTTTAGTGTCCTAAGTTTTCATAACTGTGACCTTAATTGCTTACAGTCTGTAAGCTGTTAGTGTCTTAACGACCGTTCCACAGGTGCATGTTCATTAATTGTTTATGGTTCATTGAACAAGCATAGGAAACGGTGTTTAAACCCTTTACAATGAAGATCTGTGAAGTTATTTTGATTTTTACTAATTAACTTTGAAAGACAGGGTCCTGAAAAAGGGACGTTTTCTTTTTTTGCTGAGTTTGTGTTTTACCATTTAGAAATGAAAGCACTTTATAGATCTAGTCCCACCATTTGAAGATGTCATAAGTATTTGGACAAATTCACTTAGTGTTTTAAAGCAGTCAAAAGTTTAGTATTTGGTCCCATCTTCCTAGCAAGCAATGACTACATCAAAAAACTAGTTGGATGCATTTGCAGTTTGTTTTGGTTGTGTTTGGGATATGTTTTGCCTAATCGGAACTGAATGGTGAATGATGACTGGAATCATTTTCTTTCTAAGTGAGTAGATAATGTTTCTGAACACTTCCAAATCAATCCTGATAATACCATGATTAAGAAAATGATGAACCATGAATATTGATGACTGAGAAAGTTAGAGGCTGCAACAAAACATGCTAACCTTTCACCATTACCAATATCAGGGGAGGTTAGCATTTTGGGGAGTTTATGATCTTTGCGCCTTTCTCAATCATCACTTTTCACAATTCATTCATGATTATCCATAATCATGGTAGCATCCACATTAATTGTGTTCAGAGACATATTCTATTCTTATTTACAATAAAAGTGATTCCAAAATGACACAATACATTATTCACCATGCAGTTCCTATTGGGCAAAATGTAATCCGTACACCAGCTTCAAACAGCTGAAAATACAATCTTTTTGGTTATGGAAAATATATTTCACAGCGGTTTAGATGGTACAATGATTCTCTACACAATGACTACTTGTTTTGTCACATAAACTGAAATAAACTGAAACTATTAGAATTTGAGCACCCAGGAAATGGGGAGTGATTTCTGCATAGTGCACCTTTAAAACATTATTAAACACAGTACATTATTCACCATTCCGTTCCTATTGGGCAAAATATAATCCAAAACAAAACAATAAAACGTATTCTAAACGGCAAAACAGATATGTATGAAAATACCCTAAAAATAAAAGGTGACATGCTGAACTGTTGCCTCATACGAAACATTTGATCTCAATTCCAAAATGCTGGAGTATAGAGCCAAATTAAACGTTTTAGCGTCACTGTCCAAATGACAGGGGACAGGGTCAGGGCCATGGGGCGCAGCACCTCCTGACGACCCTTAGGGGGGCCGGGGAGACTAGGGGGGCAGAGGGGGTTGTGGTGAGAGGGGCAGCAGGGGGGTTGGGGGCTGTGGGGGTGGGCGAGCAGCGGTCGTTGTATGTGGCTTCAGCGTTGATGAGGTGGGTCAGGCTCTTCTTGGAGGGGCTGGAGGCGGTACAGGAACACAGAGAGAGTAAGGAGGACATACTGAAGTTAAAACCATCTGGTCATTTTACAGCAAAAGAGGATGTACTGTAAACAGAGTCTATGCAATGTACTGTAAACAGTCTATGCAATGTACCGTAAACAGAGTCTATGCAATGTAAAGATGAGTGTTTTAAGAGAGCCAGGTAAGATGTAAATAGTGAGTACGACTGTATGACGAGTGCAGCGGTGGCTATAGAGAGGAGAGGAGAGGAGAGAGAGAGACATGCTCAACGTGAGCTCCTGATTTATTAGTTTTTTTGTTTTTAGAATGAGATAAGCACTCGAATCTAAAAATAATTCAAGACAATAAGTTATGAACAACAACTCTATTCAATCAGAATATTTTAAATAATAATAATAAAATAATATGCCATTTAGCAGACGCTTTTATCAAAAGCGACTTACAGTCATGCGTGCATACATTTTTTTTGTGTATGGGTGGTCCCGGGGATCGAACCCACTACCTTGGCGTTACAAGCGCCGTGCTCTACAAGCTGAGCTACAGAGGACCAAATAACTTTGCGCCTCAAATTAAGAAGTTTTGACTCTCGCTAGCTAGCTACACCACAAAAACCTAGCCAGCAGGCTAACAAGCCAGCCAGAAAAATTGAGCTAGAACAAACCTAGCAAGGGGAGTTAATACTGTAGTGTATTAAGATTATGTCTTTGTTAAATGTTTTTCATGAAGAAAGGAATGTTGTTTATGGTAGTATCAAAAGGGAATGTTTTAGGGTGACGCCCCCGGGGAGACTGGTGATTGGCCAGAAGAGGGAGCATCAGTGTTTATAAATAGGGGGGAAAACTAAGGAGAGGGCAGAACGAGCAGCCATTCTGAGGCGTCACTCTCCGGGTGTCATGTCACCTGTCACTCATGCTGAAGCTTCTGATCTGAATAAACCTTATGATCAACGTTCAGTATGAGCAGACTCCTTTTGTTCATCAGCAATAATTGCCACCACTCACTCGATACGACAAATGGCGAGCTTGCCAGGAGGGGTCTGCAATCCTCCTCTGCTGCATTTGCAGCCGCCGAGCTAACTCAAGCTAACTTCGGTCTGGAGTCATGACCCGACCAAACACAGCTAAGTTGTTAGTTTTGTTACTGCTTGTGTACACTGGAGGAGTGTACCATTACGACCGTGCCTCTGGTGGCGTTAGTGTTGTTGACTGGGAGTCTGAAAAATATTCTAAATTTGGTTGATGGGTAAACGGTAAATAATCTAGAACCATGGATTGGTAGTGAATAAAGGCAGATATACGTATACATATTTAGGGCATTGTGAATCTGGAAAGACCCCCAGGGGGGGCGACTCGCAGGAGTGGGCTACAAATCCGGGGCGAAGTATTAGACTTTGTCAGGTTGGTTCTGGGAACCATGAATTGAACGATTGTATTTATGTTATACTCCTCCTATAAGCCGACGGGAGATAGGCTGGGGGTAACCTCTCGATATGATATTCATCATTCAAGGCAGCATAAAGTTAGGCGGAGATATGGATAATGATGGATAATGATTTGGGCACAATGCAGGATATTTATTGGCGTAGTAGGCCGCAGTTAGCTAAATGCTAATGCTAATGCTAAATGCTGGGTTGTGTTCACGTGGTACATAGCGGCTAAGGCTAATTCTGAATGCTGAAGTGTGGGTCATGCTACATTCTACATAGCTGCTAAGGCTAATGCTAAATGCTAAATGTGTGTTGTGTCACATTGTACCTAAAGCTAAGGCTAATGCTAAATGCTAAATGCTAATTGTGTTGTGTGCTACATGCTAACGGATATCCTTAGAGACGCCATTGCGATGGATTAAAGTCTCTTAAACTTGTCTCTGTGTTTGTAAGTCAGGTTATATGTTTTGTGAGCGCTGTTAAATGTTGTTTGACTAGGAGGGGGAAACGGGAGGTACAGCTGGACTGTTATTCTGTCTGTTTGGGGAGGGAGTAGAAAATTTCCCTTCCACGGTGAAGTATTTTTGAATGGATGTGCGCATGCGCTTGATTTTACGGGGCTAAAACTACGACATGCGGTTGTGCTAAGCCTACAAAACAAAATGGTGGGTACAGGTCATAGGTCCCATCTGGGAGCTGCAGGGGGAGACAGAGAAACACACAGACAAAGAGATATTTGGACACAAGTATTCTAGTTGTTACATCGGCGATGGTTAAAGATGAAACTTGTTTTGTGACCTATTGAATTTATAAATTAGATATATGGTGACGGAGTATAATGAATTGAATTAAGTGACGGATTAAAATAAAATAAAAATGTTTTTGAGCGATCTATTTAGTTCTGGGTTAGTCTTAGAGTGAATAATATGAACGAAGGAATATTGAATATGGTTGAAATAACTCAGTGATTGCATTGACTACTAAAATGTGATTCTGTGTCTCTGTTTTTCTGACATGAGAGGAGCAATACGATACGACAGGAGAGAGAGGGGGGCTAACGTGTGACTGACGTGCGTGACGTGACGTGACAAGGTGTGACGAGGCAGACGATCGGATCAGATATCAGGCTAGTTCGCAAAATCATCCTTTACAAAATATGTGATGTTATGACGATTTTACATAGGCTTGGCAAATGTTTCATTAAAAATTGCATTTTGGAGTCTCTGTGTGTCACTGGGGTTTGATTGGAATTGTGTTGGAAATCAAGGACTGACATTATTCTGTAAATTTAGGATAATTAGGTGCTGATAGAGCAAGGGGTTTATGGGAATTGTAGTAATGATAGGGTTAGAGGTTTTGTTTTTGGGATTGCTTTGAAGTTGACTAACTTACATTTACTTGGGTGCATGGAGTTTATGGTTACATTTACTTTCCTGATGGATTGTGGTAAGATAGCCATTAAATTGATAAATTGGTGACATAGAATATAGAAATAAAAATTGGTTTTAAATTATTCATAATTTTTAATTGAGTTTTTAATTGGTTTTTTATTTTTAATTAAATGGTTTTTGAATAAGGCATTTAATTGAATTTTTTAATATTCATATTTTGATTGATTTTTTTTTTTTTTTGGAGTTGTTAAATTATATTAATAATTACAGGGGGGAAGCCATAGGCTATATAGGCTAAAATAAAATAGTTCACAATAAAGGAATATAAAAGGGTTAATATAGGGGGAAAATAGTAATCCTTTAACTAAAGTAGTCTTAGAAGAACTAATGGCAGAAGTTGGTACACCTTTATCACATACGGATTCAGCAAAAAGTAGAGCTTAGGGATGTTTATCCTCAGCTTTCGGTGATCATCCAGGAGGGTGATTGTTGCATCAGAGATGAAGATGAATAATAGATAGAGGACAAGCAGAAACGACGATGAAGATGAATCAAAACTCCAGAAGGAAGAAAATGTGATGTCTGGAAGAAAAGAGGGAGGTTAAGGAGGATGGAACTTAAAGAAGATGAGGATGATGAAGATGAGTGATGATGAAGAGGTCATGGGTGGATATGACTCTGTGATCAGAAGGAAGTTGGCAAGAGAGGAAATAAGAAGGATACACGAGATTTGATCTCTGATGGAAGTTGAAGATGAAGAAAGCGATGAAGATTTGGAGATTAAAGGTGCTTTATGTTCAAGAGGATTTTATCCTACAATGACTAGCAAAGAAGAAATAGAGATATAGACCGATGTTTATCATGCCTGGATAAAGCAAATAGTGTAGAAGAAGTAACACAGCTGAAGATACAGAAGAGGAGAAACTGCTGAGAGGATCCCAAGAATTGGAGAAGAAGAAAGAACAGGACGAAGAAACTTTGAGAACTCAATCATACAACGGGTGGAGAAGAGAAGCTTTGGTTATGAAGAATCAGAATGAACCAAATCAACAATCACTGCTACAGCTTCAACTGAACAATATTAAATGCAATTGTACCAGCCAAGGGGGGTACCAGAGGTTCCATATCCACAGCCAGTTTCTGGACAGACACAGAATTGGAGAGGAAGAGGACGAGAAGAAATAGAAGGAGGAGGAAGATTTCAGCTACACTTCCAGCAACTTTCAGAAGACTGTTATAATTATGGACAGATTGGGTACTTTACCTGTGATGGAAATGCGTCAGGAGAAAACAACAGAGGAAGATAAAGGAGCAAGTGAAGATCACCTGTTAGTGCCTAGAAGATCCGGAAGGGGGGTGTCAGCTGAGAGCATCGATTAGAGAAGAAGAGAAAATAGCTAACAATTGAAGTAAAAAAAAACGACCATTAGAAGTGATGGTGAATAGTGGAAAAACTTATCTGGGTTCAGCCTAAAGAGGTTAAACATCTCACTAATTGATAACTAATTAGGATAGGGATTTGAGGTAGTAAAACAGTTAATTACTCTTAAGATACTAATATTAGAAGATACTGTTATTGCAGTGTTGGGAAGAGATGCATTGTTTAAATTGAATTGTACAATAAGATGTACACTAGACGACTGTCTATTAGACAATCTGTCTGAAAAGTTAAAAGAGATGCATTGTTTATTCTGGGTTACATTCTTACACTAAGAGATTTCAGGCTAGGCTAAAAGGTGTTTAGTCGTTTGCCAAGTCTGTGTGTAAAGAAGTCAAAAGCAGGTGGGAACCTTCCCAATCACATATTCTAAAAATTTGGTGGTAAAGGGATTTTGTGAATAAATCAGTGGAAAAAGTTTTTAAATGTTATGAGAGTGCTGTCAATGATAGCAAGACGAATAGGGTTAAAATAGGAGAACAGATAGTAGTAGAGAGAATATAGATTCATCATTGAGGACAGGATGAGGTCTTTGATTTTAATGACAGACAAGGAGAGGTATCTGATCAGTACCGCTCGTTAGGGAAGAGAGAAACTAAAGGGAGTGGTTTGATTCTTCTGTTGTGAAAATTAGAGATAGAGGGGAAGGTTCCAGCAGCTCATTCTGTAATATCAGTGAGGAATCTTGAGGGTCCATGTCTGGTTAGAATTCCAGTCAAACATGTTAGAGACGGTCGTTCGACCTTTATCAAGGGTGTGTCAGTATTATGCGTTGTCATGACTGTGGTATCAGCAACAGTCAGTAACAGATAAAATAAGGTCGTTGTCAAAACATTTGTTTAAGTCTAGGGTTAGGTGGTATTGGGTTAAGTGAATTAACTTGGGTGCATTTGTTAGATGGAAAGTAAAATCAGGTAACAGCGTAACTGAAGCATTTGAGGTGTAACCATGGAGGGCTAAAAGTTGTTTTTGTTCTAATAAAACATATGAGGTAAGGGGTATGTTTATGGGAATATCAGATTGTGATGATTATATGATGACTTTGGATAAGCATGAACATAAGGTTAGAGATGACAAATATAATGTAATTTTTATGTACCAGTTAGTAGGAACAGCAGGACTTTGATGGTTAAAAGATTAGCTTTTGCCTGACAATGTGACTATGGGGAATTTTAGAGATATTTGGAGGGTTTGTGGTGATAAAGCATATATATTCTTACATTATGGATGGACAGGATTTTGTTACACGTCAACGTTGAAGCTTCCATATGAGGTTTCTACCATTATAAGAGGGGTAGCACCGGACACAGAAATCTGAAGCTATATTTGAAATTGGATGAAAAGAAACATTGCTACATGTCATAGTCTTCAAGCCTATCATTGAAGTATAAATCTAAGGGAGAAGGGGGGACTTTCTCCATGGTATGGGGTAACATTTGGGAAGATCCTATTGATGATAATAGTTATACTTTTAGTTCAGATAGTTATATATGCATTGAAGAATATAAGGGATGCATTTGGGAGATTTGAGAAGACTTGGTTGCAAGGTCAGGTAGGCCAGTAGGGGCAGTGATGGGTTACATTTAATGGCAGCTTTGATAACACTGTGTGATGTTTGTAATTTGTTACTGACCTTTGAGAAAGCTATGATATTGAGCTAGGTTGGAGAGTGATTCCTGGAGACAACACTCAGATGCCGGTGTTGACTGTTCCTGATCTGGATAAAGATGGACAAGTGGAACTGATGGATAAATATCATTTTTGATTATTTGATGATTTTTCAAAAATAAATTCATATTGGGGTGATGTTGGTATGATTTATGAATCAAAGGGGGGAATGGTTAATGTGATTCATGCATCATTTATATATCATTTTTATATTCTTAGTTGATATTGATGGTCAATTTGAAAGTGTTGTTTTGCAAAGGATACTGTTTGGTCTTTTTCTTTTCTTCCAGAAGCATTTGGGGGACATGTGGAGATTGAAATACTCAAACAAAGACAATATGAAGGGACAATATGACTGGAGGAGATGAAACAAGGAGGGTGTGGCCGATTCCATCATCAACAGTCCATTGGAAGAGGAGACTACAGGGAGATGAAGTGTAGTGGACTACATTCCAGTGTCTGCAATGAAATATAGACATGTGTAATACATAATTTGTGTCATATTCTTATGTATTAATTTTTGTAGAATGATGTTTGATGTTATTGAATACATGTGAGGATCTTAGATGTTTTTGTTTATTTCGGTGATGCTTAGGGACAGGAATTTAGGCAGGGAGAGTTCCACTGTACAGTCCAATGGGTTGACCAGCCTTACAAGTGGATATTTATTGGATAGGATTTTGTTTGCAGGGGCTTACATGTGTATTTAATTGCATCATAGTTTCAAATGCATTTACATGGGTTATGAGTTTATCTGGAGTACCGAAGGTGGTTGCCTGGGGCAGAGGGACCGTGAGAGAATTTTACTGTCTTGATTGATGGATGGAAGGTTGCCGGACAGTTTTTCGCTCTTACACTCCATAGAGATTTGTTCATATGTCATAGTAATGTATTCACACTTTATAAACAGTTATTTCATAGAAAGGTATTTACACTCTAGAGGAGAATGTTTTTGGTTTAATGTTAAACCTACTCAATAAGATAAATTGTTACTAGTCATAATCCTATTCTGTTTGTTTTCGAGACTTTTAGTTTGTCTCAAAGGGGGGAAATATGTAGTGTATTAAGATTATGTCTTTGTTAAATGTTTTTCATGAAGAAAGGAATGTTGTTTATGGTAGTATCAAAAGGGAATGTTTTAGGGTGACGCCCCCGGGGAGACTGGTGATTGGCCAGAAGAGGGAGCATCAGTGTTTATAAATAGGGGGGAAAACTAAGGAGAGGGCAGAACGAGCAGCCATTCTGAGGCGTCACTCTCCGGGTGTCATGTCACCTGTCAATCATGCTGAAGCTTCTGATCTGAATAAACCTTATGATCAACGTTCAGTATGAGCAGACTCCTTTTGTTCATCAGCAATAATTGCCACCACTCACTCGATACGACAATACAACTACATCAAATGACCAAACTGAGTGAGTAAATCAAAAAGGAGCACGGACTCTAACTTTAAACATATCTTCTGTTTTCGTGTGTGAAGATTTTTCACTCTTTTTGCTGGTTTTTGAGGTAAATTAGATCTAGCTAGCTAGCAACAGCAGCAGACAAACTAAACGGGTTGCCATGGCAACGGTGCAGCAGAACAGAGCAGCAGCAGTAGCAGAGCCCACAGGCACCATGTCCCCACTCCCCCTCAGCGCTAGGTCCATTCTCTACCCTCCAGAGGCCAAAAATGACACAACGAGGAAAGCTTTTAAACAGAAACCACTAAAGGGGAGGCCAGAAACCTTTTTCGCAGACCTCTACAAAAACGGTGATGTGAGTAATCTCATCTTTCTCACTGACCAGCCAAATGCATGGCACTCAGCAGTCTGCTTTCACTACCCATCCATAAAGAAAGAGGGAATCTGTAATTGATGGAAGCTGAAAGTCAAAGAGACAGACGACCCTGACAGCACCATGATAACAATCAACCTCTACAAGACTGGGACTGTCATGGTGCAAGGTAACCTTAGGCTGTTTGAAACAGACTTTCAGACCATTAAGGAGAGAGCAGAGAGAGAGAAGGATACCACCAGTGACATGCCCTCCCACAAGACAAACTCCACCAGTACCACCCTCACCCCCACTATCCCCACACAAAAAGGAACATCCAGCACCTCTCTTCCCACCATAGTGGAGGAGAGCGACTCGCTCAGTGCAGAGCAGGCTCAGGCCCTTCTCACCACCATGGCTGCCATGAGGGATGAGTTCACCAAACTGGATGGGGAGGTGGTCCTGCTCAGGGAGAGTGTGAGCAAACAGCAACCAGACATCCACACCTTAGAGGAGCTCCTAACCAAGGTGCGGACAGAGCAGGACAGCAGCCTTGCAACACAGCTGAAAGAAGTTCAGCAAGAGAGAGAGGGACTCAACAGAGAGCTGGCTGATCTAACAAAGAAAGTGAGAGAGCTCCAAAAAGACAGGCAGAGCAGTAATAACGAGCTGACCGCACTAAGAGAGGAGCTGCAGGAGAGAAAGAGAACAGAGGACAGGCTGCAGGAGCAGCTAGATCACCACTCTATGACCTGCCCTCACAGCAGAGGAGCCCACCTCAACCAGGCAGGCCTCCCCAGCCCTGCCTGCTGCATGCCTTCCCCCCAGCCCACAGAACAGCCTCCCACTGACAGTGGCACCGGCACAGACCAGCCACACCCCAGCTCCAACACCCACCAGCCCCCACTCTAACCCCTCCAGTCCAGAAGAAACACTGGCTGAGATCATCCTGTTGATGGACTCAAATGGGAAGTTTGTTCAGGAGAATAAACTTTTCCCTAGACACAAAATGAAAAAGGTGTGGTGCCCAACAACGCAGAGTGCCATGGAGCTGCTTGATAAGGCCCAGCTCGGGTCACCAAGCCACATAATCATACACACCGGAAGCAACGACCTGCGTACTCAGCAGGAGAGGGTGGCGACTTCACTACGGGGAGTGATTGAGAAGGCCTCCGCAATCTTCCCCAACTCAAGGATCATAGTGTCAACCCTTCTACAGAGGAAGGACTTCCACCCTGCCACAATCCAAAGAATAAACGCCAGCCTCTCCCGGGACTGTGCCCTGTGACCCAATGTACACCTGGCCCACCATCCCACCCTCGATCTGGACTGTCTCTATGACCATGTTCACCTGTACAGGGAGACAGTCCCCATCCTTGCCAAGACTCTCAAGGGACGTCGCTTTAAACTGCAGCCCGACCTCTCCACCCAGGAACAGCGGCGCTATCTCCACCACCCCAGATCACCAAGACAACACCCCGGACCAGCACCCTGGATCCCTCAGCCACGGCCACAGCACCACCAACCTCAATGCCCACCACAGCCAGCGCAGCACAGACCACCCCAGCCCAGCTTCAGACCCACCCAAACGAGGCCTACCACCCCCCTCCCCAAACCCACACCTGGAGGAGCCACAGCCAGGCAGGCAGAGCTACGCACAGGCTGTGAGAGGAGCAACTGGCCCAGTCCCCACCAACGAAATGAGTGACATTAAACAAATGCTGCTTCTACTATGCTCACATGTGATAGGCTGAGGGTCATGGTAAGATGAGCACAATAACGCCACCATCCTCACACTACATCCACCCAAGTGGCATGACACATGCTATCTTAAATGATAAACTAATCACATTTGCATTATAAGAGTTTACATCAATTGAAAAATCCTATTTTAATAGTTATTGTTGGATTGTTCATGTTTATCTAATTTTGAAGGTAAAGAAAAAACAGTTATGAAATCTTTTTACATTGCATGTTGGAATTTACAAGGATTGAAGTCCTCTGCTTTTGGGCTAAAGAGCAGAAACCCAGACTTCCTTAAAGAAATTGATGATGTTGATATTGTAGTACTACAGGAAACATGGTGCAGAGGTGATGTTTCCACTGGCTGTCCACTAGGTTATAGGGAGATAATCGTACCATCCACCAAATTAAAAGGAATCACACAGGGCAGAGACTCAGGGGAAATGCTAATATGGTATAAATCTGAACTAACTAATTCAATCGAATTGATCAAAACAGGAGAATTCTTTATCTGGTTAAAAATCAACAAGGAGGCTATCTTAACAGATAATAACGTCTTCCTGTGCCACATACATTCCCCCCTCAGAGTCACCCTACTTCAATGAAGAGAGTTTCTCCATTCTAGAGGGGGAGATTAGTCACTTTCAAGCCCAAGGCAACGTACTGGTCTGTGAAGACCTGAATGCTAGAACAGCAAAAGAACTAGACACTATTAACAGTCATGGGGACAAACACTTACATGGGAAGCAACAACCTTTCCCTCCCCACATACCCCCCCCCCCAGAAACAACTATGACAAAGTGAAAAACAAAAGTACAGCTCCTGCAACTCTGTCGAACACTGGGTCTGTACATAGTCAATGGAAGGCTAAGAGGGGACACTTTTGGTAGGTACACATACAGCTCATCCCTTGGCAGCAGTACTGTAGACTACTTCATCACCGACCTCAACCCAGAGTCTCTCAGAGCCTTCACAGTCAGCCCACTAACACCTCTCTCAGACCACAGTAAAATCACAGTGTATCTGAGAAGAGCAGAACCCATCCATCCCAATAAATTACATGGTACTAAACAGGCCTATAGATGGAGTGCAAACAATACAGATATCTACCAAAAAGAAATTAGTAGCCAAAAAATACAATCTCTCCTGGACAACTTTTGAACCTTAACATTCTCTTACAGCAATGAAGGTGTAAATTTGGCCATTTGTAACATAAACTTTATATTTGACAAATTAGCCTCCTTGGCTAATCTAAAGAAACATAAGAGCAAACCAAAAATAATAGATAATGAAAAGTGGTTTGATAATGATTGCAAAAATCTTAGAAAGTAATTGAAAATTATATCTAATCAAAAACACAGAGACCCAGACAACAAAAATATACGCCTTCAATATGGGGAAACACTGAAGCAATACAAACACACCCTAAGAACAAAAAAGGAACAGCATTTTAGAAATCAGCTGGATGTAATTGAGGAATCCATAGAATCAAACCACTTCTGGGAGAATTGGAATAAATTAAACAAACCTAATCAATTTGGCTATCAAAAAATGGATATGTGGAGAAATCACTTTGCAAACCTCTACAGCAATATAACAAAGAGCACAGAACAACAAGATATACAAGAAAAAATACAAATCCTTGAATCAGCAGTCAAAGACTATCAGAATCCTGTGGATACCCCAATTACAGAACAGTAATTATTGGAAAACATTGCACTCTCCAACCCAAAAAGGCCTGTGGTGCTGATGGTATTTTAAATGAAATGATCAAATATACAGACCACAAATTCAAATTGGCTATACTCAAACTCTTCAACATTATCCTAACAGCAGGTATTTTCCCCGATATTTGTAACCAAGTAACCAATCCCCTCCCCTCCTCTCTCTCTCCTCTCCCCTCCTCTCTCTCCTCCACAACCGCCTCCCTTCTCTTCCCTCCTCTCCTCTCTCTACTCTCCACTCCCCTCCTCTCTCTCCTCCCCCTCCCCTCCTCTCTATCCTCACCTCCTCTCTCGTCTCTCACCTCCCCTCGTCTCTCTTCTCCCCTCCTCTCCTCTCTCCTACCTCCTCTCTTCACTCTCCTCCTCTCCTATCTCTTCTATCCCATCCCCTATTCTCCTCTCCTCTCTCTTTTCTCCCCTCCCCTCCCCTCCCTTCCCCTCTCTTCTCCCCTCCCCTCCCCTCTCTTCTCCCACCTCCCCTCCTCTCTCTTCTCTCACCTCCTCTCCTCTCTTCTCTCCCCTCCCCTCCCCTCCTCTCTTTTCTCTCTCCTCCTCTCCTATCTCTTCTCTCACATCCCCTACTCTCCTCTCCTCTCTCTTTTCTCCCCTCCCCTCTCCTTTCCTCTCCTCTCCCCTCTGTCCCCTCCCCTCCCCTCCCCTCCTCTCTCCCCTCACTTCCTCTCTCTTCTCTCCCCTCCCCTCCTCGCTCTCCTCTCCTCCTCTCCTCTCTCTCCCTCTACTCTCCCCTCCTCCCCACTCCACTCTCTTCTCTCCCCTCCCCTCCTCTCTCTCCCTCTTCTCTCCCCTCCCCTTTCTTCCATCTCCTCTCTCTTATCTCCCCTCCTCTCTCTTATCTCCCCTCCCCTCCTCTCTCTCCTCTCCCCTCCTCTCTTTTCTCTCTTCTCTTCTCTCCGCTCCTCTATCTTCTCTCCCCTCCCCTCCTCGCTCTCCCCTCCTCGCTCCGCTCTCCCCTCACCTCCTCGCTCTCGCCTCCTCTCTCCGCTCTCCTCTCGCATCTCCTCTCCTCTCCCCTCCCCTCCTCTCTGTCCTCCCCATTCCCCTCCTCAATCTTACCTCCCCTCCCCTCCTCTCTCTTCCCTCCCCTCCCCTCTCTTCCTCTCCTCGCACCTCCTCTTTTCTCCACACCTCTCCTCCTCCTCTCTCCTCCTCCCATCCTCTTCTCTCTTCTCTCCCCTCCCCTCCTCTGTCCTCCACTCCTCTTCTCTCCCCTCCCCTCCCCTCCTCTTCTCTTCTCTTCTCTCCCCTTTCTTCTCTCCCATCTTCTTTTCTTTTTTCATCTCCTCTCTCCCTCCCTACCATCCTCCCTCCCTCCACTCCCCTCCTCTCGTCTCCACTTTTCTCTTTCCCCTCCTCTCTCTCCTCTCTCTTCTCTCCCCTACTCTCTCTTCACTCTCCTCCCATCTTCTCCTCTCTCTTCTCACCCCTCCCCTCCCCTTTCCTCCTCTGTCCTCCCCTCACCTCCTCTGTCCTCCCCTCCTCTTCTCTCCCCTCTCTTCCCTACACTCCTCTCCTCTCTCTTCACTCCCCTCCTCTTCTCTCTCCTCCCATCCTCTCCTCTCCCTTCTCTTCTCTCCCCTCCCCTCCTCTGTCCTCCACTCCTCTTCTCTCCCCTCCTCTTCTCTCCCCTCTCTTCTCTCCCCTCCTCTCCTCCCTCCTCTCTTCTCTCTTCTTCTCTCCCCTCCTCTCACTTCTCTCCCCTCCCCTCCTCTCCCCTCCTTTCTTTTCTCTTCAATCCCCTCCGCTCCCATCCTCTCCTCCCCTCCGCTCCACTCCTCTCCTCTCTCATCTCTCCTCCCCTCTCCTCTCTCTTCTCTCCCCTCCACTTCTTTCTCTCCTCCTCTCCCTCTCTCTTCTCTCCCCTCCCCTTTTCTCTCTCCTCCTCTCTTCTCTCTTCTCTCCCCTCCTGTACTCTCTCTCTGCCCCCTACCTTCCTCTTTTCTTTTCTCACTACTCCTCTCCCAGCTCCTCTCCTCTCCTCTCCTTTCTCTACTCTTCTCTCCCCTCCTCTTCTCTCCCCTCTCTTCCCTACCCTCCTCTCCTCTCTCTCCTCTCTCTTCTCTTCACTCCCCTCCTCTCCTCTCTCTTCTCTCTCCTCCCATCCTCTCATCTCTCTTCTTTCCCCTCCCCTCCTCTGTCCTCCACTCCTCTTCACTCCCCTCCCCTTCTCTTCTCTTCTCCCCCCTCCCCTCCCCTCCCTTCCCCTTCTCTTCTCTTCTCTCCTCTCCCCTCTCTTCTCTCCCCTCCTCTCCTACCTCCTCTCCTCTCTCTTCTCTCCCCTCCTCTCACTTCTCTCCCCTCCCCTCCCTTCCTTTCTTTTCTCTTCAATCCCCTCCTCTCCCATCCTCTCCTCCCCTCCTCTCCCCTCCTCTCCTCCCCTCTCCCCTCCTCTCCTCCCCTCTCCTCTCTCTTCTCTCCCCTCCACTTAATTCTCTCCTCCTCTCCTCTCCCTCTCTCTTCTCTCCCCTCCCCTTTTCTCTCTCCTCCTCTCCTCTCTCTTCTCTCCGCTCCTCTCTCTACTCTCTCCTCTCCTCCCTCCCTCCCCTCCTCTTTTCTCCTCTCCTCTCTCTTCTCTCCCCTCCCCTCCCTTCCTCTGTCCTCCCCTGCTCTCCCCTCCCCTCTCCCTCTCCCTCTCTATCTTCTCTCCCCTCCCCTTCTTTCTCCCCTCCTCTCCCTCTCTCTTCTCTCCCCTCCCCTTTTCTCTCCCCTCCTCTTCTCTCTCTCCTCCTCTCCTCTCTCTTCTCTCCCCTCCTGTCCTCTCTTTTCTCCCCCTCCCCTCTCTTTTCTCCCCTCCCCTCCCTCCTTTGTATCCTCTCCCCTCCCCCCTCCTCTCCTCTCACTCTCTCTTCTCTCCCTTCCCCTTTTCTCTCCCCTCCTGTCCTCTCTCCTCCCCTCCCCTCCTCTCTCTCTTCTCCCCTCCCCTCCCTCCTTTGTATCCTCTCCCCTCCCCCACCTCTCCCCTTACAAACTCTCTCTTATTTTCTCACCACTCCTCTCCCCTCTCCTCTACTTTCTCCTCTCCTCTACTCTCCTCGCCTTTCTCTTCTCTCCTTCTCTCCCATCTTCTCTCCCCTCCCCTCCTCTCTCTTCTCTTTTCTCCCCTCCTCCCTTTTCTCTCTTCTCTCCCCTCCCCTCTCTCCTCTCCTCTCTCATCTCACCCCCTCTCTTCTCTCTCCTCCCCTCTCCTCTCTCTTCTCTACCCCCTCATCTCCTCTCCCAATCCCTCTCTCCTCTCCTCTCCTCTCTCCCCTCCTCTCCTCTCTCATCTCTATCCTCCCCTCTCCTCTCTCTTCTCTCCCTTCCCCTCCTCTCCACTCACCTCCACTCCTCTCCTCTCCTCCACTCCTCTCGCCCCTCCCCTCCTCCTCTCTTCCCTATCTTCTCTTCTCTCCCCTTCTCTCTCCCCTCCTCTCCTCTCCTCTCGCCCCTCCCCTCTCTCTCCCCTCCCATCCCCTCACTTCTCTCCCCTCCCCTCTAATCCAATCGCCTCTCATCTCCCCTCCCGTCCCCTCTCTTCTCTCCCATCCCCTCTCTCCTCTCCCATCCCCTCTCTCCTCTCCTCTCCTCTCCTCTCCTCTCCTCTCCTCTCCTCTCCTCTCCTCTCCTCTCCTCTCCTCTCCTCTCCTCTCCTCTCCTCTCCCTCTCTCTTCTCTCTCCTCTCTCCTTACTCGCCCCCCCTACTCTCTCTTCTCTCCTCTACTCTCTCTTCTCCTGTCCTCTCTTCCCTCCCCTCCTCTCCTCACATCCTCCCTTCTCTCCCCTCCCCTGCGCTCTCTCTCACCTCCCCCTTTCCTCCTCTCTATTCTCTGCCCTCCCCTTCCCCCTCCCCTCCTCTCTATTCTCTGCCCTCCGCTCCTCTCTCTTCACTCACCTCCCCTCCTCTCTCTTCTCTCCTCTCCTCTCTAATCTCCCGTCCTTTCCTCTACCTCCTCCTCCCCCTCCCCTCTCTGTTTTCTCCCTTCCCCTCTCTCCCCTCCCCTCCCGTCCCCTCCCATCTCTTCTCTTCTTTCCCATCCCCTCTTCTCTCTCCACTCCTCTCCTCTCCCCCTCTCTTCTCTCCCCTCTCCTCTCTATGTCCTCCCCTCCCCTTTTCTATTCTCTTCTCTTCTCTTCCCTCTCTTCCTCTCCTCTCTTCTCATCTCCTTTCCCCTCTTCTCTCTCCACTCCTCTCCCTCTCTCTTCTCTCATCTACTCTCTCTTCTCCTGTCCTCTCTCCCCTCCCATCCTCTCCTCACATCCTCTCTTCTCTCCCCTCCCCTCCTCTCTCTCCTCACCCCTCCCCTCTTCTCTATTCTCTGCCCTCCACTCCTCTCTCTTCACTCACCTCCCCTCCTCTCTCTTCTCTCCTGTCCTCTCTATTCTCTCCCCTCCTCTCTAATCTCCCATCCTGTCCTCTACCTCCTCCTCCCCCTCCCCTCCTCTCTCTTTTCTCCCCTCCCCTCCCCTCTCCCCTCTCCTCTCCCCTCTCTCCTCTTTTCTCCCCTCCCCTTCTCTTCTCTCTCTCTCCTCTCCCCTCCTCTCTCTCTCCTCTCTCTTCTCTCTCTTCCCATCCTCTCTCTGTCCTCTCCTCTCCTCTTCTCTCTTTTCTCTCCCCTCCCCTCCTCGCCTCCCTCCACTCTCTCTTCTCTCTCCTCGCCTCCCTCTCCTCTCTCTTCTCTCCCCTCCTCTCCTCTCTCTCCCCTCATCTCCTCCTCTCTTATCTTCCCTCACCCCTCACCTCACCTCTCCTCTCCTCTTCTCTCCCTCCTCCTCTCCTCTCTCTCCCCCTCCTCTCCTCTCTCCTCTCCTCTCTCTTCTTCTCTCCCCTCCTCTCTCTTCCCTCCCCTCCCCTTCTTTCTCCCCTCCTCTCTCTTCTCTCATCTCCCCTCCTCTCTCTTCTCTCCTCTCCTCTCTATTCTCCCCCCTCCTCTACCTCCTCCTCCCCCCTCCCCTCCTCTCTCTTTTCTCCCCTCCTCTCTCCTCTCCTCTCTCTTCTCTCCCCTCTCTTCCTCTCCTCTCCTCTCCTCTCCCCTCCCCTCTTCTCTCTCCACTCCTCTCCTCTCCCTCTCTCTTCTCTCCTCTACTCTCTCTTTCCTGTCCTCTCTCCCCTCCCATCCTCTCCTCACATCATATCTTCTCTCCCCTCCCCTCCCCTCCTCTCTCTCCTCACCCCTCCCCTCTTCTCTATTCTCTGCCCTCCACTCCTCTCTCTTCACTCACCTCCCCTCCTCTCTCTTCTCTCACCTCCTCTCCTCTCTAATCTCCCGTCCTGTCCTCTACCTCCTCCTCCCCCCTCCCCTCCTCTCTCTTTTCTCCCCTCCCCTCCCCTCTCTTCCTCTCCTCTCTTTTCTCTCCCCTCCCCTCCCCTCCTCACCTCCCTCCACTCTCTCTTCTCTCTCCTCGCCTCCCTCCACTCTCTCTTCTCTCTCCTCGCCTCCCTCTCCTCTCTCTTCTCTCCCCTCCTCTCCTCTCTCTCCCCTCCCCTCCTCCTCTCTTATCTTCCCTCACCCCTCACCTCTCCGCTCCTCTTCTCTCCCTCCTCCTCTCCTCTCTCTCCCCCTCCTCTCCTCTCTCCTCTCTCTTCCCTCCCCTCCCCTCCCCTTCTCTCCCCCCTCCTCTCTCTTCTCTCTTCTCTCCCCTCCCCTCTCTTCTCTTCTCTCTCCTCCCCTCCTCTGTCCTCCCCTCCGCTCTTCGCTCCTCTCCCCACCAACTGAATTATTCACACTTACTGAGCGAAGGGGGGAGAATGTGTGTGTGTACATTTGAGATGCTGTGCAGATGTGTACGTGAGGGTGTGTTTATGTGTGAGCATCCGTGCAAGCTTGTGTGTGAGTCTGTGTGTGTGTGTCATCTGAGCGGGGTCTTTGGGGATTGCCCTCACGGTGTTGATGCTAACTCACACAGACAGGGGGCGCTGAATTATTCAACAGATTCTCTCCCTTTCTCCTGTCCCTCCTTCTCTCCTCTCCCTCCTTCTCCTCCTCTTCCTCCTCACCCATTTAAATCTCACATCCTCCTCATCTCCCCTCACTTCTGTTCAAGCCTCTTAAGTCATCCTCTCACCTTAGGCACACTGCTAAACGAGTGTGCAGCAACAAACCCCAAACACCACATATGTCCAAAACAACCTCATTCACTGACTGTACTACATTCTGTTTGATCCAGTTCCGCCATTCTCACTGCACCTCTGATAACTGGGCAGAAATTAAACTACCACCTCTACCATGCAATTCTACTCACCTAACTCCAGGCTGAAAGAAAAACACACATGATTCTGAGTTCTGTCTGTGTAGGAACACCTGACTAACCATCTCTCTATGTGGACATCCCCACTGCAGACAGAGGGTTCCACACATATCGCATATCTCAATACAGTGTTTATTGTCCCTAACTGTTCTTATATGGAAACCTCATAAAGAGTTTTACTGGGCCCGATGTGATGCAAGCTCCCAGTGAGATTGCATTCCCACACTTATCTAATTGCTTTTTTTACTGCGCTTTTCAGAGTGCCACAATAACTTTTGATTAGCTGAGTTTATTGGAGGTGGAAAGGAGCCTGTTTGAGGTGCTATTATGGCGGTTTGATGATCTGTTCATCCCTGTCTGAGGAGGTATAAACATGATGGATGACAGGGGGATGAACAGATGCTGCCGTGAAGGATAGAGAGAGAGAGAAAGAGAGCAGAGAGAGAAAAACAACTCTGTCACACCCTGAGAGAGAGGGAAAATGGCTTAATAATCCATTGTGTCGTAAACAGTAGAGCAGGTTTCATAATGTATAGGAATATCATAAATGTGGCCATGTTTGGGAATTTGGATTATAGGGGCCTGTGTGGCCGACCATGGGTCTGTAAGCAGCCAAGTGTCCAGCTAGGTGGGCAGGCAGGAAGCTAGGCTAGCGGTACGGTGGCTGTGACTCAGTGAAAGTAGCTTCCCCATCATCATTACGCCACTGCACCACACTTAGCATCTAAAGCCCAGTGAAGCACAGCAAAGCTGCTGTGACTGAAGTCTCACTTAAAACCCACCTACAGAAAGAGACAGAGACAGAAACTGTAGGAGAGAGGGTGATGAAGAGAAACAAATGAGAGAGAGGGAGAGAGGAATGCGTGAAAGTTTGTAAGAGTCGTTAGTGTGAGATAGATAGACTTTACAAAAGAGATTACATGAGAGAGAGAAAGTCAGAGAAAAATAGATACTCTAGAAGACATTGATGTGAGAGAAGACAGGAACCACAGTGAGGGAATGGTAGTCAGAGAAAATACCTAAAACGGTAGTCAAACTGGTAGTCAAAATTCCAGACCTAAAACCTTGATTTAGGACAAAATGACCTGAATGGACTATTACTACCAAGGACTATGAAGAAAAAACTTCTAACAAACCAAAACCTGCAGAAGAAACACAGCGGAACCTGGAAATACCATCCAACACAAAACTGAGTGAGTAATGTTCAGTCTGAAGCTACTTCTGAAGCCAAAAAGTAAAAGACAATAATCTCTAGGTAATTTTGTTATATAAATCTAAGTAAATAAGTCTAATAAGCTACCAAGGTGCTAGGACAAAACAGACCTGGCTGCAACTTCAATTAGCACTGAAGTGTGAAGTCAGATGTGTGACAACTCCCCAACAATGGCAGGAGAAATTCACCTCAACACCACAATGGGACAGACAACACAGGACCCACCAACCCAACAGACCCCATCCCCTCCTAATAACTCCCACGATAGCCCTCCTGACAACCCCCACACATCCACTGAGGACACACAAAAACCAGAGATTGTGCTCCTCATTGACTCAAGTGGCAAATACATTAAAGAGGATAAGCTTTTTGAGTGAATAAACTCTGGTGCCCAAACACTAGGCATGCCCTGGAGCTGTTGTCAGAGGACAGACTAGGGTCCCCCAGCCACATCATAATTCACACGGGCACAAATGACCTGAGGGCCCAGCAGGAAAGGGTGGCCATACACTCAAGGGAGTGATTGAAAAAGCTGCTTCCACTTTCCACAACACACAAGTGGTTATCTCCACCCTGCTACCACGAAAATACTTTCACCCTGCCACCATACAGCGGGTGAATGCAAGCATTTCACTAGACTGTGCCTCAAAACCTAATGTCTAACTGGCCCACCACTCTAACCTGGACTTGAACAGCCTTCACGACCAGGTCCACCTCTACAAGGCAGCAATACCAACTTTTGCCAGGACCCTGAAGGACGTCACCCTCAACCGTAGCCCCAGCACCTCACACAGGAGCAACAGAGCAACGGACACCCCGCCCAGACCAGCGAGACACCCTCCCAGACCTGCAAGACCCCCTCCCGAAGGACCTGCACTGAAAGAACCCACGCCAAGAGGACCTACACCCAGACCACAGCATCACCAGTCACACCCCAACCAGCTAAGACCACCCCAAGCAAACCCTGGCCACACCCTATATAGGCCCCACCATTTCAGACCTATTCCCCTTCTGCCCACCCCATGCCCCCCGCCCCTGCGGCAAGGACCTCAACATGACAGCAGGACATATGCCCAGGCCGTGAGCAGAGCAACAGGCCCAACCCCCACTATTACACCCGCCCAAGCCCCATCCTGCGACCTAAGAGGTATGCATCAGATGCTCAACAGGCTCTGTTCACACCTACTGTGATGGTCTGGGCCTAAACCACACAAAAACACCACTAGACACTATGGAACACAGAGCTTTAACTATCTCATCCTGGAATATACAAGGTCAGAGGTCATCTGCCTTTAGCCTAGAGCAAGAACCCAGACTTCGTCAAAGAAATTGGAAATACAGACATTGTCATCCTACAAGAAATATGGTATAAAGGAGATGGACCCACTGGTTGCCCTCTAGGTTACAGAGAGCTGGTAGTCCCATCCACCAAACTACCAGGTGTGAAACAGGGAAGAGACTCAGGGGTTATGCTAATTTGGTATAGAGCAGACCTAACTCACTCTATTAAATTAGTCAAAACAGGAACATTTTACATCTGGCTAGAAATGAATAAGGAAATTATCTCAACAGAGAAAAATGTCCTCATGTGTGCTACCTATATCCCCCCAATAGAATCCCCATACTTTAACGATGACAGCTTCTCCATCCTAGAGGGGGAGATCAAACATTTCCAGGCCCAAGGTCATGTACTAGTCTGTGGCAACCTAAATGCCAGAACTGGACAAGAACCTGACACCCTCAGCACACAGGGGGACAAACACCTACCTGGAGGTGACAGCATTCCCTCCCCCATATGCCCCCCTAGGCACAACTATGACAACATAACCAACAAAAACGGTTTGATGAAGAATGCAAAAACCTAAGAAAGAAATAGAGAAACCTATCCAACTAAAAACATAGAGACCCAGAAAACCTGAGCCTACACCTTCAATATGGTGAATCACTAAAACAATACAGAAATACACTACGGAGAAAGAAGGAACAGCACGTCAGAAATCAGCTCAATGTAATTGAAGAATCCATAGAATCTAACCACTTCTGGGAAAATTGGAAAACTCTAAACAAACAATAACACGAAGAGTTATTTATCCAAAACGGAGATGCATGGATAAACCACTTCTCCAATCTTTTTGGCCCTATAACAAAGAACAAAGCAAAAACATATACATGATCAAATACAAATCTTAGAATCAACTATTAAAGACTACCAGAACACACTGGATTTTCCAATTACATTGAATGAACTACAGGACAAAATACAAACCCTCCAACCCAAAAAGGCCTGTGGGGTTGATGGTATCGTCAATGAAATGATAAAATACACAGCACCACCTAGATCTTCCTTACAGATTCTGTCAGACCTGGGCCCTGACAGTAAATCTCAGTAAGACAAAAATAACTGTGTTCCAAAAAAGGTCAAGTTGCCAGGACCACAAATACAAATTCCATCTAGACACCATTGCCCTAGAGCACACAAGAAAACGATACATACCTCGGCCTAAATATCAGCGCCACAGGTTACTTCCATAAAGCTATGAACGATCTGAGAGACAAGGCAAGAAGGGCCTTCTATGCCATCAAAAGGAACATCAAATTCGACATACCAATTAAGATCTGGCTTAAAATGCTTGAATCAGTTATAAAACCCATTGCCTTTTATGGTTGTGAGGTCTGGGGTCCGCTCACCAACCAAGTATTCACAAAATGTGACAATCACCAAATTGAGACTGTATGCAGAATTCTGCAAAAATATCCTCAGTGTACAACATAAAACACCAAATAATGCATACAGAGCAGAATTTGGCCGATACCCACTAATTATCAAAATCCAGAAAAGAGCAGTTAAATTCTACAACCACCTAAAAGGAAGCGATTCCCAAACCTTCCATAACAAAGCCATCCCCTACAGAGAAATGAACCTGGAGAAGAGCCCCCTAAGCAAGCTGGTCCTGAGGCTCTGTTTACAAACACAAACAGGCCCCACAGAGCCCCAGGACAGCAACACAATTAGACCCAACCAAATCATGAGAAATCAAAAAGATAATAACTTGACACGTTGGAAAGAATTTACAAAAAAGCAGATTAAACTAGAATGCTATTTCACCCTAAACAGAAAGTACACAGTGGCAGAATACCTGACCACTGTGACTGACCCAAAATTAAGGAAAGCTTTGACTATGTACAGACTCAGTGAGCATAGCCTTGCTATGAGAGAAACACACATCTCCAGTCTTCCACATCAACATAGACAGCCTAGTCACTCATCATAATACTCTCAAAAAAGAGATCTGGGGCCTGTGACAGCATTGAACTGAACGTTCTCTTCCATTGGGTTCTGTGGATGAGAACCTCCAGGCGGTACTATACTGTTTAGTATGATATGACACTTACACTCAGGCCTGTACTGTCTGTCAGCCTGGTTCTACTTCCTACAGCTACAGTACAAAGGACATACAGAATGAAAGACACATGGAGCATCCCCTACCATGCAGCCAATGGGTGTGTGTCCACCAGGCTGCAGCTCTCTGCTCAGCCTCTCTGTTCTCATTAGAGAGGTTCTGACTGCTCTACTGTTGTTCTATAGCTGCCCTTCTCTCTCTCTCTCTCTCTCTCTCTCTCTCTCTCTCTCTCTCTCTCTCTCTCTCTCTCTCTCTCTCTCTCTCTTTCTCTCTCTCTCTCTCTCTCTCTCTCTCTCTCTCTCTCTCTCTCTCTCTCTCTCTCTCTCTCTCTCTCTCTCTCTCTCTCTCTCTCTCTCTCTCTCTCTCTCTCTCGTCTGCCTTTGGTGGCGTTTCTCAATAGCAAGGCTATGCTCACTGAGTCTGTACATAGTCAAAGATTTTCTTAATGTTGGGTCAGTCACAGTGGTCAGGTATTCTGCCACTGTGTACTCTCTGTTTAGGGCCAAATAGCATTCTAGTTTGCTGTTTTCTTGTTGATTCTTTCCAATGTGTCAAGTAATTATCTTTTTGTTTTCTCATGATTTAGTTGGGTCTAATTGTGTTGCTGTCCTGGGGCTCTGTGGGGCCTGTTTGTGTTTGTAAACAGAGCCCTAGGACCAGTTTGCTTAGGGGAGTCTTCTCCAGGTTAATCTCTATGTAGGTGATGTCTTTGTTATGGAAGGTTTGGGAATCGCTTCCTTTTAGGTGGTTGTAGAATTTAACTGCTCTTTTCTGGATTTTGATAATTAGTGGGTATCGGCCAAATTCTGCTCTGTATGCATTATTTGGTGTTTTACGTTGTACACTGAGGATATTTTTGCAGAATTCTGCATACAGTCTCAATTTGGTGATTGTCACATTTTGTGAATACTTGGTTGGTGAGCGGACCCCAGACCTCACAACCATAAAAGGCAATGGGTTTTATAACTGATTCAAGCATTTTAAGCCAGATCCTAATTGGTATGTCGAATTTGATGTTCCTTTTGATGGCATAGAAGGCCCTTCTTGTCTTGTCTCTCAGGTCATTCACAGCTAGTTACCTGTGGCGCTGATGTTTACGCCGAGGTATGTATAGTTTTTTGTGTGCTCTAGGGCAAAGGTGTCTAGATGGAATTTGTATTTGTGGTCCTGGCAACTGGACCTTTTTTGGTACACAGTTATTTTTATTTTACTGAGATTTACTGTCAGGGCCCAGGTCTGACAGAATCTATGCAGAAGATCCCTCATGCCAAATTGAGTCAAAAGCTTTTTGAAAATCAACAAAGCATGAGAAGACTTTGCCTTTGTTTTGTTTTGTTTTGTTTCTTTGTCAATTAGGGTGTGCAGGGTGGTCTGTATATTTAATAATTTCATTTAGGATACCATCAACAACATAGGCCTTTTTGGGTTGGAGGGTTTGTATTTTGTCCTGTAGTTCATTCAATGTAATTGGAGAATCCAGTGGGTTCTGAAAGTCTTTAATAGTTGATTCTAAGATTTGTATTTGATCATGTATATGTTTTTGCTGTTTGTTCTTTGTTATAGGGCTAAAAAAGTGGTTTATCCATACATCTCCATTCTGGATAGATAACTCTTCTTGTTGTTGTTTGTTTAGTGTTTTTCTATTTTCCCAGAAGTAGTTAGACTCTATGGATTCTTTAATTACATTGAGCTAATTTCTGACGTGCTGTTCCTTCTTTTTCCGTAGTGTATTTCTGTATTGTTTTAGGGATTCACCATAGTGAAGGCTCAGGTTTTCTGGGTCTCGATGTTTTGGTTGGATACGTTTCTCAATTTCTTTCTTAGGTTTTTGCGTTCTTCATCAAACCATTTTTCTTTGTTGTTAATTTGCGTAGGTTTTTAGATTTGATAGGGAAGCTGAGAGGTCAAATATACTGTTTAGGTTTTCTACTGCCAAGTTTAGACCTTCACTATTAAGGTGAAACGTTTTGTCCAGGAAGTTTTCTAAAAGCGATTAAATTTGTTGTTGCCTAATAGTTTTTTGGTAGGTTTCCACTCTACTTTCCTTCCATCTATAGCATTTCTTAATATTATTCAGTTCCTTTGGCTTTGATGCCTCATGATTGAGTATTGCTCTGTTCAAGTAGACTGTGATTTTGCTGTGATCTGATAGGGGTGTTAGTGGGCTGACTGTGAACGCTCTGAGAGACTCTGGGTTGAGGTCAGTGATAAATTAGTCTACAGTACTACTGCCAAGAGATGAGCTATAGGTGTACCACCATAGGAGTCCCCTCGAAGCCTACCATTGATTATGTACATACCCAGCATGTGACAGAGCTGCAGGAGTTGTAACCTGTTTTTGTTGGTTATGTTGTCTTAGTTGTGCCTAGGGGGGCATATGGGGGAGGGAATGCTGTCACCTCGAGGTAGGTGTTTGTCCCCCTGTGTGCTGAGGGTGTCAGGTTCTTGTCCAGTTCTGGCATTTAGGTCGCCATAGACTCGTACATATCCCTGGGCCTGGAAATGATTGATTTCCCCATCCAGGATGGAGAAGCTGTCTTCATTACATTTTGGGGATCTCTGTTGAGATAATTTCCTATTGAATTTCTAGCCAAATGTAAAATGTTCCTGTTTTGATTAATTTAATAGAGTGAGTTAGGTCTGCTCTATACCAAATTAGCATAACCCCTGAGTCTCTTCCCTGTTTCACACCTGGTAGTTTGGTGGATGGGACTACCAGCTCTCTGTAACCTAGAGGGCAACCAGTGGGTCCTTTTCCTCTATACCATGTTTCTTGTAGGATGACAATGTCTGTATTTCTGATTTCTTTGGTGAAGTCCAGGTTCCTGCTCTTTAGACCAAAGGCTGATGACCTCAGGCCCTGGATATTCCAGGATGAGATAGTGAAGGCTTTGTGTTCCATAAAGTGTCCAATGTTGTTAGACATGTGGTTTGGCCTCAGACCAGTAAGTGTGAGCAGAGCCTGCTGAGCAGGTCTGGGAGAGTGTCTCGCTGTCTGTTGATCTGTTGCTCCTGTGTGAGGTGTTGGGGCTGCGGTTGAGGGCGATGTCCTTTAGGGTCCTGCCTTGTATAGGTGTACCTCTCTCTCTCTCTCGCTCAGCTGCGTGGTGCTATTTCTGTGGCCAGATGAAAGCATGTGGAGGACCGGGGAGTTCCTCTCCTCTCTCTCAGACATGAACGAGGGATCAGTCAATGGATGTGTGAATGGATATGTACGGCTCAGTGCATCATAGGGGGGTCCGGAGAAGGGGAGGAGAGAGGAGTACATTGCGACCCCCAGGGAGGGTACTCATGGGGGTCTTTCTCTCTCTCTCCTAACAGCTCTTTGAACATCAAACAGATCGACTAAGGAAACAAACAAGTCTGCAGCCAAACACTTATAGCCCTGTAGTGTTCAGCACTGAGACTGGACTTTCCATGTGTCTTTACAGCCCAGATGGGTCATACAGAGGCTGGGAGAGCGCACTCAATGGATTCTGGGAGCTGTCTCTCCCAGTGGCTCAGATAAGTGAGGACATTAGCCATGGCCATACTGCTGATGATAGTGGTGGGCTAGTTATATGATAATAAACAGTACATTGGGTCTTATCCTAGAGCAATACACAGTCTAGCTTGAAGCATTTATAGGAAGACACAAGTACATGTGTATCACAACAGGGGTCTCTCTCTCTCTCTCTCCCTCTCTCCCACCCTCTCTCCCTCTCCCTCTCTCTCCCTCCCTTCCTCTCTCTCCCTCCCTCCCTCCCCCTCCTCCTCCTTTCTGGTGAATACAGCCAGGAAACATTTGTTACTTTCTTATGAAGGATCCAGTCTGAAGAGTGGACCACCTGCTCTCTCCTCAGCTCGGCCCAGAGATGTGGGTAAGGAAGAGCTGGGCCTGGCCAACACACACACTGTGGGGGATAAGAAATACACTGGCCACAAGTTAATCTCTACCAATTGTCTTAGGTACACTATATATACAAAGGTATGTGGACACCCCTTCAAATTAGTGGATTCGGCTATTTCAGCCACACCTGTTGCTGACAGGTGTATAGAATCGAGCACACAGCCATGCAATCTCCATAGACGAACATTGGCAGTAGAATGGCCTTACTGAAGAGCTCAGTAACTTTCAACGTGGCACCGTCATAGGATGCCACCTTTCCAACAAGTCAGTTTGTCAAATTTCTGCCCTGCTAGAGCTGCCCAGGTCAACTGTAAGTGCTGTTATTGTGAAGTGGAAACGTCTAGGAGCAACAACAGCTCAGCCGCGAAGTGGTAGGCCACACAAGCTCACAGAACGGGATTGCCGAGTGCAGAAGCGCGTAGTGCGTAAAAATCGTCTGTCCTCGGTTGCAACACTCACTACCGAGTTCCAAACTACCTCTGGAAGCAACGTCAGCACAAGAACTGTTCGTCGGGAGCGTCATGAAATTGGTTTCCATGGCCGAGCAGCCGCACACAAGCCTAAGATCACTATGCGCAATGCCATTGGACTCTGGAGCAATGGAAACGCATTCTCTGGAGTGATGAATCACGCTTCACCATCTGGCAGTCCGACTGACAAATCTGGGTTTGGCGAATGCCAGGAGAACACTACCTTCCCCAATGCATAGTGCCAACTGTAAAGTTTGGTGGAGGAGGAATAATGGTCTGGGGCTGTTTTTCATGGTTCGGGCTATGCCCCTTTAGTTCCAGTGAAGGGAAATCTTAACTATACAACATTCTAGATGATTCTGTGCTTCCAACTTTGTGGCAACAGTTGGGGGAGGCCCTTTCCTGTTTCAGCATGACAAGTCCATACAGAAATGGTTTGTCGAGATTGCTGTGGAAGAACTTGACTGGCCTGCACAGAGCCCTGACCTCAACTCCATCTAACACCTTTGGGATGAATTGGAACGCCGACTGCGAGCCAGGCCTAGTCGCCCAACATCAGTGCCCGACCTCACTTATGCTCGTGGCTGAATGGAGGCAAGTCCCTGCAGCAATGTTCCAACATCTAGTGGAAACCCTTCCCAGAAGAGTGGAGGCTGTTATAGCAGCAAAGGGGGGACCAACTCCATATTAATGCCCATGATCTTGGAATGAGGTTTGACGAGCAGGTGTCCACATACTTTTGGTAATGTGGTGTATATCTGTTTTAGCCTGTGGCTGTACAGCATTATTGGCCTGCTTAGTGAGAGTGGCTTGGTGGACTGTGTATGAACCAGACTACTGAAGTCTACAGAAAGACTAAAAGAGTCTACAAAAACAATATCCACAAAGGGAAAACGATCCACATGATAACCAGGAAATAGTTATCTGCTTTCTCTGTTTGTAGCTTTGATTACATTTTCATGTTGTTTTCTGCCTTCTCACTTTTGTTTAATGTAAACACGTTTCCCATGCCAATAAACCCCCTTTGAATTGGAAGAGAGAGAGGCAGAGAGGGAGAGATAGAGAGAGGCACAGAGAGAGAGAGAGGAAGAGAGAGAGGCACAGAGAGAGAGAGAGAGGCACAGAGAGAGAGAGAGAGAGAGAGAGAGGCACAGAGAGAGAGAGAGAGAGAGAGGCACAGAGAGAGAGAGAGAGAGGCACAGAGAGAGAGAGAGAGAGAGAGAGAGGCACAGAGAGAGAGAGAGAGAGGCAGAGAGAGAGAGAGAGAGAGAGGCAGAGAGAGAGAGAGAGAGAGAGAGAGAGAGAGGCACAGAGAGAGAGAGAAAGAGAGAGAGAGAGAGAGAGGCACAGAGAGAGAGAGAGAGAGAGAGAGGCACAGAGAGAGAGAGAGAGAGAGAGAGAGAGAGGCACAGAGAGAGAGAGAGAGAGAGAGGCACAGAGAGAGAGAGAGAGAGAGAGGCACAGAGAGAGAGAGAGAGAGAGAGAGGCAGAGAGAGAGAGAGAGAGGCAGAGAGAGAGAGAGAGAGAGAGAGAGAGAGAGAGAGAGAGAGAGAGAGAGACTAACCTCAAGGCTTGTAGTTTAGGTCCCTCAGTAGGCCCATCCTGCACTCTCCTCACCACCTCTTCCTTCTTCTCAGGGTACGAGGAACAGGTAGAGTTCACCACCTTAGGGACTGCACACACACACAGTTTAAATACACACTTACAGTGGCTTGCGAAAGTATTCACCCCCCTTGGCATTTTTCCTATTTTGTTGCCTTACAACCTGGAATTCAAATGGATTTCTTGGGGGTCTGTATCATTTGATTTCCACAACATGCCTACCACTTTGAAGATGCAAAATATTTTTGTGTGTGAAACAAACAAGAAACAAGACAAAAAAACAGAAACCTTCAAGTTGGATGGGTTCCGCTGGTGTACAGCAATATCTAAGTCATACCACAGATTCTCAATTGGATTGAGGTCTGGGCTTTGACTTGGCCATTCCAAGACATTTAAATGTTTCCCCTTAAACCACTCGAGTGTTGCTTTAGCAGTATGCTTATGGTCATTGTCCTGCTGGAAGGTGAACCTCTGTCCCAGTCTCAAATCTCTGGAAGACTGAAACAGGTTTCCCTCAAGAATTTCCCTGTATTTAGCGCCATCCATCATTCCTTCAATTCTGACCAGTTTCCCAGTCCCTGCCGATGAAAAACATCCCCACAGCATGATGCTACCACCACCATGCTTCACTGTGGGGATGGTGTTCTCGGGGTGATGAGAGGTGTTGGGTTTGCACCAGACATAACGTTTTCCTTGATGGCCAAAAAGCTCAATTTTAGTCTCATCTGACCAGAGTACCTTCTTCCATATGTTTGGGGAGTCTCCCACATGCCTTTTGGTGAACACCAAACGTGTTTGCTTATTTTTTTCTTTAAGCAATGGCTTTTTTCTGGCCACTCTTCGGTAAAGCCCAGCTCTGTGGAGTGTACGGCTTAAAGTGGTCCTATGGACAGATACTCCAATCTCCGCTGTGGAGCTTTGCTGCTCCTTCAGGGTTATCTTTGGTCTCTTTGTTGCCTCTCTGATTAATACCCTCCTTGCCTGGTCCGTGAGTTTTGGTGGGCGGCCCTCTCTTGGCAGGTTTGTTGTGGTGTCATATTCTTTCCATTTTTTAATAATAGTTTCTGATATTTTTTTATAACCCAACCCTGATCTGTACTTCTCCACAACTTTGTCCCTGACCTGTTTGGAGAGCTCCTTGGTCTTCATGGTGCCGCTTGCTTGGTGGTGCCCCTTGCTTAGTGGTGTTGCAGTCTCTGGGGCCTTTCAGAACAGGTGTATATATATACTGAGATCATGTGACAGATCATGTGACACTTAGATTGCACACAGGTGGACTTTATTTAAGTAATTATGTGACTTCTGAAGGTAATTGGTTGCACCAGATCTTATTTAGGGGCTTCATAGCAAGGGGGGTGAATACATATGCACTGTCACGAATTTAGCCGAGGCTGCTCCTCCTCCTTGCTCGGGCAGGCTTTGGCGTTCGTCGTCACCGGAGTACTAGCTGCCACCGATCTATGTTTCTGTGTTCTACTTGTTTTGTCTATATTGCACACACCTGGTTCCAATTACGATAATATGTTTCCCAATTTGATTAAACCCTTGTTCCATGTGTCTCTCCTCAGGCCAGTGGTAGCTGGTCCGCTCCAGGAGTCTGAGGTGCGGGAGGTCCCTCCGCCTCCACTGGACATCGAGGGGGCACCGGCGTGCTCGATCCGTTCCATCCTGGATTCGAGGCGTCGGGTGGGAGGCCTGCAGTATCTCGTGGAGTGGGAGGGGTACGGTCAGGAGGAACAGTGCTGGGTTCCTAGGAGGGACATCCTCGATCCCTCCCTGTTGAGGGATTTCCACCGTCGTCATCCGACTCGCCCTGCTCCGCGTCCTCCTGGCCGTCCCCGAGGCCGGTATCGGCGCACGTCAAGGGGGGGGGGGGGGGGGGGGGGGGTACTGTCACAGTTCCTCCTCCTTGCTCGGGCAGGCTTCGGCGTTCGTCGTCACGGAGTACTAGCTGCCACCGATCTATGTTTCTGTGTTCTACTTGTTTTGTCTATATTGCACACACCTGGTTCCAATTACGATAATTTGTTTCCCTATTTTACCCTCTGGTTCTCTCATGGTGTTGTGCGTGATTGTTCGTTGTTTTGTTGTCATTGACATGTGAGTCGGTATTTTCTTCCCTGTGTGGAAGATATGTTTATTTACTTTTGACAAGTAAAGTACGTCGTTGACTAAGTTCTGTGTCCTGCGCCTGACTCCATCCTACCGCTACACACTGACGCATGACATGCACGCACCACTTTTCAGTTTTTTTTTTTTTTTTTAAACAAGTTTTTTTTTTTTTCATTTCACTTCACCAATTTTGACTATTTTGTGTATGTCCATTACATGAAATCCAAATAAAAAACAATTTAAATTACAGGTTGTAATGCAACAAAATAGGAAAAACGCCAAGGGGGATGAATACGTTTGCAAGGCACTGTATTAGCACACAGCCCAACTGGGCATATCACACCCACATTAAATAAACATATTCAACATGCTATTCAACATGCAAATTAAACATATGTTCACACACATAAATGAATGTATCTCCAGTGAAACACCCAGGGGATGACATAAGCATAAAGACGGCTAAGCCTAAAATTGTTTTTCACATTCCACTGCACACAAAGCACTTCAATCAAATAGAACAATCATCTCTAAAGGGCTTTGAAGCAGAGAATACATAAATGTTAATTTCTTCAAACAATTCACGTATCAAACATTTCTAATTTCATTCAACTGTTGTTCATGCTGCTGCCTTGCACCAGCTGTTGATTCCAGCCTTTTGTTTGGCTACGTAGATTTGATTTCTTAAGCCAATTACTGTGAAGTTTGAACAATTAACTTAAAGTTGATGAGGCCAAATATGTAACCTATAGTAATAACTACATCATATGTGTCCTGTTACACTAGTCAATGAAAAAATGTAAATCAACTATCCTAAAAGATAAACAACAATTTATTTACAATGTGTGTAAATCATTTGTCACCACATCCCATTTTTTAAAAATGTTTTGGGCCTATAGCTGAGATGGTTGTATGCCCCATATACATAACATTCTGTTTGTGGCAAGAATTTTGTATAGTAATTCAAACTGAAAAACTCTAACTTTTGAATCAAGCGTTGTTTTGCGTATCAGTTCATAAACCATGTGCCACGGAATCAGCACATCGAAAATCTCTTCCCAACTATTTTTCAACCTGTATGGCGTTTTGGTCCTTAAGTAAACTGGTATATATTTTTTGTTGTCAATTTGGCTCTTTAATAAAGGGCAGACAAACAAGTTCCCTACCTCCTCCCCCCTTCCACTTGCCTCCTCAATTTTTGCGGTAATAATGCAATCAGTTGGTTGTTATTTTGGATAGAGCATACATTTCCATATATGTTTGTTAACTGCACATTTGACATAAAAAACTCCACCTTTCCTATTCATAATATCATTAACAAAGATATATATATATTTTTACCATAAATAATGTTTTTTTTTATTTTTTATGAATTAGTATATTTGAATTTAACCATTATTTGTTAGAATTGCAATCAGCTTTGTATGGCTCGTTTTAGGAAGGGCGATATTTTGGAAAAGGTACCATTTTCAATTAGGTTGTAATCTGGATAAAGGGAAAGGGCAACTTTTGAACAAGGGGTGAGCCTTTCGTATTAATCTACTGGAGAACCAGTTCGGGTTTAAGTATAAATGTTGTATGACTGATGCTTTTAGTGAGAGGTTTAATGCTTTTAAAATTAAAATAATTTAGTCCACCGAACTCGTATTCATTATTGTCACGTTCGTTTAAGGACGGGTCAGACCAAGGCGCAACGTGAAATGCGTACATGTTTATTTAAACGATAAACACACAAACAAAACAACGTAACGTGAAGTCCTCAGGCTAAACACAATACAAGCCTCTACACGGAACAAGATCCCACAACTAATGAGTGCCAACAGGCTACTTAAGTATGATCCTCAATCAGAGACAACGAGCGACAGCTGCCTCTGATTGGGAATCACACCCGGCCAAACTTAGAAATACACAACCTAGAAAGAGAACATAGAAAATACAACATAGAACTCCACACCCTGACTCAACATACTAGAGTCCCATAAGTCAGGGCGTGACAATTATATAAATAAGCACGTTTAATTTTGTCTGGCTTGCTGTTCCAAATAAAGCGAAATAATCTTTGCTCAAATAATTTCAAAGACAAATCATTCGGCATGGGCAGGGCCATAAGTAAATAGGTAAACTGGGATATGACTAAAGAATTAATCAGGGTGATTTTTCCACAAATGGAAAGGTATTTACCTTTCCATGGTATCTATTTTCTGTTGAAATTTGTTGTAGTAAGTTCCTTTATTTCTTTAGGGATATGAATACCGAGTATGTCCACTTCACCGTCAGACCATATTATTGATAAAGTACACATTAATGTGTTATTTTTTAGCGATCCAATAGAGTACCACAGTATGAGTTATAATACCCATAAAAACCTTGAGGTCAAACAGAGAAATGGTTCCAATCATTTTTCCACCATTAATTTTTCCCATAGGGGATTTTAGAAACACTTAAAATAATCAAAGGAATTGTATTTGTCACATGTGCCGAATACAACAGGTGTAGACCTTACCGTGAAATGCTTACTTACAAGCCCTTAACCAACAATGCAGTTTTAAGAAAAATAAGAGTTAAGAAAAATATTGACTAAATAAAAGAAAATAAAGTATAAAAGAAAAGAAAAGAAAAGAGCAACAATAAAATAACAATAACGAGGCTATATACAGGGGGTACGGTACCGAGTCAATGTGCAGGGGTAAAGGTTAGTCGAGGTAATAGAGGTAATATGTACATGTAGGTAGGTAGGGGTAAAGTGACTATGCATGGATAATAAACAGCGAGTTGCAGCAGGGGGGGGTCATTTGATTAGTTGTTCAGCAGTCTTATGGCTTGGGGGTAGAAGCTGTTAACCACTACGGGATCGGTGTCCCGTATACGGGACGGTTGAGCTAACGTGCGCTAATGTGATTAGCATGACTGTTGTAAGTAACAGCAAACTTTCCAGGAAATAGACATCTCTTATATGGGCAGAAAGCTTACATTCTTGTTAATCTAACTGCACTGTCCAATTTACAGTAGCTATTACAGTGAAAAAATAGCATGCTATTGTTTGAGGAGAGTGCACAACAACAAAAAACGTATCACGATTTGATACATTCACCACTGAAGGTAAATAATGTACTTACATTCAGTAATCTTTCTCTGATTTGTCATCCTAAGGGTCCCAGAGATAAAATGTAGCATTGTTTTGTTTTATCAAATCCATTTTTATAATCAAATGTAGGAACTGGGTTCTACAGTTTGAACCCCTGCTGTCTCTGGCTCCACACCCACCCCGCCCGGCCATCTAGATGTGTGAAAGTTAGTGTATAAGCTAATGATCCAACATGTATGACATTCCTGGGAGTGTGTAAACTTACATTTTGTATTACCATATCATTTTTCTATGTTCTCTATAGTTATATACTTGAAAATGTATCAATTGACCAATTCGGCACATTTGGGCAGACTTGAAACAAAATAGTCCAGTATTGCAACGCTTCACTGGATCAATCTGAAACTTTGCACACACACTGCAAAGCTGGATCAGGCACCAGTGGAGCGGACTGCTCTGGCTCCGGAGTGGAGCAGCTGACCGGTGCCGGACCAGGCACCGGTGGAACGGGCACGGGCCGTGCCGGACTGGACACACCCACCACTGGTCTGGTGCGAGGAGCAGGCACGGGCCGGACCGGACTAGGAACACGCACCACTGGCTTGGTGCGAGGAGGAGGAACTGGCCGGGCCGGACTGGCGACACGCACCACTGGCTTGGTGCGGGGAGCCGGTATGGGCCGGGCCGGACTGGGGACACGCACCACTGGCTTGGTGCGGGGAGCATGCACGGGCTGTGCCGGACTGGGAACACGCACCACTGGTCTGGTGCGAGGAGCAGGAACGGGCCGGGCCGGACTGGGAACACACACCACTGGCTTGGTGCGGGGAGCAGACACGGGCCGTACTGGACTTGGAACACGCACCACTAGTCTGGTGCGAGGAGCAGGAACGGGCCGGGCCGGACTGGGCACACGCACCAATAGCTTGGTGCGAGACGCAGGCACAAGGTGTACCGGACTGGGAACTGACATTAGAGATCTCCGACTGTACCAGTCTTTCACTCTCCACGCCCAGTCCTCCTCCCGTGAGGACTCCTCCCTGAGCCCCCACGAGTGCAGTGGTCGGGGCTCTTCTCCATCGATCCCCGACCACCCTTTTAGCCCCCCAACATTTTTTTCTTGGGGCTGTCTCTCGGGCTTCCTCCTCGGCCGGCGCCTTCTGTGTTGCCGTTGCGCCTCTCTAAACTGGGCCTCCACTGTCTCCTCCCAAGGACGGCGATCCATCCCAGCCTGAATCTCCTCCCATGTCCAGGATCCCTTTCCGTCCAGGATCTCCTCCCATGTCCAGGATGTCTGCTCCTGGGCACGCTGCTTGGTCCATTTTTGGTGGGATTTTCTGTCACGTTCGTTTAAGAATGGGTCAGACCAACGCGCAGCGTGAAATGCGTACATGTTTATTTAAACGATAAACACACGAACAAAACAACGTAACGTGAAGTCCTCAGGCTGAACACAATATAAGCCTCTACACGGAACAAGATCCCAACACTAATGAGTGCCAACAGGCTACTTAAGTATGATCCTCAATCAGAGACAACGAGCGACAGCTGCCTCTGATTGGGAATCACACCCGGCCAAATTTAGAAATACACAACCTAGAAAGAGAACATAGAAAATACAACATAGAACTCCACACCCTGACTCAACATACTAGAGTCCCATAAGTCAGGGCGTGACAATTATATAAATAAGCACGTTTAATTTTGCCTGGCTTGCTTTTCCAAATAAAGCGAAATAATCTTTGCTCAAATAATTTCAAAGACAAATCATTCGGCATGGGCAGGCCATAAGTAAATAGGTAAACTGGGATATGACTAAAGAATTAATCAGGGTGATTTTTCCACAAATTGAAAGGTATTTACCTTTCCATGGTATCTATTTTCTGTTGAAATTTGTTGTAGTAAGTTCCTTTATTTCTTTAGGGATATGAATACCGAGTATGTCCACTTCACCATCAGACCATATTATTGATAAAGTACACAGTAATGTGTTATTTTTTAGCGATCCAATAGAGTACCACAGTATGAGTTATAATACCCATAAAAACCTTGAGGTCAAACAGAGAAATGGTTCCAATCATTTTTCCACCATAAATTTTTCCCATAGGGGATTTTAGAAACATTTAAAATAATAAAAGGAATTGTATTTGTCACATGTGCCGAATACAACAGGTGTAGACCTTACCGTGAAATGCTTACTTACAAGCCCTTAACCAACAATGCAGTTTTAAGAAAAATAAGAGTTAAGAAAAATATTGACTAAATAAAATAAAATATAAAATAAAAGAGCAACAATAAAATAACAATAACGAGGCTATATACAGGGGGTACGGTACCGAGTCAATGTTCAGGTGTAAAGGTTAGTCGAGGTAATAGAGGTAATATGTACATGTAGGTAGGTAGGGGTAAAGTGACTATGCATGGATAATAAACAGCGAGTTGCAGCAGGGGGGGGTCATTTGATTAGTTGTTCAGCAGTCTTATGGCTTGGGGGTAGAAGCTGTTAACCTCTACGGGATCGGTGTCCCGTATACGGGACGGTTGAGCTAATGTGCGCTAATGTGATTAGCATGACTGTTGTAAGTAACAGCAAACTTTCCAGGACATAGACATCTCTTATATGGGCAGAAAGCTTACATTCCTGTTAATCTAACTGCACTGTCCAATTTACAGTAGCTATTACAGTGAAAAAATAGCATGCTATTGTTTGAGGAGAGTGCACAACAACAAAAAACGTATCACGATTTGATACATTCACCACTGAAGGTAAATAATGTACTTACATTCAGTAATCTTTCTCTGATTTGTCATCCTAAGGGTCCCAGAGATAAAATGTAGCATTGTTTTGTTTTATCAAATCCATTTTTATAATCAAATGTAGGAACTGGGTTCTACAGTTTGAACCCCTGCTGTCTCTGGCTCCACACCCACCCCGCCCGGCCATCTAGATGTGTGAAAGTTAGTGTATAAGCTAATGATCCAACATGTATGACATTCCTGGGAGTGTGTAAACTTACATTTTGTATTACCATATCATTTTTCTATGTTCTCTATAGTTATATACTTGAAAATGTATCAATTGACCAATTCGGCACATTTGGGCAGACTTGAAACAAAATAGTCCAGTATTGCAACGCTTCGCTGGATCAATCTGAAACTTTGCACACACACTGCTGCCATCTAGTGGCCAAAATCTAAATTGCACCTAAACTGCAATATTATATTGTGGCCTTTCTCTTGTATTTCAAAGATGATGGAACAAAAACAATAATAGAAACGCATGTTTTTTTGTTTGTATTATCTTTTACCAGATCTAATGTGTTATATTCTCCTACATTAATTTCACATTGCCACAAACTTCAAAGTGTTTCCTTTCAAATGGTATCAAGAATATGCATATCCTTGCTTCAGGTCCTGAGCTACAGGCAGTTAGATTTGGGTATGTCATTTTAGGCGAATATTGAAAAAAAGGGTCAGATCCTTTTTAAGAAGCCTTTTGGACCTAGACTCTGCGCTCCAGTACCGCTTGCCATGCAGTCTTTGACTAGGGTGGCTGGAGTCTTTGGGAATTTTTAGGGCCTTCCTCTGACACCGCCTGGTATAGAGGTCTTGGATGGCAGGAAGCTTGGCCCCAGATGTACTGGGCCATATGCACTACCCTCTGTAGCGCCTTGCGGTCGGAGGCCAAGCAGTTGCCATACCAGGTGGGGATGCAACCAGTCAGGATGCTCTCGATGGTGCAGCTGTAGAACTTTTTGAGGATCTGAGGACCCATACCAAATCTTTTCAGTCTCTTGAGGGGGAATAGGTGTTGTTGTGCCCTTTTCACGACTGTCTTGGTGTGTTTGGACCATGATAGTTTGTTGGTGAAATGGACACCAAGGAGCTTGAAGCTCTCAACCTGCTCCACTACAGCCCTGTCGAGGAGAATTGGGGCGTGCTCGGCCCTCCTTTTCCTGTAGTCCACGATCATCTCCTTTGTCTTGATCACGTTGAGCGAGAGGTTGTTGTCCTGGCACCACAATGCCAGGTCTCTGACCTCCTCCCTATAGGCTGTCTCATCATTGTCGGTGATCAGGCCTACCACAGTTGTGTCGTTGGCAAACTTAATGTTGGAGTCGTGCTTGGCCACGCAGTCAAGGGTGAACCGGGAGTACAGGAGGGGACTAAGCATGCTCCCCTGAGGCGCCCCCGTGTTGAGGATCAGCGTGGCAGATGTGTTGTTGCCTACCCTTACCACCTGGGGAGGCCCGTCAGGAAGTCCAGTATCCAGTTGCAGAGGGAGGTGTTTAGTCCCGCGGTCTTTAGCTTAGTGATGAGCTTTGAGGGCACTATGGTGTTGAACGCTGAGCTGTAGTCAATGAATAGCATTCTCACGTAGGTGTTCCTTTTGTCCAGGTCGGAAAGGGCAGTGTTGAGTGCAATAGAGATTGCGTCATCTGTGGCTCTGTTGGGGCGGTATGCAAATTGGAGTGGGTCTAGGGTTTCTGGGATGATGGTGTTGATGTGAGCCATGACCAGCATTTCAAAGCACTTCATGGCTACAGACGTGAGTGCTACGGGTCGTTAGTCATTTAGGCAGGTTACCTTGGTGTTCTTGGGCACAGGGATATGGAAATAAGGGCTGTGTTTTGTGTGATAGACCATGTGACGTTTTGATAACCGTGTAAATCTCTCTAGGACAAGGTGACTTTTATCAATTTATTCGCCTGTAATTAAATGCTAATTAGTTGCTAATGTGGCTATCATAAAGAACTACAAATGCCATGATTGTCTGGACGAGACTGCCGAATCAAGTCAAAGGTAAGAATCTCTATCTAATGTTAGCTAAATGTAGTAATGAATAAATAAGCTACATTTCTTTAAATGGACAATTCTCTGAACTGTCTTGTGCAAGTTTTAAATTGACACAATACCTGTTAGCAAAGGTATCAGCTAGAGATTACGTGCAGGAGCTTGAAGAGATTTGTAGTTTTGCATTATGTCTACTTTGATGCTAATTAGAATGTTCGAATCCGAGAGTAATTAGAACCGAATATATTGATAAAAGGCACCTTGTCCGAGGGAGATTTACAGGGTTATCAAAACTTCACATCAGGGTAAGTCTACACAAAACACAGCCCTTATTTTAAGTGTTTCTAAAATCCCCTATGGGAAAAATGATTGGTGGAAAAACAATTGGAACCATTTCCCTGTTTGACCGCTAGGTTTTATGGGTATTATGACACCACCACTGTGAGGCTCTTATCATAGTTCGGTTGTAATCCAGAGAGGTTAGAAAAATTATCTCGATCCTCTATGAGGCTGTGCAGGGATCCAGATTGCGGATTTAAGAGGACACTTGAGTCGTCAGCGTACAATGACACCTTTGTTCTTAAACCCTGGATTTCTAGCCCCTCTATATTATACAGTGGGGAAAAAAGTATTTAGTCAGCCACCAATTGTGCAAGTTCTCCCACTTAAAAAGACGAGAGAGGCCTGTAATTTTCATCATAGGTACACGTCAACTATTACAGACAAATGGAGAAAAATAAATCCAGAAAATCACATTGTAGGATTTTTAATGAATTTATTTGCAAATTATGGTGGAAAATAAGTATTTGGTCAATAACAAAAGTTTCTCAATACTTTGTTATATACCCTTTGTTGACAATGACACAGGTCAAACGTTTTCTGTATGTCTTCACAAGGTTTTCACACACTGTTGCTGGTATTTTGGCCCATTCCTCCATGCAGATCTCCTCTAGAGCAGTGATGTTTTGGGGCTGTCGCTGGGCAACACGGACTTTCAACTCACTCCAAAGATTTTCTATGGGGTTGAGATCTGGAGACTGGCTAGGCCACTCCAGGACCTTGAAATGCTTCTTACGAAGCCACTCCTTCGTTGCCCGGGCGGTGTGTTTGGGATCATTGTCATGCTGAAATACCCAGCCATGTTTAATCTTCAATGCCCTTGCTGATGGAAGGAGGTTTTCACTCAAAATCTCACGATACATGGCCCCATTCATTCTTTCCTTTACACGGATCAGTCGTCCTGGTCCCTTTGCAGAAAAACAGCCCCAAAGCATGATGTTTCCACCCCCATGCTTCACAGTAGGTATGGTGTTCTTTGGATGCAACTCAGCATTCTTTGTCCTCCAAACACGACGAGTTGAGTTTTTACCAAAAAGTTCTATTTTGGTTTCATCTGACCATATGACATTCTCCCAATCCTCTTCTGGATCATCCAAATGCACTCTAGCAAACTTCAGACGGGCCTGGACATGTACTGGCTTAAGCAGGGGGACACGTCTGGCACTGCAGGATTTGAGTCCCTGGCGGCGTAGTGTGTTACTGATGGTAGGCTTTGTTACTTTGGTCCCAGCTCTCTGCAGGTCATTCACTAGGTCCCCCCATGTGGTTCTGGGATTTTTTGCTCACCGTTCTTGTGATCATTTTGACCCCACGGGTGAGATCTTGCGTGGAGCCCCAGATCGAGGGAGATTATCAGTGGTCTTGTATGTCTTCCATTTCATAATAATTGCTCCCACAGTTGATTTCTTCAAACCAAGCTGCTTACCTATTGCAGATTCAGTCTTCCCAGCCTGGTGCAGGTCTACAATTTTGTTTCTGGTGTCCTTTGACAGCTCTTTAGTCTTGGCCATAGTGGAGTTTGGAGTGTGACTGTTTGAGGTTGTGGACAGGTGTCTTTTATACTGATAACAAGTTCAAACAGGTGCCATTAATACAGGTAACGAGTGGAGGACAGAGGAGCCTCTTAAATAAGTTGTTACAGGTCTGTGAGAGCCAGAAATCCACCATAATTTGCAAATAAATTCATTAAAAATCCTACAATATGATTTTCTGGAGAAAAAAAATCTCAATTTGTCTGTCATAGTTGACGTGTACCTATGATGAAAATTACAGGCCTCTCTCATCTTTTTAAGTGGGAGAACTTGCACAATTGGTGGCTGAATAAATACTTTTTTCCCCCACTGTAGTTGGATCTGATTTTAATAGCTAACATTTCCATGGCCTTTCCTGCCACGGCGCTCAGAGTACAGAGGCTGCTGGGAGCTGGATGGCCGGGGGGAGAACCGTGCGCTCCTGTCCATCGACTCAGCCCCGCCAGACACCGTGCCAATAGGTGGGTCGATAGCAACCTGTTGTTCATTAACGGTCCGATAGCGAGGTTCTGCCGGCTCTGGCAAAACTGTTTCAGCCCGATCAATGACCGTGTGATTAGAGAAGCTGGGCTTCCGTCTCACAAACACGCACACACACTCCCCCTAGATTAACATGATCCAGCCCACACTGAGAGTGGATACAATAAGACAATAAAGTGGAACTGACAGCTTTTTAACTACTTTGCAGATATGAAACAAACAGCAAATCATAATATCATTGAAAAATATAAAATTCCCATTTTATGCTACAAAATTAACTTTATAAGAGGTTTTAAAAATAGGTTCTATTTGACTCAAAATTCCATGACGTACAGTAAGGCTTGTTGGCAGAATAGATGGATGCAGTTCAATGCATGATTAATATAATTCACCAATACATTTCTTGGTAGTCAAATTTTTTTTGCTATCAGGTTGTAAATCACAGCTGGCCTGGTACGTCGTTTGCTGCTGTTTCAGTTTCAATTACTCAATATTTTGGACAAAAATTGACTAATGTAACTAAGGCTGGGAATGTCAATACAATCAAACTAGCAAGGGCAATGATCACAAGTCAGTCATAACGTGGCTAATAGGCTAGCATATCTATTTATGTAGCTATTTATTTAGCAAGCTAAAAATACAGAGCCTAACGTTAGCTGGGAGGATGTCATGCCATTGGAGGAGTGGGTGAGTGACCAACCTGTTCCCCTCATATAATTTTTCAGTGGCTACAGCTAGAGATGCAGGTGTAATTTGGTTAGCTAGCAAGAAATGTGAATCGCTTCGCTAGCTAGTCAGCTATGCTGAACAACGGTTATCCAGTTAGCATATCTCTTACATTTATAGATTCACTCGTAATTCACTTGTAGAATCTAGTACGATTTTAGAGCACTCTTGTCTGAGTGTGCCAGAGCGCAGAATACCTGATGAATTTACAAACGCGCAACACCCGCTGAATATTACCGTTGTCACTACTAAACGTTGGCAAAAAAAGTAATTCAATTGTTGCCAGCAGCACAGTTAGTCACTAACGCTCTAGATAACATGTAAACAGCCTAACCAGCTCTGCTAGGGAGAGTAAAATGGTCAGAGTAACTTCAGCCAGCTAGCTTGGGTGCTTGACTGCAATTGTTAGGAACGCTCGGATCAACCCTACTCCTTGGCCAGAGCGTCCAGTGTCAATAGTGCAGTGTGTGCTCTGAACGCTCAGAGAGCGAAACGCTCTGAATTTATGAACAGACAATCTAACACTCTGACACACTGGAGGCAATTTACAAACACACCCTTAGTTGTTAATCAAATGTATTTTGCATCGATCAAATGGGCAAGTTCCCATTCAGTTGTCAAAACGTGGGTTGGGACAAGCATGCATTGGCAGGCAAGCTGTAGAAGGACGAGCAGGCTAATATCCCCCATCGTTTATCAGTGCAATTTTGACAGCCAACTAGCTGAAAAGGTTTATCTAATGTTCCCTCATTAGATTTTAGCTCATCTCGCTAGCATTAGTTGGCTAGCATTAGTTGTTGATATTGTTGTTGTTGATGTGCATAACTGAGGGAGAGAGAGCCTACCTTTTCATAGTTGTTTGATCAATAGGACTATAAAGTTCCCAAATGTAAGAGGACCCCTGGTATTTACATATTTGCTGAAATCCATTCAGGTGAATTTTGTGGCTTTTGCCGACTGTGTATTAATGATCTAAAGTTGTGCTGTTGCTACTGCCTGTAAACACACAGTCAAGTACAAAGTGAATGGTGGCAGGCCCATGTGGCAAATGGCTTATTTGCATAAAGGCCTACTGTAGCTCTGATTGGCTATAGCCTACTGGAAGAGAGATGTTTTTATTCGGTTTTATTTACTGCAGTGTCCATTACTTTTCCAAACGCAAGGCTGCTTTCCCACTCTATATTGCTATAGAATTTTCACAAATGCCTTAGTCTACATCATTCCCAAATATTATATGAATTTATGAAAACATGAAAATGACCATACAGTGCTATGAAAAAGTATTTTCCCCCTTTCTAATTTTCTCTACTTCTGCATATTTGTGATACTGAATGTTATCAGATCTTCAACCAAAACCTAATATTAGATCAATTACAGGAACCATGTCGTCCAAAAAGTTATACTTTTGAATCATCTGTCCATAGAACGTTCTTCCAAGAGTCTTGATGATCATCCAGGTGCTTTTTGGCAAACTTGAGTCAACTTTTTGGACGAGATGGGTCCCATTATGCCTGGCGAAAACCAAACACTGCATTCCACAGTAAGAACATCATACCAAAGGTCAAGCGTGGTGGCGCAGTGGTCTAAGGCACTGCATTGCAGTGCTAGCTGTGCCACTAGAGATCCTGGTTCGAATGAAGGCTCTGTCGTAGCTGGCCGTGACCGGGAGACCCATGGGGCGGCGCACAATTGGCCCAGCGTCGTCCAGGGTAGGGGAGGGAATGGCCAGCAGGGATGTAGCTCAGTTGGTAGAGCATGGCGTTTGCAACGCCAGGGTTGTGGGTTCGATTCCCACGGGGGGCCAGTATGAAAAAATAAAAATAAATAAAAATATGTATGCACTCACTAACTGTAAGTCGCTCTGGATAAGAGCGTCTGCTAAATGACTAAAATGTAAATGTAAAATGTGTGATGGTTTGGGGATGCTTTGCTGCCTCAGGACCTGGACGACTTGCCTTAATAGAAGGAACCATGAATTCTGCTCTGTATCAGAGAATTCTACAGGAGAATGTCAGACCATCCGTCTGTGAGCTGAAGCTGAAGTGCAGCTGGGTCATGCAGCAAGACAATGATCCAAAACACACAATCAAGTCTACATGAAAATTGCTAAAAAGCAACAAATTGGAAGTTTTGGAATGGCCTAGTCAAAGTCCAGACCTAATCCCAATTGAGATGTTGTGGCAGGACTTGAAACGAGCAGTTCATGCTTGAAAACCCACACGTCACTGAGTTAAAGCAGTTCTGCATGGAAGAGTGGGCCAAAATTCCTCCACAGCGACGTGAGAGACTGATCAACAACTACAGGAAGCATTTGGTTGGAGTCATTGCAGCTAAAGGTGGCACAACCAGACTGTAAGGGGCAATAACTTTTTCACACAGGGGAATTGGGTGTTGCATAACTTTGCTTATGAAATAAATATGTAATTGTTGTGTTATTTGTTCACTTATGTTCCCTTTATCTAATACTAGGTTTTGGTTGAAGATCTGATGACATTCAGTATCACAAATATGCTAAAGTAGAGAAAATTAGAAAGGGGGCAAATACTTTTTCATAGCACTGTATCTAAGCGCTTGCTTGTCAAAAAAGAAAAAGAAAAAAAAAGTATAATATTCTTCCTGGGGGTGTATATAAACAGATTTTAATCAGATTTCATGTTGCTAAAATGCTGTCAGTTCCACTTTAATACTGTGTCAGAGTAATAATACACTTTGGTTGGGTTTGCTGTGTTTATTCAAGCTGGATCTCTAAACCAGCCCTGTGTGTGCATGAGGGAAAGGGCACAGCATTGGGAGGATAACAGAGTTGTTATTTGTCTCAGCTCCTGTGTAGCTCTATCTAACAGTAGAGTCATGCTGACCTGACCGGACCAGGAAACATTAACATTTCTAATTTAGATTTAGAGCCTCTCAGAGGGAAACTCTGCTGTAATTGCAGATTAGATGTGAGAGAGAGGGTGTGTGCACACAGACACGCGCACACCCACAAATAAAACACTCCCTCTCTCTGTAAGTTCACACACTCACACTTCAGGGTGTGGACGATGTCTCTCTTTTGCTGGGCCACCAGTGTGTCCAGCTTGGTCTGGGCTAGGGGTATATGCTGGAGGGTCAGTGTTGGGAAGTAGTGAACTACATGTGGTTCAACTAGTAATCTAACTATGCCTTGCAGTAGCTGGTGTAGTTAAACTAAATTCAAATATTGGTAGTGTTCTCAGTAGTTAATTACTTTTTTGCCGTGTAGCTACCTACTGGAACTACACACTAATTTTTTTGCAAAAAAATAAATATATATGGGTGAAGTAGGCATCAGACCTTCCTAATTCTGATTCGTTTTTGTGTTTAATGGGCTAAGTTACCCATTCTGTTAACACCTGACTCCAGAGTGATCTGAGCTTTCAATGTGTGGTCTATGACATTTCAGATTTAGATACCAGAATTTATCACGAAGTAGTTTGAATTTAGTGAACTAGATTTCAAAGTAACTTTAGTTAAGTAAACTATATTTTTCTTAAGGTAGCTTTAGTGTAGCTTAACTTCATCCAGTGTGAAGTAGTTGGTAGCTTCATAAACTATGTTTTCAGAGTAGCTTCCCCAACACTGTGGAGGGATAGGGATGTAGACTGGTGTAGTGTGTTGGGGTGTGTGAAGCTATACCTCCGTTCTCCTGCAGGGTGACACGGACCTGCTGGAGCCTCAGGTCACATGGGTTCAGAGACAGGAAACTCCCAGGGATCAGCTTCACGTCTGACCAGACAAACACACACACACACACACATACAGTAAGTCTGTAGCATGAACAAACCCACATTTGGGCTCAATAACATGCTCCCAAGAACACAACCATGTCGTGCCAACTGTACAAACTTATCTGGAAAGAAGCTAGCAACAGTTGACACACACACACAAATCAAATCAAATCAAGCTTTATTTATACAGCACATTTCAGACATGGAATGTGCTTTACAGGAAAAAACAAATAAAAAACAATGAAAATAAAAGCTGAAATATTTACTACACAAACGTAAGATAAAAAACTAAAGAATGACACAAACTGAACGACTAAAAAGCACCCTGAGGAAAAGCACAGCGAAAAAACTGTGTTTTAAATATGTCCACAGTTTCGGCCCCCCTCAGGTTCTATGGTAGGCTATTCCAGAGGCTGGGTGCATAATAACTAAAGGCTGCCTCTCCATTTCTCTTGATCCTAGGCTTTAGGATATTTAAAAGGCCAGTGCCAGAGGACCTGAGGTGCACAATCGTGGATTGTGGTTTGATTTAAAAACCAATTGAAGAATCTTACAATAATTATAAAACTCTCACACACACACACACACATGATCTTGCAGGCCATCTTGGCAAGGACCTCCTGTAGCTCCTCCCTCTGGGCGGGTGGGCGGTCGCCAACACAGACAGACTTTCGATTGGCTGTTGCCATGGGTATTGCCATGGGCGACCAGGGAGGCGGTATGTGACAAGGTGAGACCGGAGGAGGAGCCAGCCATAAGGATGTCCCCCTCCGAGGGAAACAGGGGGCGCACTACACATGGGCCCATACCACAAGACTTATCCTAGGGAAGGGTGGGTGAGAAGGGGTAGAGAGGGGAGGGGGAAGGAGATTGAAGGAGAGAGTGAAAGGGGGAGGGAGAGAAGGAAAGAAAAAACAGAAAAAAAGGAGAAAGCAAGAGAGAGAGTAGAGAGCGTGAGAGAGAAAGTTACCCCCAGCACGATCAGATTACTATGGAGATGTCCTTCAACCAACAGAGTCCCCCTCTAGAGATAATGCTGAATGTAGCACAACGCAACAGAGCCAGCTAATTTGACTTTCTCTAGTTAGTATCCATATCACAGTCTTTGTAGGGAAAAGAGAAAGCGAGAAGGGGAAGAGCAAGGACGTTGAGAAAGGAAGGAGAGAGAGAGAGAGAGGAGGAGAGAGGGGAAGTGATTAATTTAGCAGTGGTATTGAATGCTTAGTTGAATTTGGCTCCGTAATCAGATTTCACTGTGCTTGTGTGGCATTGCGCTCAGAGAGGCTGTGGCAGGACTAGAAATGAAAGTGAGAAGCCTAGAGCTCTGCAGCACTCCCAGAAACAAGGAAGAAGGTTTTATAGAGTGGCACAAATGGGTACTCTGTATTCACAATGGGAAGGGGAGCATATGCATAGAAAAGTTTACTTGGATTTATGGATGCAAGCTGTTGTACAGTACAGCCATAATTCTGTGCGTGTGCTAGCCTGTGTGTGTGTGTTCACAGTCCGCATTGTTCCAAAAGGTGTAGTTTTATCTCTTTTTAAAATCTGATTTTACTGCTTACATGAGTTACTTGATGTGGAATAGAGTTCCATGTAGTCATGGCTCTGTGTAGTACTGTGTGTTTCACGGAGTGTGTTCTGGACTATGGGACTGTGAAGAGACCCCAGGTGGCATGTCTTGTGGGGTATGCATGGTTGACTGGCCTGTGTGCTAGTCGTTTGAACAGACAGCTCAGTGCTTTGAACGTGTCAATACCTCTCACAAAGACAAGTAGTGATGCAGTCAATCTCTCTCTACTTTGAGTCAGGAGGGATTGACATGCATGACATTGATATTAGCTCTCTGTGTACAATTAAGGGCCAGCCATGCTGCCCTGTTCTGGGGCAACTGTAATTTTCCTATGTCCCTCATTGTGGCACTTGAACATATGACTGGGCAGTAGTCCAGGTGTGACAAAACTAGAGCCTGTAGGACTTGTTTTGTTGATAGCAATGTCAAGAAAGCTGGGCACATTATTATGGACAGACCTCTCCCCATCTTAGCTACCGTTGAATCAATATGTTTTGACCATGACAATTTACAATCCAGGGTTACACCAAGCAGTTTAGTCTCCTTGCTCAATTTCCACATTATTCATTACTAGATTTACAGTGGGGGAAAAAAGTATTTAGTCAGCCAACAATTGTGCAAGTTCTCCCACTTAAAAAGATGAGAGAGGCCTGTAATTTTCATCATAGGTACACGTCAACTATGACAGACAAATTGAGATTTTTTTTCTCCAGAAAATCACATTGTAGGATTTTTAATGAATTTATTTGCAAATTATGGTGAAAAAAAAGTATTTGGTCACCTACAAACAAGCAAGATTTCTGGCTCTCACAGACCTGTAACTTCTTCTTTAAGATGCTCCCCTGTCCTCCACTCGTTACCTGTATTAATGGCACCTGTTTGAACTTGTTATCAGTATAAAAGACACCTGTCCACAACCTCAAACAGTCACACTCCAAACTCCACTATGGCCAAGACCAAAGAGCTGTCAAAGGAACCAGAAACAAAATTGTAGACCTGCACCAGGCTGGGAAGACTGAATCTGCAATAGGTAAGCAGCTTGGTTTGAAGAAATCAACTGTGGGAGCAATTATTATGAAATGGAAGACATACAAGACCACTGATAATCTCCCTCGATCTGGGGCTCCACGCAAGATCTCACCCCGTGGGGTCAAAATGATCACAAGAACGGTGACCAAACATCCTAGAACCACACGGGGGGACCTAGTGAATGACCTGCAGAGAGCTGGGACCAAAGTAACAAAGCCTACCATCAGTAACACACTACGCCGCCAGGGACTCAAATCCTGCAGTGCCAGACGTGTCCCCCTGCTTAAGCCAGTACATGTCCAGGCCCGTCTGAAGTTTGCTAGAGTGCATTTGGATGATCCAGAAGAGGATTGGGAGAATGTCATATGGTCAGATGAAACCAAAATATAACTTTTTGGTAAAAACTCAACTCGTCGTGTTTGGAGGACAAAGAATGCTGAGTTGCATCCAAAGAACACCATACCTACTGTGAAGCATGGGGTGGAAACATCATGCTTTGGGGCTGTTTTTCTGCAAAGGGACCAGGACGACTGATCCGTGTAAAGGAAAGAATGAATGGGGCCATGTATCGTGAGATTTTGAGTGAAAACCTCCTTCCATCAGCAAGGGCATTGAAGATTAAACGTGGTTGGGTCTTTCAGCATGACAATGATCCCAAACACACCGCCCGGGCAACGAAGGAGTGGCTTTGTAAGAAGCATTTCAAGGTCCTGGAGTGGCCTAGCCAGTCTCCAGAACTCAACCCCATAGAACATCTTTGGAGGGAGTTGAAAGTCCGTGTTGCCCAGCGACAGCCCCAAAACATCACTGCTCTAGAGGAGATCTGCATGGAGGAATGGGCCAAAATCCCAGCAACAGTGTGTGAAAACCTTGTGAAGACTTACAGAAAACGTTTGACCTGTGTCATTACCAACAAAGGGTATATAACAAAGTATTGAGAAACTTTTGTTATTGACCAAATACTTATTTTCCACCATAATCTGCAAATAAATTCATAAAAAATCCTACAATGTGATTTTCTGGATTTTTTGTTTTCTCATTTTGTCTGTCATAGTTGACGTGTACCTATGATGAAAATTACAGGCCTCTCTCATCTTTTTAAGTGGGAGAACTTGCACAATTGGTGGCTGACTAAATACTTTTTTTCCCCACTGTAGTTGAGGTTTAGGGTTTAGTGAATGGATTGTCCCAAATACAATGCTTTTAGTTTTAGAAATATTTAGGACTGTCTTATTACTTGCCACCTATTCTAAAACTGACTGCAGCTCTTTGTTAAGTGTTGCAGTGATTTCACTTACTGTGGTAGCTGACGTGTATAATGTTGAGTCATCAGCATACATAGACACACAGGCTTTACTCACTGCCAGTGGCAGGTCATTAGTAAAGATTGAAAAAATGAAAGGGCCTAGACAGCTGCCCTGGGGAATGCCTGACTCTACCTGGATTATGTTGGAGAGGCTGCCATTAAAGAACACCCTCTGTGTTCTGTTAGACAGGTAACTCTAGATCCACAATATAGCAGGGGATGTAAAGCCATAACACATATGTTTTTCCAGCGAAAACAGGTTTTTAGAAAATCAGAAATACCTTATTTACATAAGTATTCAGACCCTTTGCTATGAGACTCGAAATTGAGCTCAGGTGCATCCTGTTTCCATTGATCATCCTTGAGATGTTTCTACAACTTGATTAGCGTCCACTTGTGGTGAATTCAATTGATTGGACATGATTTGGAAAGGCACACACCTGTCTACATAAGGTCCCACAGTTGACAGTGCATGTCAGAGAAAAAACCAAGCCATGAGGTCGAAGGAATTGTCCGTAGAGCTCCGAGACAGAATTGTGTCGAGGCACAGATCTGGGGAAGGGTACCAAACCATTTCTGCAGCATTGAAGGTCCCCAAGAACACAGTGGCCTCCATCATTCTTAAATGGAAGAAGTTTGGAACCATCAAGACCCTTCCTAGAGCTGGCCGCCTGGCCAAACTGAGCAATCGGGGGAGAAGGGCCTTGGTCAGGGAGGTGACCAAGAACTCGATGGTCACTCTGACAGCGCTCCAGAGTTCTTCTGTGGAGGCCTTTATGGTAGAGTGGCCAGATGGAACCCACTCCTCAGTAAAAGGCACATGACAGCCCACTTGGAGTTTGCCAAAAGGCACTTAAAGACTCTCAGACCATGAGAAACAAGATTCTCTTGTCTGATGAAACCAAGATTGAACTCTTTGGCTTGAATGCCAAGCGTCACATCTGGTGGAAACCTGACACCATCCCTACGGTGAAACAAGGTGATAGCAGCATCATGCTGTGGGGATGATTTTCAGCGGCAGGGACTGGGAGACTAGTCAGGATCGATGGAAAGATGAACTGAGAAAAGTACAGAGAGATCCTTGATGAAAACCTGCTCCAGAGCGCTCAGGACCTCAGACTGGGGAAAAGGTTCACTTTCCAACAGGATAATGACCATAAGCACACAGCCAAAACAACTCAGGAGTGGCTTCGGGACAAGTCTCTGAATGTCCTTGAGTGGCCCAGCCAGAGCCCAGACATGAACCCGATCGAACATCTCTGGAGAGACCTGAAAATAGCTGTGCAGCGACGCTCCCCATCCAACCTGACAGTGCTTGAGATGATCTGCAGAGAAGAATGGGAGAAACTCCCCAAATACAGGTGTGCCAATCTTGTAGCGTCTTACCCAAGAAGATTCAAGGCTGTAATCGCTGCCAAAGGTGCTTCAACAAAGTACTGAGTAAAGGGTCTAAAAACGTATGTAAATATGACATTTCAGTTTTTTATTTGTAATAAATTAGCAAACATTTCTAACAACCTGTTTTTGATTTGTCATTATGGGGTAATGTGTGTAGATTGATGAGGGGAAAAAACAATTGAATCAATTTTAGAATAAGGCTGTAAAGTAACAAAATGTGGGAAAAGTCAAGGGGTGTGAAGACATTCTGAATGCACCGTATGATCGATAATGTCAAAAGCTGCACTGAAGTCTAAAAAAACAGCTCCCACATGCTTCTTATTATCAATTCATAAATGCCAATCATCAGTCATTTATGTAAGTGCCGTACATGTTGAGTGCCCTTCCCTAAAAGCATGCTGAAAGTCAGTTGTTAATTTGTTTAGTGTGAAATAGCATTGTATCAGGTCAAACACATTTTTTACCAAAACGTTTACTAAGGGTTGGTAGCAGGCTGATTGGTCAGCTGTTTGAGCCAGTAAAGGGTGCTTTACTATTCTTGGGTAGCGGAATGACTTTAGCTTCCCTCCAGGCCTGAGGGCACACACTTTCCTGTAGGCTTAGATTGAAGAGATGGCAAATAGGAGTGGAAATATAGTCTGCTATCATCCTCAGTAATTATCCATCCAAGATGGAAATATTCTTTACATCTTCAACATAGGAATAACTAAAAAACCTATTGTATGATCTCTTATACACTATATTAGGCCCAGCCTTTGGAACTTTGGTTTTCCTAGATATGGCTACTATATTATGATCACTACATCCGATGGATCTGTATACTGCTTTAGAGCAGATTTCTGCAGCATTAGTAAAGATGTGATCAATACATGTGGATGATTTCATGCCTGTGCTGTTTGTAAATACCGTGGTAGGTTGACTGATAACCTGAACCAGGTTGCAGGCACGTGTTACAGTTTGAAGCTTTTTCTTGAGTGGACAGCTTGATGAAAGCCAGTCAATATTTAGGCCACCCAGAAAATATACCTCTCTGTTGATATCACATACATTATCAAGCATTTCACACATGATCTAAATACTGACTGTTAGCACTTGGTGGTCTATTTCAACTTCCCACAACAATAGACATTAGGTGAGGCAGGTGAACCTGTAGCCATATTACTTCAACAGCATTTGACATGAGATCCTCTCTATGCTTTACAGGAATACAACTCTGAATATAAACAGCAACACCTCCCCCAATGGCATTCCTGACTCTTCCGTAGATGTTAGAATCATATATTTGCTACCACTGTATCATCAAAGGAATTACTAAATTGGTTTCAGAGATGGCCAGTATATGAATGCTTTCTGTTTCTAGCAGGTTATCGATTTCATTAACCTTGTTTCTTAATATGGGCCATTTCTTTGCACTTTTCTATGATTCTTGATTGTTTTTATTGCTTTAGGTAGGATGATCAGAGGTAGAGTTGACAGTGATATTTATATTTGAGTTGATAGTGAAGGGTGAACTGCACACAGTGGGCTTCCTACTAGGGCAAACCGTCTCAGTGCTAACAGTATAACTCAGGTTCATAGGAACATGATTACTGCTGACAGTAGCTGTCGGATTGACAGAGGCATTTAGAGGAACATAAATTAGGTTACTTACATTATGACTGACAACACCCCTGGTAAAATGTACATTTGCAGCAGCACTATGACAACTCAGTGAAACAATGGTAGGGATTATCTGAACAGGGCTTGGGTCACTGAGAAGTAATTTTCTCAACGCGGCCTTGAAATGCGTGGACAGGGTCTAGGCACCAAGATGATTTGGATGGACTCCGTCATTCCTGTAGAGCATCTTCTACTTCCAAAAGGTATCAAAGTAATCTGTAAAAGTTATGCCAATGGTCAGTTTAGAATTAAGCCCTGCGATGTGTCTGAAATGGTACCTTGTCCTGGTTAACAATAGTGCACTATACAAGGAATAGGTGGAACTTCGTACACAGTCTTGCAGTACTAGCTACCTGTATGATGAGCTTATAGTCGCTATGCAGGTCAGCTTTGAGCTGGGGGGGACACACCAACATATCCACACAGTGGGGGTCCTGACAGAAGGACTGCCCCTCCAACTGCCAGACTGAATTCACCTGAGAGAATCCCCCTCACTTCAGGATGCTGCACACCTCATCAAGGCTTGGGGGAAGAGAGGAGAGGGGGAAGGAGGAAGAGGGAAAGAGGGATGACAGGGTGTGAGAGTCATTATATAGCATGTAAAATCCCTCTATGGCCTTTTAAAAGGCTTCTACCGCTGTTGTCACTTCTGGTAGTAAGTAATATGTTATGTGTTATGGTACCTTCAGGGGTGCGTGCTCAGTCCCCTCCTGTACTCCCTGTTCACCCATGACTGCATGGCCAGGCACGACTCCAACACCATCATTAAGTTTGCTGACGACACAACAGTGGTAGGCCTGATCACCGACAACGATGAGACAGCCTATAGGGAGGAGGTCAGAGACCTGGCCGTGTGGTGCCAGGATAACAACCTCTCCCTCAACGTGACCAAGACAAAGGAGATGATTGTGGACTACAGGAAAAAAAAGAGGACTGAGCACGCCCCCATTCTCATCGCTGTAGTGGAACAGGTTGAGAGCTTCAAGTTCCTTGGTGTCCACATCACCAACAAACTATCATGGTCCAAACACACCAAGACAGTCGTGAAGAGCGCACGGCAAGCGGTACCGGAGTGCCAAGTCTAGGTCCAAAAGACTTCTCAACAGTTTCTACCCCCAAGCCATAAGACTCCTGAACAGCTAATCATGGCTACCCAGACTATTTGCACTGCCCCCCCACCCCATCCTTTTTACGCTGCTGCTACTCTGTTAATTATTTATGCATAGTCACTTTAACTCTACCCACATGTACATATTACTTCAACTACCTCAACTAGCCGGTGCCCCCACACATTGACTCTGCACCGGTACCCCCCTGTATATATAGCCTCCCTACAGTTATTTTATTTTACTTCTGCTCTTTTTTTCTCAACACTTTTTTGTTGTTTTATTCTACTTTTTTATAAAAAATAAATGCACTGTTGGTTAAGGGCTGTAAGTAAGCATTTCACTGTAATGTCTGCACCTGTTGTATTCGGCGCATGTGGCCAATACAATTTGATTTGATTTGATTGTATTTGTTGTCCTGTGTGACAAACACACACACACCACAGGTGACCTCCAGAGTCCCAGGCCTTGCTGAGGGTTGTTGCAGATTGGATCTGTCCACTACAATGGGATTTACACCCCACTGAATCAGGCTGGCTGGAGCACAGCAGGAAAGCACACACACACTCTCACACACACACACACACACACACACACACACACCAACTGTGGATTAATGGGATGTCGGCAGGGCACCTGGATCATAAACAATTGGTCAACACCCACAACCTCAGAGATGTGTGGACGTGTGTGTATGTGCGCGTGCGTGTGTGTGTGCGTGTGTGTTTGCTGTGTGCCATCTGTGTGTGCAGTGTGCTGACCTGCTCTTGATTGTGTTGACCCATAAGTTGGCTCTCTCCTGTATCTTCCTCACAGCCTCGGGGAGGAGACAGTAGTTGGTCAGGAGGTCATGTTTGATCCTACAGTGAGCCAGGGTCTTGGTCTTAAACCTACAACAGGGAATCTTATTCAAGCAGTCCCTCATACCTCTCAGCCGACTAACACAACAACAACACACAGACTCTGTTTACACATACAGTACACCCCCCCCCCCCCTTCCCTGTTAGCTGAGGAGGCAGTTCTCCACCTCCCTGACTTCCTGTACAAGCTCCTCCCCCTGGTGTTCCAGAGGGAGGAACTTCCTGTCTTGGAAGCCGTAGAGAATCACCTCCACCAGACTCATCTGGTCATCAGGCTAGAGAGAGAACACAGTGTAGAGTTAGAACACATAGTTCAGACTCATCTGGTCATCAGGCTAGAGAGAGAACACAGTGTAGAGTTAGAACACATAGTTCAGACTCATCTGGTCATCAGGCTAGAGAGAGAACACAGTGTAGAGTTAGAACACATAGTTCAGACTCATCTGGTCATCAGGCTAGAGAGAGAACACAGTGTAGAGTTAGAACACATAGTTCAGACTCATCTGGTCATCAGGCTAGAGAGAGAACACAGTGTAGAGTTAGAACACATAGTTCAGACTCATCTGGTCATCAGGCTAGAGAGAGAACACAGTGTAGAGTTAGAACACATAGTTCAGACTCATCTGGTCATCAGGCTAGAGAGAGAACACAGTGTAGAGTTAGAACACATAGTTCAGACTCATCTGGTCATCAGGCTAGAGAGAGAACACAGTGTAGAGTTAGAACACATAGTTCAGACCAGGGCCGGATTTACCCCATTTGGGGCCCCGGGGCACCAACCTCCTTTTTTGGGAAGGGAAATCAGCCAACACATTTGGCCATGGTGCAGAGAGAAAAAAAATCTGTTTTATAATGCTATTCTACACATTTTGTCATGAGGCTAAGAGAAAATGTTACAGTTTTAAAACAAATGTCCTGCCATTCTAAACTTTTTTGCCATGGGGCAGAGAATTAAATGTGCTGTTTTATAGCTCATCTCTTGCACTTTTAAAGCTAATTTCCTGCCATTTTGCTATCATATGGTATCTGGGGGTCCCTCGACCTCCAGGGGGGCCCGGGGCACGTGACCTGCATACCCGTTTGGTAATCCTATCCTGGATCCGACTCATCTGGTCATCAGGCTGGAGAGAGAACACAGCATAGAGTTAGAACACATAGATCAGCCACACTTCAATAGCCAACAGAAAAGGAAAACACAGCAGAGTTGGGATGGGTAGAGAAGTTTTGCTTCAACAGTCTACCAGAAGGAGAACAGTATAGAGAGAGAGAATGGATAGAAATGTCACACTAACAGTCAACTGCCTTACACTTCAATAGCCATCTAACTGTCTATCAGCCAGAGAGAGAAAACAGCATATACAGCAAAGAATGGATAAAGCAGTTATTCTTCAAAAGTTACCTGCCTATACCAGAGGGAACATAGAGAGAGATTGAATTGACACGGTTCAACAATCAACATTCTTTACCATCAAACCCCAGAGATAGCCTAGACACAGTCAGGATAATTCACTGCTGCCATAGACAGTAACCACTGCCTTAAAGTAACTGTCCAGTGAAAATCTCAATTTTAAAAGTTCATATTCTGTTAACTCATACCCAAATAATGTTGGTGACTCGTCCTATACTCTTATTTGTGACAAAAGCATAAAATTGGAGAAAAAAACACTTCAAAAACCCCACCTCAAACTTGTGTCTCAAACAGACCGTTTAAAAAAATGCTTGCAATTTCCTCATAGAGGATGATGTCATCCTCCTGAGGAGGATGAGCTGGTCAATCAGTGGTCTACTTGCATTCATATTTTTAACAACCGGTATACGCCCCCACACCATTCTGTTGTTGGGGTACGCCCACAACATTCCATTACAGAAAAGCTGCTTTTTAACAGCTGCAATATGTAACTTTTTGGGAGACCCGACCAAATTCACATAAAAAATGTAATTATAGATCTGTCATTCTCATTGAAAGCAAGTCGAAGAAGTGGTACATCTGTTCTATGTGCACTATTGCTATGCTTCCCGGTCTTAAGTTTAGTTTTTTAGTCTTTTACTTTCGGTTTTGTACACCAGAATTTTAGGAACCAGGAAATGGCGGAGCGATTTCTGCATAGTGCATCTTTAATAAAAAATGTTGGGAAGGAAAACTATTTCACTCATATTGTAATTAATTATAGGTAAAGTTTCATAGAAATCTGGAAACACTGGACAGTTACTTTAAGATACCCTCCCTGTGCCTCATCAGATTAGCCCCTTAGGGCTCAGACACACCAATATAATTTGCTGGCACGAGAGTACTTAACACCTCTGAACAGAGTGCGAACCGAGTGCACACCGATTTTACATTTAGAATCGTGTGAAAATGTTGGCAGTCAGATATCAACAGCGGGTGGTCCCTAAAACACAGTACTGAACGATCGGGAGACGAACGTGTCTGTGAGCCTTTAGCGATATCATATCACTTTCATCTAGGGCCGGGACGATACTAGCATCACGATACTCGTTAGTATTGTGGCAAGGAAACAAAACACAAACCAGATTCAACTTCTTTAGAAAAACAGCCCTAATGTTGGAAACAAACATCATTATGTTGTCATCCAGAGTCACATGTATTTGTTTTCCAAGCTATAGCACACAATATTTTACATACAGCAGGTTTTTAAAGGACCAACGAGTTTGGTCTGTGTCGTGACTTCATTTTTGCCATGGAAAAAAACTGGTGATACTGGTCTCGTCACAGCCCTACTTTAATCTGTAATAACATCAAGGGAACAGTGAAGGCAGTTTGATGGATTTATTGATTAGGCTAAGTGATCCACAGAGCCGTGTAGCTCCTGTGGGTGTTTTGGGTAGGTACACAGCAGTCCCCACTCCTCCACTCAGAGGTATGGTGGAGCAGCTTTGGGATGTCCTGCCATGACCTGACTCCTACCTCTTAATTAAACACAGAAGGAATACACACTCCCTCTCTCTTTACCTCCCTCTAACACGTTCACACTATCTTTCCCTCACACTTTCTCTCGCTCCCGCCAGCTTCTTATCACCCTCTCTTCCTCTCCCTTGCACTTTCACGCTCCATCACTCTCCCTTTCTCTCTCTCCCTCTCTCTCCGTCAGGGCGCGAGGGACACGGATCACATTAGTGGCAGATGGTGTTGCATGGCAGTGTCATGACTCTCCCTGGGTGAGGATCAAAGGCTTCACATCAGCTTGGCAAATGGCCGACAACAACCAGACCATCTTACCCACAGGGGGCTGTGCCGGTCTTGACATGTTAATACTGCCATAAATTAGAGAGGATGAGCGTCTATCTCTGGCATTCTAGTATGGTGAAAGGAATGCCTTTGTTTCAGATACTTTTTGCCGCCCAAAAACTTCAACATCCAACAATGAACATTGGGACAATATATTTCAACATCCAAACGTTGGGAATGATGAGAAATGGAATATGGAAAATTAATGTATATTTTGTGATGTCATAAAAAATGGTATAAAGGCGTTATAAGGAAAACATTGTGACTTGAAGAGCTTTTACACTGTGTATATCAGGTTTACATCCTTTACCTTGTGTAGAAAATATCAAGGAGGAAGACAATGTTTTCGTGAAGATAGGAATGTGATTTTAGCTTTCTAACGAAATCATAGTGATGATAATACTTTTGCCTCGTAACTAGCCTCGCCCGAGGGAGCTCAGAGAGCGTGTCAGTATGATGGAAACACCCCTCTTTACCAGAGTGCATAAAAGATTGGGATAAGAATTATCAGATCAGACGGACCTCAAGCTGCAGCTTTTGTCCATATTGGTCCCGACCCTGAAAATCAACACTTGAGGTGAAGACGACAAAGTTGCCTCTACTAACAATCAATGTTACGGCTGAGTAGCTGTTCTAAGTACTGTTTCTAAGAAGGTGAATTTAAGTGGGACCATCCTGTTACTCTCTTCAAGCCATCGTCTACTACACTGCTCTCATCACCCCACAGGGGATCATCGACACGGCTGATTAGCCGTCCTCAGAAGACCACTTCCAGAACGAGTGAAAGTAAACAGATAACTAAGAAGAAGGACATTGTGACCTCTTGTGGACAATCTAAGCCTTACATCTAAAAGGCCATTCGAAAGAGAAGGCCCAATCAACCTCTTCCCACGACGGCCTGGGATTTACAGAGATACACGACGAAGACCTCCAACACGTAAATACATGCATTGCTTTTCTTCTCAAATGGGCGGCAGTTCGACTGGCGCAGTGGTCTAAGGCACTGCATCGCAGTGCTAGCTGTGCCACTAGAGATCCTGGTTTGAATCCAGGCTCTGTCGTAGCCGGCCGTGACCGGGAGACCCATGGGGTGGCGCACAATTGGCCCAGCGTCGTCCAGGGTAGGGGAGGGAATGGCCGGCAGGGATGTAGCTCAGTTGGTAGAGCATGGCGTTTGCAACGCCAGGGTTGTGGGTTCGATTCCCACAGGGGGCCAGTATGAAAGATAAAATAAAAAAATAATGTATGCACTCACTAACTGTAAGTCGCGCTGGATAAGAGCGTCTGCTAAATGACTAAAAAAAATAAAATAAAAAAGATTACTGTGAGCATAGATCCAAGTGTTTTCTCTCTCTCTCTTTCTTTAACTCACCATATTTTGTAACAAGTGTCATATTGTGTAGTCCGTTAGGGACCCGTTTTCATTGTATTAAGTTTCTAATCCCTACCTATACTGTGTACGTGTTTGTATCTTGTGTTATCATTTTTAATTAGTTAGTAAATAAATGATTAAATCAATTTGTGTGGTGCGGAATGATCAGTAAGACCTGGGTTCGTGCGGATTTAAAGAGCCTACGACTTTCAGAATGAGACTGATATGAGGTAAATGATTAATAAATGACAGTTAAATGATAAGAGATATCTAGATATCTTTAGAGTTCATTCGGGAAACGGTAACTCGTTAAACAACTTTTCCCGTGATGCACCAACTTACTAATGAGTTAATTGTTACATGACTAATTTAATCTAGTAACAATTAAACATATTAGGTAATTATTCGATAAATAATAGTCATCACAATAATGAAAGTCAGATCACGACAGCAGAAACAGATTGCCATGGCATCGCTGCAAGGCTAATGGTGCGAGACGCTACGCTAGGCTAATGCTAACGTTAGGCTAAAGAATTAGCACCAGCTCATTAGGGGCTTTTAATCCGATTTTGGAAAGGTCTATATCAGAGACAGGTACTGGGTCCATCCCTTCCCTCTCTCTCCCTCCTCCCCACACTGACTGTGATGGCTGTGATGGACAAAGTAATGCTGAAATGATGAGGTCTACAAATACAGAGGTCTCTGCTATGCATGATCTATCATCAGGAGAATTTTAGATACTGTGCCGTTTTAGGCTAAGTGTTTCAATTCATCTCCTATGCTTTGTCTCTCTGGTCTCTGCATGGTCACTTCGCTCTATTTCCAGCCTCAGTGAGATCTAAGCTACGTACATTTCTCTCCACTGCAATCAAATACAGTCCAGGCTTTAGTTCCCCTACCAGGTTTATCTCCCCTCTTCATCCTTTCCCTCTCTTTCCTTCTCTCTCTATCAAGGTTGAACTTTATAGATGCCAGGGGTATAATATGAGGTGAGAGTGAGTTTTAAGCGCCTCATTGTGTCTGGGCTTTATTGTCTCCTGGTGGGATGCAGAATAACCATCTGCTACCTCACCATAGAAATACCCATTAATTCCAGGCAAGGCCATATTTCACACAGGTACTACTGTAGGTCTGTGTGTGTGTATGAATGCATTAAATTGAGTTTACCCTCACATTACAATCTCCGACATCTTTATTTTAAAATCACACATTCACCATCCCTCTATTCCACAGAAAAACATATCTCCTCCAGTCCTCATAAGCTGGTTATTTAAACCTCCTCTATTTGAGGTTTATTGTAGTTCAACAATCACAAGGGAAACAGTTGCTGCTCTTTGTTTAGCCGGTTTCTTCAAACTAAACCGGGGCAAAAGCACACTCAAATCCCTGTCCAAATGCCCCTCTGATTTAAACGAGTAGCGAGGCATTGTTTTACAGTACCTCCAGGTTCATGGCGGTAGTGGGAGCCTTCTCTTTATGGCTACAACGTGTAGTGCTAATTTCATTGGGCTCACAGCCCAGGCAGCCGCTCCCAGAGTCAGACAGAGGAGGGATAGGCATCGACCAGAATACACTCAGCCTTGAGGCAGAGCACTGAGAGGCGAGCACACAGGCACAGCCCAGGGAAGCCCAGGACACCACGTACAGCATCCTGATCTCATCACGAATTAATGGAGTGTTTTTGTTTGAGAACAGAAATAAAGCATCAAACAACCGACTAGCCGAGTCTTCTATGTTCTCTCAGATGTGCTGCTCCAAAGGGAGTGATAGGCATTAAGGGTAGGTAACAACACATCTGCCACGCTGATCCTCAACACGGGAGCCCCTCAGGGGTGCATGCTCAGTCCCCTCCTGTACTCCCTGTACACCCATGACTGCATGGCCAGGCACGACTCCAACACCATCATTAAGTTTGCCGACGACACAACAGTGGTAGGCCTGATCACGACAATGATGAGACAGCCTATAGGGAGGAGGTCAGAGACCTGGCCGTGTGGTGCCAGGATAACAACCTCTCCCTCAACGTGACCAAGACAAAGGAGATGATTGTGGACTACAGGAAAAAAAAGAGGACTGAGCACACCCCCATTCTCATCGACGGGGCTGTAGTGGAACAGGTTGAGAGCTTCAAGTTCCTTGGTGTCCACATCACTAACGAACTATTATGGTCCAAACACACCAAGACAGTCGTGAAGAGGGCACGACAAAGCCTGTTCCCCCTCAGGAGACTGAAAAGATTTGGCATGGGTCCTCAGATTCTCAAACAATTCTACAGCTGCACCATCGAGAGCATCCTGACTGGTTGCATCACCGCCTGGTTTGGCAACTGCTTGGCCTCCGACCGCAAGGCACTATAGAGGGTAGTGCGTACGGCCCAGTACATCACTGGGGCCAAGCTTCCTGCCATCCAGGACCTCTATACCAGGCGGTGTCAGAGGAAGGCCCTCAAAATTGTCAAAGACTCCAGCCACCCTAGTCATAGACTGTTCTCTCTGCTACCGCACGGCAAGCGGTACCGGAGTGCCAAGTCTAGGTCCAAAAGACTTCTCAACAGCTTCTACCCCCAAGCCATAAGACTCCTGAACAGCTAATCATGGCTATCCGGACTATTTGCACTGCCCCCCCACCCCATCGTTTTACGCTGCTGCTACTCTGTTAATTATTTATGCATAGTCACTTTAACACTTTAACCCACATGTACATATTACTTCAACTACCTCAACTAGCCGGTGCCCCCGCACATTGACTCTGCACCGGTACCCACCTGTATATATAGCCTCCCTACTGTTATTTTATTTTACTTCTGCTCTTTTTTTCTCAACACTTTTTTGTTGTTGTTTTGTTTTACTTTTTTATTAAAAATAAATGCACTGTTGGTTAAGGGCTGTAAGTAAGCATTTCACTGTAATGTCTGCACCTGTTGTATTTGGCGCATGTGGCCAATAACATTTGATTTGATTTGATTTGATTTAATGAGGGGAGTAACTGTGACACAAAGTGCTTTGTGATGTGATGAAAGGTGTTATATTAATATAATAATTTGTATCACAGTTACAGATTAGTGGTATGAAAGGCTACTGGAGCAGGACATTAATATTGAGAGCTCTGGAGTACCGCGGTAGAGTCAGGAAGTTAGTTAGAGAAAGCCAAGCAGATTGAAACCAATCCAGAATTTCCTTCTTCCTGGGCGAACATCTGTTTTCACTCACCATTGGTTGAGAGAGGTAAAATCAGCTGTCAGTCATGATGTCCTCCAGGAGCTCTTGGTCTGTGGGGGAGGAGCAAAGAGAATGTTTCAATATCCTAACCAGGGCTTAAAATTAGAGGAAGAATGTGACAATGAATATTTCCATGATGTTGAGATAATGGTTCAGGAGGGGCTCTATCATCTCTACCTCTAATTATCTCTCCAGACCAGACTAGACCAGACTAGATCAATTGAAACAAACCTGAGAGTGGCACTTAGAATTATACACCTAACCCACTGAAATAAATGACTAGGGCTGAGACTCCATAACTAATGATCAGCTCTTGTCTGGAAAGGAGAGAGAGAGACCGCCTGCTATAGAACAAGAGTAGAGCAGTCATACCTCTCTAATGAGAACAGAGAGGCTGAGCAAAGAGCTCGAAACGATAATTCAATTAGATGGGGATTTTTTATTCATGCGATTAAACGCTCATTTAGTTTTTAATGGAGTTAATCAGAGATTTCATTTAGCTAGTTAATTTACCGCAGTTAATTTACTATGTCTGAAATTAAAACCTGATGTGACATTGATGACAATTATTAATCACACATTGCCAGTAAAGTAATCAGTGATTGTAATACCAAGATACAGCACATTCCCTGTGCATTGCTCTCATTAGGGGGTACGCAAACCTGCTAACCACTGCAGCCCCTCATGATTTTTTGTGTCTGACTCACACAGTCACACAAACATACACATACACAACCTCACACACACACAACCTCACACACACACAAACTTACACACACACACACACACACACACACGTAAACGGCCTCACACAGCCTGGTTCCCAGTCTCCCCCAGAACCACGAGTGTTAGCTTTCAACTACAGTATGGGAGAGAAAACAGCACTATACCTGTTTCTAATAGAGCACAACCTACAGTGAGGGGAAAAAGTATTTGATCCCCTGCTGATTTTGTAAGTTTGCCCACTGACAAAGAAATGATCAGTCTATAATTTTAATGCTAGGTTTATTTGAACAGTGAGAGACCGAATAACAACAAAAAAATCCAGAAAAACGCATGTCAAAAATGTTATAAATTGATTTGCATTTTAATGAGGGAAATAAGTATTTGACCCCCTCTCAATCAGAAAGATTTCTGGCTCCCAGGTGTCTTTTATACAGGTAACGAGCTGAGATTAGGAGCCCACTCTTAAAGGGAGTGCTCCTAATCTCAGTTTGTTACCTGTATAAAAGACACCTGTCCACAGAAGCAATCAATCAATCAGATTCCAAACTCTCCATCATGGCCAAGACCAAAGAGCTCTCCAAGGATGTCAGGGAGAAGATTGTAGACCTACACAAGGCTGGAATGGGCTACAAGACCATCGCCAAGCAGCTTGGTGAGAAGGTGACAACAGTTGGTGCGATTATTTGCAAATGGAAGAAACACAAAATAACTGTCAATCTCCCTCGGCCTGGGGCTCCATGCAAGATCTCACCTTGTGGAGTTGCAATGATCATGAGAACGGTGAGGAATCAGCCCAGAACTACACGGGAGGATCTTGTCAATGATCTCAAGGCAGCTGGGACCATAGTCACCAAGAAAACAATTGGTAACACACTACGCCGTGAAGGACTGCAATCCTGCAGCGCCCGCAAGGTCCCCCTGCTCAAGAAAGCCCATATACAGGGCCGTCTGAAGTTTGCCAATTAACATCTGAATGATTCAGAGGAGAACTGGGTGAAAGTGTTGTGGTCAGATGAGACCAAAATCGAGCTCTTTGGCATCAACTCAACTCGCCGTGTTTGGAGGAGTAGGAATGCTGCCTATGACCCCAAGAACACCATCCCCACCGTCAAACATGGAGGTGGAAACATTATGCTTTGGGGGTGTTTTTCTGCTAAGGGGACAGGACAACTTCACCGCATCAAAGGTACGATGGATGGGGCCATGTACCGTCAAATCTTGGGTGAGAACCTCCTTTCCTCAGCCAGGGCATTGAAAATGGGTCGTGGATGGGTATTCCAGCATGACAATGACCCAAAACACACGGCCAAGGCAACAAAGGAGTGGCTCAAGAAGAAGCACATTAAGGTCCTGGAGTGGCCTAGCCAGTCTCCAGACCTTAATCCCATAGAAAATCTGTGGAGGGAGCTGAAGGTTCGAGTTGCCAAACGTCAGCCTCGAAACCTTAATGACTTGGAGAAGATCTGCAAAGAGGAGTGGAACAAAATCCCTCCTGAGATGTGTGCAAACCTGGTGGCCAACTACAAGAAACGTCTGACCTCTGTGATTGCCAACAAGGGTTTTGCCACCAAGTACTAAGTCATGTTTTGCAGAGGGGTCAAATACTTATTTCCCTCATTAAAATGCAAATCAATTTATAACATTTTTGACATGCGTTTTTCTGTTTTTTGTTGTTGTTATTCTGTCTCTCACGGTTCAAATAAACCTACCATTAAAATTATAGATTGATCATGTCTTTGACAGTGGGCAAATGTACAAAATCAGCAGGGGATCAAATACTTTTTTCCCTCACTGTATATGTTTTTTTGCGGTCCGATATCGATTCTGATATATATACTTCAAATGTTGATTTCTTACATTGTGACAATAATGACACATCATGAGAATGGCCATGTGTACAGATAAGCATGAATATTGAATATCAGTTATCGGTGGAATTATCGTCCGATACCGATATAGCTGTAAAAGGCCAATATCGGGCCATAATATCGGTGAACCGATATATCGGTCAGGCTGTAGTTCCTAAACCCCCTTTGTGTTTGCCATGTGTATTCACTATATATTGGAAAGGAAATCACAGGAGCTTTATCCAACATGTTCCAGGTCATCTTGTTACAACAGCCTTTTCCTTCTTTTTTAAATCCTCTTCATCTCATTGAGAAGGAAAAAATTAAATGAGGCAGATGGGAAGGGATTTGAGTATATGGAAGTGTGTGTGTGTGTGTGTGTGTGTGTGTGTGTGTGTGTGTGTGTGTGTGTGTGTGTGTGTGTGTGTGTGTGTGCGCGTGTGTGTGTGTGTGTGTGTGTGTGTGTGTGTGTGTGTGTGTGTGTGTGTGTGTGTGGACGTGTTTAACTATTCTTGTGGGGACCAGAAGTCCCCACAAGAATAGTAAACTAACAAAAATTTGACCAACTGGGGACATTTTGTTAGTCCCCATGAGGTCAAATGCTATTTCTATGGGGTTTAGGGTTAAGGTTAGAATTAGTGTTAGGGTTAGAATTACGTTAAGGGTTAGGGTTAGGAGCTAGGGTTAGTTTTAGGGCTAGGGTTAGGAGCTAGGGTTAGGTTTAAGGTTAGGTTTTTGGGTTAAGGTTAGGGTAAGGGTAAGGGTAAGAGTACGGGTTAGGGTTAGGTGTTAGGGAAAATAGGATTTTGAATGGGACTGAATTGTGTGGCAACAACATGCATCGCTGTTTACCTATCATAACATCACAAATCACACCAACCGTCTGCTGAACATGGGCCAAACAGATAAAGGCTGGATAGGGTGCATTACACACACACACACACAAACACACACACTAAACACAGTGTGTGATTGTAACATTTTAATCAGGCCTTGCATAATTTACAGCAGCGTCAGGTCAATGAGTGTTTTGACCATTGGTCTTAAAGATAAGCCTAACAACATGGCTGCCTGGCCTGGCCCCAAAGTAAAGGAGGAAAGAACCAGAAGAGAGGAGATGGTGTGATGATGCGGTATGTGGAGGCCATTGTCTTCTCTGCTCTATAAACCAGCCTAGGGAAAAACACAGAATAGCTCCTGGTGTGAGAGATTTATAGGTGAATTTACTCTGTGGGGAAAGGGAACTGGGGATACCTAGTCGGTTGCACAACTGAATGCATTCAACCAAAATGTGTCTGCCGCATTTAACCCAACCCCTCTGAATCAGACAACTCGACCTGTAGCCAATGTTCCCTCTAAACTGTGCGCGTGAGCGGGGGCGCAGAAGCCCCGAGACTGCTGCGCAGCTCCCTTGGGGTATCAGCCCACCAAGAAGCACAAGATTGAACTTCAGTCAACTTTCTAGAGTTTTCCCTGTCAGTTAACACTATAAAAGTTTCCCTTTACTGTGGCAATTGTGATCTAATCAAGGTAATATTAGCCACTTTCAATGCAACATACCGAAACAAAACTAACAACGCAAGAAAAAAAATGTAGGCAGAACCCATCGGAGTAGGAATATATTGCATTGACACTCACAACTCTATGTACTCTACAGAGCAGTGTTGCCAACTAATTTTCAGGGGAAGTTCCTAGAGGCAGGTTGATTTGTTGCCAAATGACGTTGTGATGTCATTGCGTCATGATGTCTTAAGTAATAATGTAAAACTGCGTCATTGCGTAGAATACACAACAACGTTACTCAAATTGACTGGCCATCTCATTTGTTAGTTTAGATTGGTTTGTTTATTATCACATATTTTTATTTGTAAAAGTAATATAAACACAACACATTTCATATGATCAGATATTTTTATTTTTAAACACAACACATTGAATTATTGAACAATTACACATTACACATGATTGAACAATTACATTTTATTTATTTTCTTATTAACTAGTAAACCTACACATTCTGCACAATTATAGTTTTAAGCAGTGTATTGGTAGTTAATTAACATGCTACTTAACTGATCAACAATTATAGGTACAAGCTAATAACAAGGTATATATGCTATCTTTTTGAACAAGCAACTTAACTTAAATAATTATGTGTGCGCTAGGCATCTCTCTCCAGCTCTCTCCAGGTTGTTGTGCTGCTGCCTGTGCACGAGCTTAGCTCCTGCTGCTGACTTCACTCACAATGCACTTTTGCAGCCAGGCACGTGTGTTGAGACTGAGTGTGTGACAGAGAAAATCGTTTTTGTGTCATTTTGAGGGAACATTTTTGAATCACTTTTCAAAAGTTGCTAAAAGTTCCAAATACATTTTTAAAAGTAGCTAAATCTGTTGCTAGGTGCTGTTTGAAAAAAAAGTTGCCAGGGTAGTCTGAAAAGTTGCTAAATCTAGCAACAAAATTGCTAAATTGGCATCACTGCTACAGAGACCGGTGCGGCATAACCAATCAGAGCTGCAGTAGGCCTATATGCAAATAGACCATTGCCATATATGGATCTGTGCCATTTACTTTGAACTGGATTGTTTACAGCATGAGCGGTCATGAGTAGATGTGCTTGTTTTGAGATCAAAGTGAGAGGTGCATGTAGCCATTTTTTATTAGCCCAGTTATTAGCCCAGTTATAGATCATTTGTAGTCAGCAATAGGGGTGATTGCTTCCTACAAGAGCACAAAACGTGTACATTACTAGACATATTTGAAAAGCAAGTCAGGTAAAGAGCTTTTTTTTTGTCTTAAAGGGTCAGTGTTGTATTTTTAAACAGGCTTGAATAAGCTAAGTAGCCAATAGGCAGAGGGTAGCATAATTTGACAGATTCTCTGTAATAATGGTATGGGAATAATAATGCATTTAATTTTGTAAAGTGGTTTCTTGCATCAAACAACACAACATCTTCAGTCACCTCCTTGTCTAAAGGAGAAGTAGAAAATAGGCCCAGCATGTTGTTTTTTCTCTCCAAAATCTCATGGAATGTAGGCCTACATTGAACACCACACATTGGCTGCTACTGTAGGCTGAATGATAGAACAGCCATTTTCATTTTAAAATGTTATGGGATGCATTTTCTCCATTGTTTTTGATGGTGTGCCAATCAAATAGCCACAGCAGCTTACATGGCCACTGTTAAAACTATAACTTAAAGCAGGTACAGCCTCAGTGTTCACAGTAATCGCGCGCTGGAAGTTGCAAAGAATCTTCATAACATTTAAATTTGCTCAGTGCGTGTCTTCTTTTGTATTTTACCCCCTTTTTCTCCCAATTTCATTTACGATCTTGTCTCATCGCTGCAACTCCCCAACGGGCTCGGGAGAGGCGAAGGTCAAGTCATGCGTCCCCCGAAACATGACCCACCAAACCACGCTCCTTAACACCTGCCCGCTTAACCCGGAAGCGTGTCGGAGGAAACACTGTTCAACTGACGACCGAAGTCAGCCTGCAGGCACCCGGCCCGCCACAAGGAGTCGCTAGAGCGCAATGAGCCAAATAAAGCCCAGCCGGCCAAACCCTCCCCTAACCCGGATGATGCTCCCCTAACCCAATTGTGCACCGCCCTATGGGACTCCCGATCACGGCCGGTTGTGACACAGCCTGGGATCGAACCCTCTCAAGCACTGCAATGCAGTGCCTTAGACTGCTGCGCCACTCGGAAGGCAGTGTCAAAAAAACATTGAGTGAACATTGCCTGTAGGCCTTTCCTGCAGTCAAATGACCAAATCGCCCTCTAGTGGCCTCATGGGTGGAATGTTATTAATATTTTTCTTAATTCACTACCGTTCAAAAGTTTGGGATCACTTAGAAATGTCCTTGTTTTCGGAAGAAAAACTATTTTTTTGTCCATTAAAATAACATCAAATTGATCAGAAATACAGTGTAGACATTGTTAATGTTGTAAATGGCTATTGTAGCTGGAACGGCTGTTTTTTTATGGAATATCTACATAGACGTACAGAGGCCCATTATCAGCAACCATCAATCCTGTGTTCCAATGGCACGTTGGCACTTCTGTGATGTATATAAAGTGTAATATTGGGATGCAAACTCAATATTGAATGAATTTCAACTCTATATCTGACATGGTTAGGGTGTCTTCTTTTTTTAAGCCCATAACCATGTGTGTGGTGTATACTTTTGTTTAAAAGTAGATTTGTTTAAGACTACCAACAAACACTCTGTGTGACCCTGATTTAGCCCACTGCAGTAAAAGGGTAAGCTTTGGGTAGGAGTTGCCCTTAGGTACAGATCTAGGATCAGCTTACTCTCCCCAAATCCCAGCCTTAACCATAAAGGGTAAAAATAACAAACTGACCTCAGATCAGTGTCTAGGGGGGACTTCATGACGGCCTAGGATCTCATCACCAGGAGGCGCTAGTCTCTAACCAATTGTTTTGTTGTGGCTGTTGTCCAGGTAACACACGAAGGCCAGTGAGTTAGAAGCACTAGAAGGCCTGAATGCAATCCCACTTGGCCTTATTCAGCTCTTTGTCTCATAGTGTTCCAGATCTGTACACCCCATTCACATTAATCTAAAAGAAGCTCTGCCAACAAACCCCTGAGTCTCTATTCAGGCGAGCAGAGCAGAACCCTTGGACAGGATCTCAGCGGCAGATAGCTTTCACCTGCAGTGTTTGATATTTACTGAAGTCTCCCAGGGTAAAGAGCCATGCTCTTAGTCAAGGGCAGAACGGACATGTTCCCTCCTTCCCACGGTCTGAAACAAGTAGCTCTTCCCCAGGTCAAATAAACCTATTCCCTGCCTACTCCAGCCACATTTCAGCTCTGTGCTGGCTGTGACATGGACATCTGGAAATGGCTGCTGGCTACTACGGACAATGAGACAGGAGTGGTCTCGGAAGGATGGAAAATTGAGAGAGGGAGGGATGGAGGGATGGAAGAGGGAAATCATATCTCAGGCAGGTAGTCTCCCCCCCCCTCCCCAATGTTGCATACTGTATTTTTTGCCCTCTGAATTCACACATGAATTGGTTTGCATTGAGCAAATTATATTATGTGGGAGACCAGGGGACATAGAATGGAAACTAAAGGTTACGTGTGGACTTGGGACGGGCCTCTAGAAATGTGATCAACCCTTCAAGAGTCAAGGTGACGATTGGGGCAGTAGAGAAAGAGCGCCGTGAATAAGAGAGGAAAAGAGGAAGGAAAAGAGTGATGGGAAAGAGCCAGAGAGAGGGATAAAGAAAGAGGGAGGTAAAGATATACAAGTTTGAGGGAGGAGGGGGAATGAGACAGAAATACATCACTGTGATCTAGCTCTTCCACCCTGTAAATAATTTACATTTGGTTTCACACTCAGGGGTTCACAGTGGGAAAATGTATTACATTACAGTAACACACACTATCACTATCCTAAACTAAACCACCTCCATCCAATGAACATAAACCCGACTGTCTCCTCTGTGCTTCAGTTCTTTGTGTGATTGAATGGGGTGACGTAATCAGAAATCACTGTCCAACACACCAGTCCACATTACTGTAATATCGACTGCATTACAGGAACACTACACTTTGTCCTCTGTGTGTCGTTATGGGGTTTAGGGCTACTTTTGGTCTGAATGGATAAGAGTTATAATCACATGATCAATACCAGGGCTCATTGGCATTTTCCTCGGCGCGTTTTCGCTGCTTAAGGTTTTTTTCAGGTTCACAACTGACCTCAGCTTGATTTTGGATCATTGTCATTCGCCTGCTGTACGTGTAGGATGCATCCAGTGTGTGTGTGTGTGTGTGTGTGTGTGTCTTGTAGGCTTTATTGATCTCTGTGCCTGAAGTCATCCCGTTCATCGGAGGATGGGGGAGATTAGGGCTGGTTTCTCAGCTGTGTCATTTCATTGGTTAGCAATTTCTCAACACAACAAATGTGACTGAATCTGATGTGCAAGACAAATAGGTTACGTGCGTGTTCACCAAAGTAAGCAGTCTTGGCTATATAGGTCTGCATGACTGCAAGTTAGACAAAATTACAATGTAGCAATCCACTTAATTGTGTCTTTTTTAAGGTACATTCTATCGACCAACCAGAAAATGTCCTTCATTTTGCAAATGAATTCAGCAACACACATTGTAGTTACGGCCCATTATTAGCAGTGAGCCACAGTCCAAATGTAAATGACTACAATTAGGGAGTAGAACAACGTGACACATGCAGATATCTGGTGATTATTCTACTATGTTACCCAACGTCAGCCTCTGCTAGTCAATCTCCCCTTAATTTACTCTACATTTTTATCTTCATGACATTATCCCACTAACTGGCGCTCTCTAAATGAAATCATTCCAGGGATATGAGAGTAGGTAAGATGGGGAGAATCAGAATGAGGTGGAACTGATAAGAGAAGTTATTATCTGTCACTGCAATGAGCGCTAAACAAAAATTGGATTGCAATGGGAAAAAAATCAATGTATCTTTTTTTCTCTGGAAATAAGGTCTCCTAGCCAGAGGAATTAATAAAGATTTGTGCTATACTAAATGTAAAGTTAAGATAGGATCTCTGAGTCCTTCTATCCAACACTCAGTGCCCTATTTTGTTGTATGACCTTTGAACTTCTGCTCTTACAAACACTTTTACAGTTACAGGAAGGGAGTGATGGAGCTTGAGGCGATGGAACACTGAGTTAGTCTCATCGGCCTAATTGTGGGAAATGTATGCCAGGACCACAACAAGCCAGGAAAACCTAGGTGCAGTGGACAGATAGCATAGAAGGGAGAAAAATCCCTTCCTGACTACGAAGATACGACATGCCCCTCTCACACTGGGAGAGCGAGAGAAATCAATTCCATCTCTTGGCCTGCACTGACTGTCCTCTAACCGCCCCTCCCTTACTGCCATAGTGATTACGCGCCCCGTGAGTTTGGCCGCCACGGACCTGCCCCCCATTCCTGGTTTCACAGATAACAGATTATTGGACCAATTGATTTGTAGCACACACTGAATTCCCCATGGCCATTTAATGGGTTTTCTCTTGCACTTTTCCTTCCATCAATCTATCAGGATTAAATTCCATCTGTCAATTAATGTCCCTTAGGCTATTCATTCTCATTTTCAAATAGCTGTTTGTTTGCTTAGAATCAAATAGGTTTAAATTGCAATTTAGAGGACCTGGAATTAATGAAAATGGATGGGGGTTTCTGAATTGCCTTTGTTGGTTTCCTCCTGCATAAGTAGCTTGAGTTAACCTCCTCCAAGCAGTATTCAGTTAAATGGGGGTCATCACCGTGGGATATCACTATGTGAGGACATAACATGTATGAGCAAGTATGTGGCTCAGTTGGTAGAGCATGATGCTTGCAATGCCAGGGTTGTGGGTTCGATTCCCACAGGGGACCTGTACAAAACAACAAAATATGAAAATATATGCACTCAACTGTAAGTTGCTCTGGATAAAAGCGTCTGCTAAATGACTTAAATGTATGTATGGGCCGAAGGAAGAAATATGGAAAAGCTTTCAAAGTATTGATCTACCTATAGCCCTCTCAGCTGAGAACTTACATTTGAGTGTGTTGAAGGCCAGCTCATACACGCTCCGTTGGGATGTCTCAGGTAGGGGCAACCCTGCCCGCTTGCCATAACTGACCAACTGGCTTCTCCAGGTGAATGTTCTGGAAGATGGCAGGTAGATGGGGTCAGGGAAGCCCAGGTGGCCCTCATCAGGTGTGGGGGGTTCTGGAGGCAGGCTCAGCTCTTCGAGGCTGGATATTTGGGAGCGACCGGATGTCTTGGATACGGAAGACCGCCGCGAGCCTGTGCTGTGTTTCACCATCTTGTTATGGTTGTCTCCTCTCCCAAGGCTCACTTCGAGACCACACCCTAACCCCCGTCCCACCACTCAGGGACTGAAAGGACAAAAACACTCATACACAGGGGTAAAAAAACACAGCAGTTGTGAATTTAGGGTTCAAGGTATTATGTGACTGTTTAAACAAATACTAACTAGTTATGGACTCCTGATACAAACTGCAAAGTATGGTCAGACTCAGATGATAGTTAGCCTATGCATACAGCCTTGTCAAAAAACACCCCATACTATTCTCTTCATACTAAAAACACATTTGCTACATTGTCATAACATAGCATAGACTAGAAACTAGATGTATTATCCAATTGAAAAAGTTGCATTTAGCTACTGGATTAATCTGAGTGTATCAAAATAACCACTTTAAACGCAGTTGAAATGGAACACCTGACAGGCAGCACATTACAATAAATGTGTTACAATTGAATTAACATTACAAAATAACAATCTAGTATTATAAACTGGGTGGTTCGAGCCCTGAATGCTGATTGGCTGATAGCCTTGGTATATCAGACCGTATACCACAGGTATGACAAAACATTTGTTACGGCTCTAATTACATTGGTAAACAGTTGATAATAGCAATAAGGCACCTCGGGGGTTTGTGATATATGGGCAATACCACGGCTAAGGGCTGTGTCCGCATTGCGTCGTGCCTAAGAACAGCCCTTAGCCGTGGTATATTGGCCATATACCACACCCCCTCTGGCCTTATTGCTTAAATATACGGGTTGCGTTCTTTAGAAGTTCTCGCTCTCAGATATCCAGTAAGTAACCAGCACAAACCACTGTCTTTCATGATGTCCAAGCAGATGTTTAGGCTAAGTTACGGGACCAAAAAGTGAGACCGAACATGAGCACCGGCTCAATCAGGCTTCCTTCTTTTCGCGATGTGCAGACTCCGGGAGATGTTTTGTAACGTCGCAATCAAACAGCGGTAAAGAAACATGGTTGTTTTACTCTCAAAAGCTAACAGAATAGATCTACTTATTAAATTGCTAGCTAAGAAGTTAGCAGAAAACGTCCTCAAACAGCAATATTATCAAAGATTTGTATAACTAAATCTCATTGTTCTGTGATGTTATCGTGGAACACCTTGGAACAGCGAGCTTCCATCACCATGGTAACTACAGTGCATTCAGAAAGTATTCAGACTCCTTGACTTTTTCCACATGTTGTTAAGTTACAGCCTTATTCTAAAATAGATTTTTTTTAAATATATCTAAATAAAGCTACACACAATATCCCATAATGACAAAGCAAAAGCAGGTTCTTAGAAATGTTTGCAAATGTATAAAAAAAAAAAAACTGAAATGTTACATTTACATAAGTATTCAGAACTTTTACTCAGTACTTTGTTGAAGCACCTTCGGCAGTGATTACAGCCTCGAGTCTTCTTGGGTATGACGCTACAAGCTTGGCACACCTGTATTTGGAGAGTTTCTCCCATTTTTCTCTGCAGATCCTCTCAAGCTCTGTCAGGTTGGATGGGGAGCGTAGCTGCACAGCTATTTTCAGATCTCTCCAGAGATGTTCCACCGGGTTCAAGTCCGGGCTCTGGATGGGCCACTCAAGAACATTCAGAGACTTGTCCCAAAGCCACTCCTGCGTTGTCTTGGCTATGTGCTTAGGGTCATTGTCCTGTTGGAAGGTGAACCTTTGCCCCAGTCTGAGGTCCTGAGCAGGTTTTCATCAAGGATCTCGCTGTACTTTGCTCCGTTCATCTTTCCCTCGATCCTGACTAGTCTCCCAGTCCCTGCCCCTGAAAAACATCCCCACAGCATGATGCTGCCAGGCTTCCTCCAGACATGACGCTTGGCATTCAGGCCAAAGAGTTCAATCTTGGTTTCATCAGACCACAGAATCTAGTTGAGAGTCCATTAGGTGCCATTTGGCAAATTCCAAGCGGGCTGTCATGTTTCTTTTACTGAGGGGTGGCTTTCGTCTGGCCACTCTACCATAAAGACCTGACTGATCGAGTGCTGCAGAGATGGTTTTCCTTCTGGAAGGTTCTCCCATCTCCACAGAGGAACTCTGGAGTTCTGTCAGAGTGACCATCGAGTTCTTGGTCACCTCCCTGACCAAGGCCCTTCTCCCCCGATTGCTCAGTTTGGCCGGGCGGCCAGCTCTAGGAAGAGTCTGGGTGGTTCCAAACGTCTTCCATTTAAGAATGATGGAGGCCACTGTGTTCTTGGGGACCTTCAATGCTGCAGAATTTTTTTGATACCCTCCCCCAGATCTGTGCCTCGACACAATCCTGTCTCGGAGCTTTACGGCCAATTCCTTCAACCTCATAGCTTGATTTTTGCTCTGACATGTACTGTCAACTGTGGGACCTTATAGCGACAGGTGTGTGCCTTTCCAAATGATGTCCAATCAATTGAATTGACCACAGGTGGACTCCAATCAAGTTGTAGAAACATCTCAAGGATGATCAATGGAAACAGGATGCACCTGAGCTCAATTTCGAGTCTCATAGCAAAGGGTCTAAATACTTATGTAAATAAGGTATTTCTGTTTTTTATCCGTAATAAATTTGCTAAAATGTATAAAAACCTGTTTAAGCTTTGTCATTATGGGGTATTGTGTGTAGATTGATGAGGAAAAATAATAATTTGATCCATTTTAGAATAAGGCTGTAACGTAACAAAATGTGGAAAAAGGGAAGGGACCTGAATACTTTCCGAAGGCACTGTATATGCTAATTACTGGAATCCCAATTTTTATACCTGCCACAACCTCAGACGAAATAGGCCTACCACAGAACATCAACATTTCAGTAACACTAACACAACTTGAATGTTTTATTAAATAAGCTGTTCCACTCTCAGCTCCTGGACTCCTGCTGTAGTCTCATCTCTTCTGGCATTTTTTTTTTTTAGGGAAATTATAGCGGAAATAACCATTGTTTTGGGGATCTATTCTGAAAACATAGTTTACCAAGCTATCAATTACTTCACTTCACATTGGAATAAGCTAAGCTACACTAAAGCTACTGTCAAAGTCGCGTCAATTCAAATCTGGTATCAGGAACAAAAGAGGTCAACACGACTTCTAAGGTATACTAGTTATTTTAATTAATGCAAAAACCTTCAATGGTAAATATGATGTTTCGTATATACGGGCTCTCTGATATGCCTCGCAGGACATTCCAGAGAACTAACTCCTTGCTCTAGAAACAATACCCAAATACTCTGACAGAGGAAGTTTCCCACTTCTCTGCTGGCCAATTAGAGTAAAGACTTGAGCGTGGTTTACACTATCTCAGCCAATCCGTTGATGCAGTGGTTGCTCTCATCTCCTCGGCGCCATTTGTTGCACACTACAGCCAGGCACAAGATTATCACAACAACCCATCATAGTGAGAAGAGCCAGCTCCCTTAGACATCATTCCTATGTCAAAGGAAGACTTACAGCTCACAAAGAACCATTATAGTCTAGCATTTGAAGACACAATCCTTATCTTATTTTACACACTAAAACAGACCTTCACATCAATCACAGCCTCCCCAGGTGTCACAACCTACATTAGCCCAGTCAAGAATGCACTCCTTCTAAGTTAGTCATCCCATCAATCTAAGAAAATAATAAATCCCTAATACTACATTAAGAAAAATACAATTTACGTAACTAAAGTTACTTTTAAAAAACTAGTTCACTACATACAATCTACTTCGTGAAAAATTATCATATGTAAATCTGAAATGTCATAGACTACAAATTGCAAGAACAGAACACGTTTGGGTCATATGTTAACAGATTGTGTAATTTAACTTATTAAACACAAAAATAATGTTTCAAGTGAGAATTAGGCAGGTCTAATGCCGAAAAGAAAGAAAATGATTGCCTACTTCACCCATATTTGATTTTAGCAAAGAAAAGGTAGTGTGTAGTTCCAGTAGGAAGCTAAACTGCTACATGTCAAAAAAGTAATTCACTACTGAAACCACTACCTAGATTTAGTTCAACTACCACCAAGCTACTGCAAAATGTTAAAAATTACTAGTTGAACTGCAAAATTTAGTTATTTTACTAGTTGAACTACATGTAGTTCACTACTCCCCAACACTGACAATAGTATACGTAGACTAGAGTCAAGTTAAACCATGAAGAGTTGAAGAACAATTAAGAGTATAATCTCCAACATTAGACCTGTCCTTTTGAGCCATGCCTCTGCTTTGACCCAACCTTCCCACAAACTATAATAGCCCCCCTCTCCCATTGTTAAACAACAATACAAATAGGTGAAAATGTATCCTTAAACGATGCTTTCAATCTTTTTGTAATGAACCCCTTAAAACGAGTGTAAGATCACGTCTGCTCAATATTTTGACTTTTATTTTGTTTGTAAGAGCAGGCCTTTTGCCTTATCTGTTTTTATGTTCAAAGGGAATATGGGAAACGGGCGCGAGAAAGAAAACCTTTTTGTTAAGGTTGTTCAAGCGTCCAAAAAACAACGTCATGCTTAACACCTACCTGGAAAGAGAACAAGTTATTTACTGACATTCAATATTGTTTAAGAAATCTATCAAATTATTTTGAACGTGTACTGAACGGATATTTGTATTGTAGCCTAATTGATGTGCTGAGGTCTGCTAGCAATATGACGTTGTTATCTGTAGCCTAGCTGCACTGTTTGTTCTGGCTAATATTAGTTAATCTTGCGCCACATTAGCAAACTGTTTGCACATAATATAAACTATTTGGGTAGAAATCGTTATGCAAATTGATGAATTTGATGTATGAAGCACGCTAATGTGAAGTTGTGTAAAAGTGTATTGTTTGTGGACTGTATTGTTTCATATTGTAAGATACAAAAATATATATATATTCTCTTATGTTGTGTTTATGGACCGCATTAAACTTTCACAAACCATCAGTTTTAGAGTTGACCATCATTCAACTGGGGATGCTACAGTCTGCGTAGACTCAGTTTCTCATAGGCCTATCATGGGTGTTGTGAGATGATTTAATCTGGTTTGTCAAACAAATCACTTCAAAAAGTAGGCTACCTGCGCAGTTCAATCTACAATAACTAATTTACTATAATTTACTACTGGCTACTTTTACCCCTAATTTAGACAAGTTTCTGCTTGTAATTTCCGACATTTGTTGAGGCCATATAACAATTTCCGACATTTGTCAGGCCATTTTTTTGTCAACTATGTTTTGATACATGCAGGAAGGTGTTCTTAATGTTTTGTACACTTGGTGTATATCCGTGTAGCGAACATTCATGTAAACTCGCAGGATCAGGCGGCTTGTGAGGCCTTTTGTGGTCAGTGGGTAACAATATTGTAGCCTACTCAACGGAAGATCATTTGGATTTAAAGGGGCACTTCACCACTTTTCAATATCATATTCATTATCTCCAGAGCGATCCCAGTGTCTAGATGTGAACATTTAGATATTCTTGTTTTGTAGTAAATCTTTTTTTCTCACTTTTGATGATTTCATAGAAAGTACATTTGCAATAAAAAAATGAGGGTGCAGAAGGAGAAGTCCCAACCTGGTTGGACTTTAAGGACAGCTCTCCATTCTAAAGCCCATAGACATTTAGCCTGTTGGCTAATATAAGCAATCCATTGAAAGGAGAGTCTTGATTTTGCCATGTTGTCATTGCATTGATGATAACGATTATCTACCCTATCGTTCGTTGACATGACGTGAATGTTTTCTTTAATTGAAAGAAATTACTGCAATAACATATAAAACATTTTCAGAACCAATGATGCCTTACTTTGATTATACAGTATTAGCCAATAGGCACAACGTGTATAGGCTTTAGAATGGAGAGTTGTCTTTAGCGCTCAACCAGACATACTCCTTCCTTCTGCTCCATATAATAGTGGTCAAGTTCCTGCCCGACTAGATGCGCAGGCGTTGCATTGCATCAACCAATGGTTGCTTGCCACGTTATTGACTGTGCAGTCGGGCATCAGATTGCTATGTCAAATGACGTGGTTATCTGATAGTTAAACACCTATCCAAGATCTGACCTATTGAGATCTGCCAGGCATCTGCAATGTAATCGGGCAGTAACTCGACCCTTCAAAGACTACAGTCACGTTCCCCTGCCCAGACGTTGCATACATCAACCAATGGTTGCGTGCCACGTCATCGACTGTGCCGTCGGGCACCAGATTGCTATAACATGATGTGGTTAGTTGATACATAAAATACCTGTTCAGGCGTTTTAAGATCTGGCATGCGTCAGCAACGTCTGGGCAGAGGAACAGACCTAAAAGTTTCGAGGTGAAGTGGCGAGCAGGTTGGAAACTTGTTGTAGTTATTGAAAATCAAACCATTTCTGTATGGACCTTGCTTTGTGCACGGGGGCATTGTCATGCTGAAACAGGAAAGGGCCTTCCCCAAACTGTTGCCACTAAGTTGTCGGCTCTGTTTTTCTCTAGTTGGAGGTAAGCAGGAGGTAAGCTTCTCATATGGTGTTGAGTAAAGCTTAACCATGTATTAGATCGTAGGTAGGTAGTTAGCTGTAGTTAGGTATTGTATTTATTATAGGTTAGTATTGTTGTTATTGTAGCTTTCCGTAGGTAATTGTAGGTTAGTATCGAAGCACGAGGCTAGCTAGCTAGCGGGTAGCTACTGGTATCGATTAGCAACGCTGGAGAGCTGTTTCCAATGTTAATGTAGTCCTAGCCATCGTTTAATTTTTGCTGCGTTATGCGTTACGAAAGGAACTAGACACGGACTTGAATTATCTGTTTAGTGTGCTAACACACTCTTGGCAGTTTGTTGTAACCAAGTATTGATGCTAAATTGTGTGTTAATGGATGCTAGCTTGCAAGTTAGCTACAGCGTCATAGCTAGGCATCGTGGGTTGTTGTGGGTAGTTACTGTGTCTTGGCAGTGCCGGCTGTAGCACGAAGCGAGCTACCTAGCCGTTTTTTCGAACAGAGTCAGAGTCAACACAATAGCCATTGTGTGCCGGGTGTAGCACGAAGCTAGCTAGCTAGCCGTTCTTCAAACAAAGTCAACACAGTGGCCATTGCTAGCTACCAAACACGACCAGCTAGCTGTACGGTAGTAGCTAAATACAATATACTTGTCCTAGCTAGCCAACGTCTAATCATTGCTGCGTCATGAAAGGAACTTGACACAGACACGAATGATCTGTTTAGTGTGTTATCACACTATTGGTGGTTTGTTGTGACCAAGGGTTGGTGCTATACGGTGTGTTGTTGTTATTGGATGCTAGCTTGCTAGTTAGCTATGGTGTCATAGTTGAATAAAGTGGGTTGAGTCTATTCCTTTAAACATTGAACCGCTGTGGTTCACAACAATTCTGATTTCTAAAGGTGGAAGTTGGGAGAGTTTTTGTTCGGGTGGTTCAGTGAAACAATTTTAGTTTCTGAGTTAGAAGTTTTTGGTGAGGGAGGCCCTGCTCTCTCTGCTCCCAGATGCTTAGCTCATTTCATTCCGATCTCCTCTGCATTTTTGTAGCCATTTGCTACAGCCTGTCAACTATGCCTCTGCCTATCCCTGTTCTCTCCTCTCTGCACAGGCTACACAAACGCACCACACCGCGTGGCTGCTGCCTCTCTAACCTGGTGGTCCCTGCACGCACCACCCACGTGGAGTTCCAGGTCGCAGGCAGCCTCTGGAACTGCCGTTCTGCTGCCAACAAAGCTGACTTCATCCCAGCCTATGCCAACCTCCAGTCCCTCGACTTCCTGGCGCTGACGGAAACATGGATCACCACTGAAAACACTGCTACTCCTACTGCTCTCTCCTCGTCTGACCATGTGTTCTCGCATACCCCGAGAGCATCTGGTCAGAGGGGTGGTGGTACAGGAATCCTCATTTCTCCCAAGTGGACATTCTCAATTGTTCCCCTAACCCATCTGTCTATCTCCTCATTTGAATTCCATGCTGTCACAGTCACTAGCCCATTTAAGCTTAATATCCTTGTCATCTATCGCCCTCCAGGTTCCCTTGGAGAGTTCATCAATGAGCTCGACGCCTTGATAAGTTCCTTCCCTGAGGATGGCTCACCCCTCACAGTTTTGGGGGATTTCAACCTCCCTATGTCCACATTTGACTCATTTCTCTCTGCCTCCTTCTTTCCACTCCTCTCCTCTTTTGACCTCACCCTCTCACCGTCCCCCCCTACTCACAAGGCAGGCAATACGCTTGACCTCATCTTCACTAGATGCTGCTCCTCTACTAATCTCACTGCAACTCCCCTCCATGTCTCCGACCACTACTTTGTTTCCTTTTCTCTCTCGCTCTCCTCCCACACTACTCACTCTGCCCCTACACAGATGGTAATGCGCCGCCGCAACCTTCGCTCTCTCTCTCCCACTACTCTCTCCTCTTCCATCCTATCATCTCTTCCCTCTGCTCAATCCTTCTCCCTCCAATCTCCTGATTCTGCCTCCTCAACCCTCCTCTCCTCCCTTTCTGCATCCTTTGACTCTCTGTGTCCCCTATCCTCCCGGCCGGCTCGGTCCTCCCCTCCAGCTCCGTGGCTTGATGACTCATTGCGAGCTCACAGAACAGAGCTCCGGGCAGCGGAGCGGAAATGGAAGAAAACTAAACTCCCTGCCGACCTGGCATCTTTTCACTCCCTCCTCTCTACATTTTCTTCATCTGTTTCTGCTGCTAAAGCCACCTTCTACCACTCTAAATTCCAAGCATCTGCCTCTAACCCTAGGAAGCTCTTTGCCACATTTTCCTCCCTCCTGAATCCCCCCCCCCCCCCCCCCCTCCTCTCTCTCTGTGGATGACTTCGTCAACCACTTTGAAAAGAAGGTTGACGACATCCGATCCTCGTTTGTTAAGTCTAATGACACTGCTGGTCCTGCTCACACTGCCCTACCCTATGCTTTGACTTCTTTCTCCCCTCTCTCTCCAGATAAAATCCTGCGACTTGTGACTGCAGGCCGCCCAACAACCTGCCCGCTTGACCCCATCCCCTCCTCCCTTCTCCAGACCATCTCCGGTGACCTTCTCCCCTACCTCACCTCGCTGATCAACTCATCCTTGACCGCTGGCCATGTCCCTTCCGTCTTCAAGAGAGCGAGAGTTGCTCCCCTTCTCAAAAAACCAACACTCGACCCCACTGCTGTCAACAACTACAGACCAGTATCCCTTCTTTCTTTTCTTTCCAAAACTATTGAGCGTGCCGTCTTTAGCCAACTCTCTTGCTATCTCTCTCAGAATGACCTTCTTGATCCAAACCAATCAGGTTTCAGGACTGGTCATTCAACTGAGACTGCTCTTCTCTGTGTCACGGAGACTCTCCGCACTGCTAAAGCTAACTCTCTCTCCTCTGCTCTTGTCCTTCTAGACCTGTCTGCTGCCTTTGATACTGTGAACCATCAGATCCTCCTCTCCACCCTCTCCGAGCTGGGCATTTCCGGCGCGGCTCACTCCTGGATTGCGTCCTACCTGACCGGTCGCTCCTACCAAGTGGCGTGGCGAGAAGCTGTCTCCGCACCATGTGCTCTCACCACTGGTGTCCCCCAGGGCTCAGTTCTAGGCCCTCTCCTTTTCTCCCTATACACCAAGTCACTTGGCTCTGTCATATCCTCACATGGCCTTTCATATCATTGCTACGCTGACGATACACAATTAATCTTCTCCTTTCCCCCTTCTGATAACCAGGTGGCGAATCGCATCTCTGCATGTCTGGCAGACATATCAGTATGGATGACGGATCACCACCTCAAGCTGAACCCTGGCAAGACGTAGCTGCTCTTCCTCCCGGGGAAGGACTGCCCGTTCCATGATCTCGCCATCACGGTTGACAACTCCGCTGTGTCCTCCTCCCAGAGTGCGAAGAGCCTAGGCGTGACCCTGGACAACACCCTGTCGTTCTCCGCCAACATCAAGGCGGTGACCCGATCCTGCAGGTTCATGCTCTACAACATTCGGAGAGTACGACCCTGCCTTACACAGGAAGCGGCACAGGTCCTAATCCAGGCACTTGTCATCTCCCGTCTGGACTATTGCAACTCGCTGTTGGCTGGCCTCCCTGCCTGTGCCATTAAACCCCTACAACTCATCCAGAATGCCGCAGCCCGTCTGGTGTTCAACCTTCCCAAGTTCTCTCACGTCACCCCCCTCCTCCGCACACTCCACTGGCTTCCAGTTGAAGCTCGCATCCGCTACAAGACCATGGTGCTTGCCTATGGAGCAGTGAGGGGAACGGCACCTCTGTACCTTCAGGCTCTGATCAGTCCCTACACCCAAACGAGGGCATTGCGTTCATCCACCTCTGGCCTGCTGGCTCCCCTTCCTCTGCGGAAGCATAGTTCCCGCTCAGCCCAGGCAAAACTGTTCGCTGCTCTGGCACCCCAATGGTGGAACAAGCTCCCTCACGACGCCAGGACAGCGGAATCACTCACCACCTTCCGGAGACATTTGAAACCCCACCTCTTTAAGGAATACCTGGGATAGGATAAAGTAATCCTTCTAACCCCCCAAATTGTAAAGTGGTTATCCCACTGGCTATAGGGTAAACGCACCAATTTGTGAGTCGCTCTGGCTAAGAGCGTCTGCTAAATGACGTTAATGTGCCCTTGAGCAAGGCACTTAACCCTAATTGCTCCTGTAAGTCGCTCTGGATAAGAGCGTCTGCTAAATGACTAAAATGTAAAATGTAAAATGTAAGTTGGAAGCACAGAATCGTCTACAATGTCATTGTATGCTGTAGCGTTAAAATTTCCCTTCACTGGAACTAAGGGGCCTAGCCCGAACCAAGAAAAAGAGCCCCAGACCATTATTCCTCCTCCACCAAACTTTACAGTTGGCACTATGCATTCGGGCAGGAAGCATTCTCCTGGCATTCGCCAAAACCAGATTTGTCCGTTGGACTGCCAGATGGTGAAGCGTGATTCATCACTTCAAAGAATGCGTTTCCACTGCTGCAGAGTCCAATGGCCAGCGAGCTTTACACCACTCCAGCCGACACTTGGCATTGCCCATGGTGATCTTAGGCTTGTGTGCGGCTGCTCGGCCATGGAAACCCATTTCATGAAGCTCCCGACAAACAGTTATTGTGCTGACGTTGCTTCCAGAGGCAGTTTGGAACTCGGTAGTGAGTGTTGCAACCAAGGACAGACGATTGTTACGCGCTTCAGCACTCAGCGGCCCCATTCTGTGAGCTTGTGTGGCCTATCACTTCACGGCTGAGCCGTTGTTGCTCCTAGACGTTTCCACTTCACAATAACAGCACTTACAGTTGACCGGGGCAGCTCTAGCATTGCAGAAATTTGGCGAACTGACTTGTTGGAAAGGTGGCATACTATGACGGTGCCACGTTTAAAGTCACTGAGCTCTTCAGTAAGGCCATTCTACTGCCAATGTTTGTCTGTGAGATTGCATGGCTGTGTGCTCAATTTTATACACCTGTCAGCAATGGGTGTGGCTGAAATTGCCGAATCCACTAATTTGAAGGGGTGTCCACCTACTTTTGTATACAGTGCCTTCGGAAAGTATTCAGACCCCTTGACTTTTTCCACATTTTGTTATGTTACAGCCTTATTCTAAAATGGATTAAATAAATAAAAATCCTCAGCAATCTACACACAATACCCCATAATGTCAAAGCGAAAACAGGTTTTTAGACATTTTTGCAAATGTATTAAAAAATAAAACCAGAAATACCTTATTTACATATATGTATGTGTATGTGTATGTATGTGTGTGTGTATATATGTCTGTGTACCTTGGATGGAAGCTGTGCAACATTAACCGCTGGCTGAATCTGTGTTAAAACGGCATACAGTAAGTTTATCTATTGTATTTGTAAAAGTATTTTGGAGTAAAATTGAATTAAAGTTACTAAGGTTTCCAAAACTGTATCACATTTGAGGACTGTTTGACGTTTTGGCTGTCAGAGCACAGAGATCCTATTAAATTACTATATGTATTATGTGCCAGAGCAAGTTTGCCTCTAGAGATATAATTAAGCAATAACGCTAGACGGGGTGTGGTATATGGCCAATATACCACGGCTAAGGGCTGTTCTTATGCATGACACAACTTCGGAGTGCCTGGATACAGCCCTTAGCCGTGGTATATTGGCCATATACCACAAACCCCTGAGGTGCCTTATTGCTATTATAAGCTGGTTACAAACATAATTAGTTATTTTGAGTCATACGCGTGGTATATTGTCAGCATACAGGACCCAAACTACCCGGTTTATAAAAGCCTATAAGGAACTGGGACGTAATGGAGTAGAACACTCCTTTTCAATCTGTCTCGGGCAATCTGATTTCCTAATGTTCAATGGTAATTTCGATAAATGATATCCCCATTGATTTACTACTTTTATTAGGTTTATTTGACAGAGACACAGCAAGACCCGCAAGCAAGTCAGAGGGTTTTCTCCGAACACACCCCGTGACACAATGAATGGGCCGACATGTGTACCGGACCTGAAGTGCAAATCAGTCGCGGCGAGCATGGAAGCCTAGGGAACGGGTAGAGCTACCACGGGTGCAGATCTTGGTGGTAGTTGCAAATATTCAAACGAGAACTTTGAAGGCCGAAGTGGAGAAAGGTTCCATGTGAACAGCAGTTGAACATGGGTCAGTTAGTCTTAAGAGATGGGCGAACGCTGTTCATAATGGAGATTATTAACCAAACAAAGTGGCAGCAGAGTTGACCTGTTGAAATTATAGATTGTGCCTTTAAATGCAAGTTATCAAATGAAATAAAATGTTATTGGTCACATACACATATTTAGCAGATGTTATTGCGGGTGTAGCGAAATGCTTGTGTTCCTAGCTCCAACAGTGCTGTAGTATCTAACAATTCACAACAATACACACAAATTTAGTAAAATAATGGAATTAAGAGCAATGTCTGAGTGGAATTGACTAAAATAAAGTAGAATACAGTATATACAGTGGGGAGAACAAGTATTTGATACACTGCCGATTTTGCAGGTTTTCCTACTTACAAAGCATGTAGAGGTCTGTAATTTTTATCATAGGTACACTTCAACTGTGAGAGACGGAATCTAAAACAAAAATCCAGAAAATCACATTGTATGATTTTTAAGTAATTAATTTGCATTCTATTGCATGACATCACCTACCAACCAGTAAGAATTCCGGCTCTCACAGACCTGTTCGTTTTTCTTTAAGAAGCCCTCCTGTTCTCCACTCATTACCTGTATTAACTGCACCTGTTTGAACTCGTTACCTGTATAAAAGACACCTGTCCACACACTCAATCAAACAGACTCCAACCTCTCCACAATGGCCAAGACCAGAGAGCTGTGTAAGGACATCAGCGATAAAATTGTAGACCTGCACAAGGCTGGGATGGGCTACAAGACAATAGGCAAGCAGCTTGGTGAAAAGGCAACAACTGTTGGCGCAATTATTAGAAAATGGAAGAAGTTCAAGATGACGGTCAATCACCCTCGGTCTGGGGCTCCATGCAAGATCTCACCTCGTGGGGCATCAATGATCATGAGGAAGGTGAGGGATCAGCCCAGAACTACACAGCAGGACCTGGTCAATGACCTGAAGAGAGCTGGGACCACAGTCTCAAAGAAAACCATTAGTAACACACTACGCCGTCATGGATTAAAATGCTGCAGCGCACGCAAGGTCCCCCTGCTCAAGCCAGCGCATGTCCAGGCCCGTCTGAAGTTTGCCAATGACCATCTGGATGATCCAGAGGAGGAATGAGAGAAGGTAATGTGGTCTGATGAGACAAAAATATAGCTTTCTGGTCTAAACTCCACTCGCCGTGTTTGGAGGAAGAAGAAGGATGAGTATAACCCCAAGAACACCATCCCAACCGTGAAGCATGGAGGTGGAAACATCATTCTTTGGGGATGCTTTTCTGCAAAGGGGACAGGACGACTGCACCGTATTGAGGGGAGGATGGATGGGGCCATGTATCGTAAAATCTTGGCCAACAACCTCCTTCCCTCAGTAAGAGCATTGAAGATGGGTCATGGCTGGGTCTTCCAGCATGACAACGACCCGAAACACACAGCCAGGGCAACTAAGGAGTGGCTCCGTAAGAAGCATATCAAGGTTGGTCCTGGAGTGGCCTAGCCAGTCTCCAGACCTGAACCCAAAATAAAATCTTTGGAGGGAGCTGAAAGTCTGTATTGCCTAGCGACAGCCCCGAAACCTGAAGGATCTGGAGAAGATCTGTATCTCCTGAGTGGCGCAGTGGTCTAAGGCGCCGCATCGCAGTGCTAACTGTGCCACTAGAGATCCTGGTTCGAATCCAGGCTCTGTCGCAGCCGGCCGCGACCGGGAGACTCATGGGCGGCGCACAATTGGCCCAGCATCGGGTAGGGGAGGGAATGGCCGGCAGGGATGTAGCTCAGTTGATAGAGCATGGTGTTTGCAACGCCAGGGTTGTGGGTTCGATTCCCACGGGGGGCCAGTATAAAAAAATCATAAAAAATGATGTATTCACTAACTGTAAGTCGCTCTGGATAAGAGCGTCTGCTAAATGACTGTAAATGTAAAATGAGGAGTGGGCCAAAATCCCTGCTGCAGTGTGTGCAAACCTGGTCAAGACCTACAGGAAACGTATGATCTCTGTAATTGCAAACAAAGGTTTCTGTACCAAATATTAAGTTCTGCTTTTCTGATGTATCAAATACTTATGTCATGCAATAAAATGCAAATTAATTACTCAAAAATCATACAATGTGATTTTCTGGATTTTTTACAAAAACAGTATGTAAATATATTGATAATGTTTACATACTGTTTTACTCATTTCATATGTACACTGGGGAGAACAAGTATTTGATACACTGCCGATTTTGCAGGTTTTCCTACTTACAAAGCATGTAGAGGTCTGTCATTTTTATCATAGGTACACTTCAACAGTGAGTGACGGAATCTAAAACAAAAATCCAGAAAATCACATTGTATGACTAGTGTTCCATTTAAAGTGACCAGTGATTATGTTATGTAGCCTGATGAAGTATATGCTATTTTATTCCGTAAACGTTTAAACTTAGCTTAACACCTCCATATGTCATTATCATTGAGCACATCACACGCAAAAATGTGATGTAGTCTGATAACTGAATCCTATTTGCTTCCTCTTTTGGATCCCAGACCGTTTTGGAGATGGCGAGCTTACGTCTGCAACAACAGAGTTTGAAAATGTGATGTGTGGACATTAAACTCAAAGTTATTTGGAAGCACAGGCCATGCGGCTAAATATTGGCATATCTGGTACCCACAGGAGGTTGGTGGCACCTTAATTGGGGAGGACGGGCTTGTGGTATTGGCTGGAGTGACGGGCTTGTGGTATTGGCTGGAGTGAAATAGTGGAATGGTATCAAATACATCAAACACATGGTTTCCAGGTGTTTGATGCCACTCAATTTGCGCCGTTCCAGCCATTATTATGAGCCATTCTCCCCTCAGGAGCCTCCACTGCTGGTACCCTTAAACCACAGGAGGCTGCTGAGGGGAGAACGGCTCATAATAATGGCCGGAACGGAGCAAATGGAATGGCATCAAACACTTGGAAACCATGTGTTTGATGTATTTGTTACCCATCCACTAATACCACTCCAGTCATTGCCACGAGCCCGTTCTCCCCAGTTAAGGTGCCACCAACCTCCTGTGCCTTACTGTAAACAAGTGCAACAGCTGTTCAATGGTAATTGATAGGCAATAGGCATACCCCTTGATTCTTGAAGAAGAAAATGTATGTACAAACAATGTATAAACAATGTAGGACTCTAGCTTCAATATATGGTTAAACTATCTTCTGGATGTTATGGACTATCGGTCCTTGCATGTCAAGCGCAATCTATGAATTTGAGAGGGGTTGCATTTCCTAAGCCCCATCTCTCAGCAGTATACCAAAACAAGTGGAAGGGACCCCCTTTTGTTGTTTTTCAAATTGTAGGCTAGCTTTAAAGATGCTCTATGCAGAAATCGCTCCGGCATTTCCTGGTTGCTAAAATTCTAATAGTTCGCCTAATTTCAGTTTATGTGACAAAATAAGCATATATAGTGTAGAGAATCATTGTACCATCTAAACCGCTGTGAAATATATTTTCCATAAGCAAAAAATATTGTATTTTCAGCTGTTTGAAGCTGGTGTACAAAACCGAAAGTAAAAGATGCAAAGACGAAACTTAAGAACGGGAAGCATAGAAATAGTGCACATAGAACCGATCTACTGCTTCTTAGACTTGCTTTCAATCACAATTTGTGAATTTGGTCGGAAAAAGTTGGAAAATGTGTGATAGCGTTGCAGCAATGGTAACTTTCTGTGTATTATCACTCATTCATCCCTCCATCCCATACCTTTTTAAAATAGGGATTTTACCCTATGACAAACAATGTCAGTATTAGTTAATGCTCACGTATACCCTTTAATCATATATCATTGGAAAGCTAAGATTCACAGCTATCCGTCATACACATTTTCGGAATGTTCAGGTCAACATAACTCTGACCTTTGACCTCCAGGGTACATATCAGAATGACCTGTATAAATTGCTTTAAAAAGGAAACATTTTAAACTTTGACAGGTGGTTCTGAAAGTTCATGAAATTAGCTTTTAAATTATATGTAATATAATCAACTTAGAAAGCACCAGCTACAGCTATTGTTTAGAAATTGCCCATATTGTGCCATTGACATTAGAATGTTGGACGCTTACCCACTGGGCACACACTGGTTGAATAACACTGTTTCCACATCATTTCAATGAAAATACGTTGAACCAATGTGGAATAGACGTTGAATTGACATCTGTGCCCAGTGGGTAGCAATAGAATTCCATATAGTGGGGGTGCTATGTTTTTGGATTGTACTTTTTGGAACCAAATTTCACACATAGCTAGAACAGGAAAGATGTGTAGATACAGGGCCATCACAGGATTCACACATTCATCCCACAGAAGCCTTTTTCCAATATGGCTACAAAACAACTCAATGGGGTCTTATTGGATCAATTTCATATGACCATACCTATATGAAATATAATTGTAGTATGCCCAATAATATCTTACACAGTGGGGAAAAAAAGTATTTAGTCAGCCACCAATTGTGCAAGTTCTCCCACTTAAAAAGATGAGAGAGGCCTGTAATTTTCATCATAGGTACACGTCAACTATGACAGACAAATTGAGAGAGAAAAAATCCAGAAGATCACATTGTAGGATTTTTAATAAATTTATTTGCAAATTATGGTGGAAAATAAGTATTTAGTCACCTACAAACAAGCAAGATTTCTGGCTCTCACAGACCTGTAACTTCTTCTTTAAGAGGCTCCTCTGTCCTCCACTAGTTACCTGTATTAATGGCACCTGTTTGAACTTGTTATCAGTATAAAAGACACCTGTCCACAACCTCAAACAGTCACACTCCAAACTCCACTATGGCCAAGGCCAAAGAGCTGTCAAAGGACACCAGAAACAAAATTGTAGACCTGCACCAGGCTGGGAAGACTGAATCTGCAATAGGTAAGTAGCTTGGTTTGAACAAATCAACTGTGGGAGCAATTATTAGGAAATGGAAGACATACAAGACCACTGATAATCTCCCTCGATCTGGGGCTCCACGCAAGATCTCACCCCGTGGGGTCAAAATGATCACAAGAACGGTGAGCAAAAATCCCAGAACCACACGGGGGGACCTAGTGAATGACCTGCAGAGAGCTGGGACCAAAGTAACAAAACCTACCATCAGTAACACACTACGCCGCCAGGGACTCAAATCCTGCAGTGCCAGACGTGTCCCCCTGCTTAAGCCAGTACATGTCCAGGCCCGTCTGAAGTTTGCTAGAGTGCATTTGGATGATCCAGAAGAGGATTGGGAGAATGTCATATGGTCAGATGAAACCAAAATAGAACTTTTTGGTAAAAACTCAACTCGTCGTGTTTGGAGGACAAAGAATGCTGAGTTGCATCCAAAGAACACCATACCTACTGTGAAGCATGGGGGTGGAAACATCATGCTTTGGGGCTGTTTTTCTGCAAAGGGACCAGGACGACTGATCCGTGTAAAGGAAAGAATGAATGTGGCCATGTATCGTGAGATTTTGAGTGAAAACCTCCTTCCATCAGCAAGGGCATTGAAGATGAAACGTGGCTGGGTCTTTCAGCATGACAATGATCCCAAACACACCGCCCGGGCAACGAAGGAGTGGCTTCGTAAGAAGCATTTCAAGGTCCTGGAGTGGCCTATCCAGTCCCCAGATCTCAACCCCATAGAAAATCTTTGGAGGGAGTTGAAAGTCTGTGTTGCCCAGCGACAGCCCCAAAACATCACTGCTCTAGAGGAGATCTGCATGGAGGAATGGGCCAAAATACCAGCAACAGTGTGTGAAAACCTTGTGAAGACTTACAGAAAACGTTTGACCTGTGTCATTGCCAACAAAGGGTATATAACAAAGTATTGAGAAACTTTTGTTATTGACCAAATACTTAGTTTCCACCATAATTTGCAAATAAATTCATTAAAAATCCTACAATGTGATTTTCTGGATTTTTTTCTAATTTTGTCTGTCATAGTTGACGTGTACCTATGATGAAAATTACAGGCCTCTCTCATCTTTTTAAGTGGGAGAACTTGCACAATTGGTGGCTGACTAAATACTTTTTTCCCCACTGTAAATGTTCATAGTGATGTAGAATACATAACCAAATGAGCCAAGTGTGCCAGATATATAAAGATGTTAAATTATTCACAGAATTAATAATTAAGCTGTCTGATTCGTTGATTTCTGAAGACGTTATGATCAGTAATTGCAATATTTCATGATTAAACATGTAAAATGGATATACAATGTTATATTAGCTGTTTTTATAAAACAGAGGACTAGAAACTTGTTGCAAACATTACAGCAATCTAAAAAAATTTAGCTGACATGAGCTAATTGAGTGATTGCTGAACACTACCAAATTTCGAAATTGCACCTTGTGTATTTGACTATTCTAACTCCCATCAGTAAGTTGGTATCCCCGACTGAGTTCCTAAAAATTAAATATACACTACCGTTCAAAAGTTGTGGGTCACTTAGAAATGTCCTTATTTTCGAAAGAAAAGCAACAACAAAAAAATCCCATAAAAATAACATCAAATTGATCAGAAATACAGTGTAGACATTGTTAATGTTGTAAATGGCTATTGTATCTGGAAACGGCTGATTTTTAATGGAATATCTAGATAGGCGTACAGAGGCCCATTATCAGCAACTATCAGTCCTGTGTTCCAATGGCAAGTTTATAATTTTAAAAGGCTAATTGATCATTAGAAAACCCTTTTGCAATTATGTTAGCACAGCTGAAAACTGTTGTGCTGATTAAAGAAGCAATCTCTCCCCAGCCTCTCTCCTACTGTGTAAATTACATGTTTCCCACTAATCCCTGGCTCCTGGGGTGACTATAACGTGCATCGAGCCCCCGCGGACGGCTCACCGTGCACTAATAAAACCAGAGACAGGCTCCCCCGCGTGCAAATGTGAGAGACGCTTCAGCATGACAATCACTTCCCTGAAGAGGATGATGACTGCTCAGGCTGAACTCCTTCCTGAGGAGGAATAGACTGTCATTAACATGTCAGAGGAGGTTAAACAGTTAAGTATCAGTAAATATAATGTATTAATTGTTACCTAAATGCCTCATCTCTTTAACACTGGTTGATTATGACACAAGTATCCATGGCTGCGTTTACACAGACAGCCCAATTCTGATATTTTTTTTCATTAATTGGTATTTGATCAATCAGATCAGCTCTGAAAAAGATCTGGTGTGACTGGTCAAAAGATATCAGAATTGGGCTGCCTGTTTAAAAACATCCTAAGATCCTCCACGCTATATTGACTCAATACATTATAGAATGGTCATATATCCCTTTATTTGACAATCAACATTTTGTTTTTTATTGTGTAAAGTATCATAAGTGATTGTTGTAAAGTCATCTGATTTGTCCCCTAATTGAGTGAGTGTCCCTTAATTTTCATGGGTCTGTGGGGCGTCCATCTGTGCCCGGTTCAGGTGGAGAATTGGTGAGAGATGTCTGCCCTCTGCTGGATATAAAGGTGGTAGTGACAATTCTGTAATAAAAACACACCTGTACAAGGATCCATAGGGACAAATGGGGAGCAACTGTTCTTTAACTGAGGTGTACGGGGGGCTCTCTGGTCATATACTTTATCCTTTGAGTGGTTGACTACTTCCATGAGGTGAGTAGAAGTGTCAGGCGTACACCACACTACCACTACCTGCCACACACACACACACACACACACCTGAACGTTACCTAGTTCATGGTATGAGTGGCTGGAGGGGGGTAAACTCATTGTGTTGCAAAATTGATGGTCCATATTATCTTACATCTACCCAGCGCCTGTTTTGGAAACAAAGCAGTCATTAACTATTCACTAAATGATTTTGAACAGAAAAATATTCCAGGCCTGTGGATCCGGAGCGAGGCCTTTGTCGCTGAAACCCCTGGAGTCTGATTTCAGACTGGTGAATAAGACGTGACGGTTCCTCTGGTTCTATTTAGTGGAGAGATGAGGACAGGAAGGGTGTATGGAGTTCAGAGACAACAGTGATTGGTGTGTGTACTGTTCATTCGCACACATTATACACTTGCAGTGACATTTGAAGCAACACAGTGTTGTCAATTTAATAAATGTTATGTTTTTAATATAAAATGTATTTGTCTGTCTGTACAGAGATGACAAGAAAGAGTTAAATGAATTGACAAACTTCAGAAATGTCATATAACAGTCCAATAGTCTTTCTTCCATTGTTGTCATGGTGCCTTGCCGATAATCAGAATGCTCATGAGGAAGATCATGATGAAGAAGATCCACATAAAGAACCTATCCATCACCCTGGCAACCTTCTTCCACTATGACCCCTTGGTGCAGGTGGCCCTCTGCTCCCAGAAGCAGTTGGCAATGTATTCCACGTTCCACACCAGCTTGGAGTCCACCCCAGGTAAGCTGCTGCCATGACTACAGAACACACAGGGGTCAAAGGTTACTGAGGCCACCACAGCAGCGACCACGGCTGCCTTTTCATCCTCTGGACAGCATGGCGGAGCCTCCTTACAGCAATCTCCCAGGGAGCGGTTCCCGTTGGACTCAAAACCCTCGTACTTGGAGCTGAAGAGATGGGTCTACTCATCTCTGGTGATGTGGTGTTGGGGTCAAGGCTTGGGGTGACATTGAGGTCCAGGGGTTTGGGGTCTGGGGTGTTTGTTGCGGTACTGGTTCTCTTGCCCGCTGTGGCCTCCCGGTTTCCCTTTGGCCTGGTGGTGGGGGCTGAAGTTGTGGTGGTGGAAGTCGTCCTTGTCACGACTTCTTCCGAAGCTGTCGCCTCTCCTTGTTCGGGCAGGCTTCGGTGTTCGTCGTCACCGGCCTTCTAGCCACTGACGCTCCTCATCTCATCATTCCATTTGTTTTGTCTTGTTTATTACACACACCTGGTTCATATCCCCTCATCAGTACCTGTATAAGTGTTCCCTCTGCCCCCTTGTCTTTGTGTGTGATTGTTTATTGTGGAGGTTAGTTTAGCTCGGTGGAGCTCCTGTTATTTTGTATCGCCGGGATATTTCACCAGTGTGCCTTGTTGTTTTCCAGTGAGCCTGTTTTACGCATTGCTGCGTACCGCTGTGTTTTGGAATAAACCCTTCTGTTCTGTGATTTACCCTCCTGCGCCTGACTCCTTCAAAATCACTCATCACAGTCCTGTCGAAAGTGTGAGGAGGAAGAGGAGGGGGAAGAGGTGGCAGGGACACAGTTCACTCTCACCTCGTAGACGAAGAAGATCTTGGACATGTAGTTGATGATGAGGACTTTGGCCCAGTGGGAGACGGGTTTGGCTTCGGCACCACAGAAATTAATGTTCATGATGAAGATGGTGAGCGCTGTGGAGGCTGTGATCATCGTCATGGTAGCAATGTAGTACTTTCCTGTGTGACAGACAGAAGATAGGAAACAAGTTACTTCATGTAAATACATGGATTCTGTGTGTGTGTGTGCATGTGTGTGCACTTGCCAATAAGGGGCACACTCTCAGACGGCGGCATGCTCTCGGCCACCGTGAGCTGGAACACGGTCAAAGCCAGCAGCACGGTGACCCCCAGGGACACCTTCTTTCCAGAGTCAGCCGGCAGGTAGAAGCCCAGCGGGGCCAGGAAGGAGATGAGGAAGCAGGGCAGGAGAAGGTTAAAGATGTAGAAGGACGAGCGGCGTTGGAGCAGGACTGTGTAGGTGATGTCAGGGTAGGGGTCGGAGCAGCAGCCGTACATGATGACGTTCTTGGTGGCCGGCATGCCGTAGCATTCCCACTCCACGAAGTCCAACAGGTCTCCACTGTCCATGCGCATGGCTATGTCAACCTGGGAAGAGACATCGGAATAGAGGGTGAAATATAATAGGAGTGTAACAGTAGTGTTTTAGTAAAGCATGTATAATGCACACACACATACAGTGAGGGAAAAAAGTATTTGATCCCCTGCTGATTTTGTACGTTTGCCCACTGACAAAGACATGATCAGTCTATAATTTTAATGGTAGGTTTATTTGAACAGAGAGACAGAATAACAACAAAAACATCCAGAGAAACGCATGTCAAAAATTTTATACATTGATTTGCATTTTAATGAGGGAAATAAGTATTTGACCCCTCTGCAAAACATGACTTAGTACTTGGTGGCAAAACCCTTGTTGGCAATCACAGAGGTCAGACGTTTCTTGTAGTTGGCCACCAGGTTTGCACACATCTCAGGAGGGATTTTGTTCCACTCCTCTTTGCAGATCTTCTTCAAGTCATTAAGGTTTCGAGGCTGACTTTTTGCAACTTGAACCTTCAGCTCCCTCCACAGATTTTCTATGGGATTAAGGTCTGGAGACTGGCTAGGCCACTCCAGGACCTTAATGTGCTTCTTTTTGAGCCACTCCTTTGTTGCCTTGGCCGTGTGTTTTGGGTCATTGTCATGCTGGAATACCCATCCACGACCCATTTTCAATGTCCTGGCTGAGGGAAGGAGGTTCTCACCCAAGATTTGACGGTACATGGCCCCGTCCATCGTCCCTTTGATGCGGTGAAGTTGTCCTGTCCCCTTAGCAGAAAAACACCCTCAAAGCATAATGTTTCCACTTCCATGTTTGACGGTGGGGATGGTGTTCTTGGGGTCATAGGCAGCATTCCTCCTCCTCCAAACACGGCGAGTTGTGTTGATGCCAAAGAGCTCGATTTTGGTCTCATCTGACCACAACACTTTCACCCATTTCTCCTCTGAATCATTCAGATGTTCATTGGCAAACTTCAGATAGCCCTGTATATGTGCTTTCTTGAGCAGGGGGACCTTGCGGGCGCTGCAGGATTTCAGTCCTTCATGGCGTAGTGTGTTACCAATTGTTTTCTTGGTGACTATGGTCCCAGCTGCCTTGAGATAATTGACAAGATCCTCCCGTGTAGTTCTGGGCTTGATTCCTCACCGTTCTCATGATCATTGCAACTCCACAAGGTGATATCTTGCATGGAGCCCCAGGCCGAGGGAGATTTACAGTTATTTTGTGTTTCTTCCATTTGCGAATAATCGCACCAACTGTTGTCACCTTCTCGCCAAGCTGCTTGGCGATGGTCTTGTCACCCATTCCAGCCTTGTGTAGGTCTACAGTCTTGTCCCTGACATCCTTGGAGAGCTCTTTGGTCTTGGTGGAGAGTTTGGAATCTGATTGATTGATTGCTTCTGTGGACAGGTGTCTTTTATACAGGTAACAAGCTGAGATTAGGAGCACTCCCTTTAAGAGTGTGCTCCTAATCTCAGCTCGTTACCTGTATTAAAGACACCTGGGAGCCAGAAATCGTTCTGATTGAGAGGGGGTCAAATACTTATTTCCCTCATTAAAATGCAAATCAATTTATAACATTTTTGATTGATTTTTTTGTTGTTATTCTGTTTCTCACTGTTCAAATAAACCTACCATTAAAATTATAGACTGATCATTTCTTTGTCAGTGGGCAAATGTACAAAATCAGCAGGGGATCAAATACTTTTTTCCCTCACTGTATATACTGCATTCTATTCTATAATATTCTACTGTATCTTAGTCCATGCCGCTCTGTCATTGCTTGTCCATATGTATATTTTCTTAAATTCTATTCCGTTTTGTGTGTATTAGGTATATGTTGTGAAATTGTTAGATATTACTTGTTAGATATTACTGCACTAGAAGTACGTCAGAACTAGAAGCACAAGCATTTCGCTACACCCGCTATAACATCTGCTAAACGAGTGTATGTGACAAATAACATTTGATTTGATTTGGTCATTATGGCCAAACAGTTCTATTTTTGTTTCATCAGACCAGAGGACATTTTTCCAAAAAGTACAATCTTTGTCCCCATGTGCAGTTGCAAACCGTAGTCTGGCTTTTTTATGGCGGTTTTGGAGCAGTGGCTACTTCCTTGCTGAGCGGCCTTTCAGGTTATGTCGATTTAGGACTTGTTTTACTGTGGATATAGATACTTTTGTACCTGTTTCCTCCAGCATCTTCACAAGGTCCTTTGCTGTTGTTCTGGGATTGATTTGCACTTTTCGCACCAAAGTACGTTCAACTCTAGGAAACAGAACGCGTCTCCTTCCTGAGCGGTATGATGGCTGTGTGGTCCCATGGTGTTTATACTTGCATACTATTGTTTGTACAGATGAATTTGGTACCTTCAGGCGTTTGGAAGTTGCTCCCAAGGATGAACCAGACTTGTAGAGGTCTACAATGTTTTTTCTGAGGTCTTGTCTGATTTCTTTAGATTTTCCCATGATGTCAAGCAAAGAGGCACTGAGTTTGAAGGTAGGCCTTGAAATACATCCACAGGTATACCTCCAATTGACTCAAATGACGTCAATTAGCCTATCAGAAGCTTCTAAAGCCATGACATCATTTTCTGGAATTTTTCAAGCTGTTTAAAGGCACAGTCAACTTAGTGTATGTAAACTTCTGACCCACTGGAATTGTGATACAGTGAATTATAAGTGAAATAATTGTTGAAAAAATTACTTGTGTCATGCACAAAGTAGTTTGTTAACAAGAAATGTGTAGTTTTAATGACTCCAACCTAAGTGTATGTAAACTTCCGACTTCAACTGTGTGTGTGTGTGTGTGTGTGTGTGTGTGTACAGTGGGGGGAAAAGTATTTAGTCAGCCAGCCACCAATTGTGCAAGTTCTCCCATTTAAAAAGATGAGAGAGGCCTGTAATTTTCATCATACGTACACGTCAACTATGACAGACAAATTGAGAATTTTTTTCTCCAGAAAATCACATTGTAGGATTTTTAATGAATTTATTTGCAAATTATGGTGGAAAATAAGTATTTGGTCACCTACAAACAAGCAAGATTTCTTGCTCTCACAGACCTGTAACTGTGGAGGACAGGCTCCTCTGTCCTCCACTCGTTACCTGTATTAATGGCACCTGTTTGAACTTGTTATCAGTATAAAAGACACCTGTCCACAACCTCAAACAGTCACACTCCAAACTCCACTATGGCCAAGACCAAAGAGCTGTCAAAGAACACCAGAAACAAAATTGTAGACCTGCACCAGGCTGGGAAGACTGAATCTGCAATAGGTAAGCAGCTTGGTTTGAAGAAATCAACTGTGGGAGCAATTATTAGGAAATGGAAGACATACAAGACCACTGATAATCTCCCTCGATCTGGGGCTCCACGCAAGATCTCACCCTGTGGGGTCAAAATGATAACAGAACCACACGGGGGGACCTAGTGAATGACCTGCAGAGAGCTGGGACCAACGTGTCCCCCTGCTTAAGCCAGTACATGTCCAGGCCCGTCTGAAGTTTGCTAGAGTGCATTTGGATGATCCAGAAGAGGATTGGGAGAATGTCATATGGTCAGATGAAACCAAAATATAACTTTTTGGTAAAAACTCAACTCGTCGTGTTTGGAGGACAAAGAATGCTGAGTTGCATCCAAAGAACACCATACCTACTGTGAAGCATGGGGTGGAAACATCATGCTTTGGGGCTGTTTTTCTGCAAAGGGACCAGGACGACTGATCCGTGTAAAGGAAAGAATGAATGTGGCCATGTATCGTGAGATTTTGAGTGAAAACCTCCTTCCATCAGCAAGGGCATTGAAGATGAAACGTGGCTGGGTCTTTCAGCATGACAATGATCCCAAACACACCGCCCGGGCAACGAAGCAGTGGCTTCGTAAGAAGCATTTCAAGGTCCTGGAGTGGCCTAGCCAGTCTCCAGATCTCAACCTCATAGAAAATCTTTGGAGGGAGTTGAAAGTCCGTGTTACCCAGCGACAGCCCCAAAACATCACTGCTCTAGAGGAGATCTGCATGGAGGAATGGGCCAAAATACCAGCAACAGTGTGTGAAAACCTTGTGAAGACTTACAGAAAACGTTTGACCTGTGTCATTGCCAACAAAGGGTATATAACAAAGTATTGAGAAACTTTTGTTATTGACCAAATACTTATTTTCCACCATAATTTGCAAATAAATTCATTAAAAATCCTACAATGTGATTTTCTGGATTTTTTTTTCTCATTTTGTCTGTCATAGTTGACGTGTACCTATGATGAAAATTACAGGCCTCTCTCATCTTTTTAAGTGGGAGAACTTGCACAATTGGTGGCTGACTAAATACTTTTTTTCCCCACTGTATGTATGTATGTATGTAGGCTACTACCTCTGCCAAGGGGTCTAATCATTTATGGCACATGTGGTATGGTATTAGCCCCATGGAATGCTGGTTCAAGCCTCCCTCCACTGTTACCCTCTCAATAACCTAATAGCCCACACTGAGGAAGGGTCCTGTCTAGAGAGTTGTCTGGGGTGTGGAGAGATGTGACGTCTTGGTCGAAGTGCAAGGCGCATGCCGCATAATCCAATGCATAAAATGAGCGCACTTGGACGTTTTAAATATAAAAGCAACAATGTCGATCTAGGTCAGAGAAAATAGACTGTTAATATGATATAAAATAAGCCATAGAAATAAACTCAGCAATAAAATAAACGTCCTCTCACTGTCAACTCTGTTAATTTTCAGCAAACTTAACATGTAAATATTTGTATGAACATAACAAGATTCAACAACTGAGACATAAACTGAACACGTTCCACAGACATGTGACTAACAGAAATGGAATAATGTGTCCCTGAACAAAGGGGGGGGGGGGGGGTCAAAATCAAAAGTAACGGTCAGTATCTGGTGTGGCCACCAGCTGCATTAAGTACTGCAGTGCATCTTCTCCTCATGGACTGCACCAGATTTGCCTGTTCTTGCTGTGAGATGTTACCCCACTCTTCCACCAAGGCACCTGCAAGTTCCCTGACATTTCTGGGGGGAATGGCCCTAGCCCTCACCCTGCGATCCAACAGGTCCCAGACGTGCTCAATGGATTGAGATCCGGGCTCTTCGCTGGCCATGGCAGAACACTGACATTCCTGTCTTGCGGGAAATCACGCACAGAACGAGCAGTATGGCTGGTGGCATTGTCATGCTGGAGGGTCATGTCAGGATGAGCCTGCAGGAAGGGTACCACATGAGGGAGGAGGATGTCTTCCCTGTAACTCACAGCGTTGAGATTGCCTGCAATGACAACAAGCTCAGTCCGATGATGCTGTGACACACCGCCCCACACCATGACGGACCCTCCACCTCCAAATCGATCCCGCTCCAGAGTACAGGGCTCGGTGTAACACTCATTCCTTCGACGATAAACGCAAATCCGACCATCACCCCTAGTGAGACAAAACCGCGACTCGTCAGTGAAGAGCACTTTTTGCCAGTCCTGTCTGGTCCAGCAACGGTGGGTTTGTGCCCATAGGCGACGTTGTTGCCGGTGATGTCTGGTGATGACCTGCCTTACAACAGGCCTACAAGCCCCCAGTCCAGCCTCTCTCAGTGTATTGTGGACAGTCTGAGCACTGATGGAGGGATTGTGCGTTCCTGGTGTAACTCGGGCAGTTGTTGTTGCCATCCTGTACCTGTCCTGCAGGTGTGATGTTCGGATGTACCGATCCTGTGCAGGTGTTGTTACACGTGGTCTGCCACTGCGAGGACGATCAGCTGTCCATCCTGTCTCCCTGTAGCGCTGTCTTAGGGGTCTCACAGTACGGACATTGCAATTTATTGCCCTGGCCACATCTGCAGTCCTCATGCCTCCTTGCAGCATGCCTAAGGCACGTTCACGCAGATGAGCAGGGACCCTGGGCATCTTTCTTTTGATGTTTTTCAGAGTCAGTAGAAAGGCCTCTTTAGTGTCCTAAATTTTTATAACTATGACCTTAATTGCCTACCGTCTGTAAGCTGTTTGTGTCTTTAACGACCCTTCCACAGGTGCATGTTCGTTAATTGTTTATGGGTCATTGAACAAGCATCGGAAACAGTGTTTAAACCCTTTACAATGAAGATCTGTGAAGTTATTTGGATTTTTACGAATTATCTTTGAAAGATAGGGACCTGAAAAAGGGACGTTTCTTTTTTTGCTGAGTTTATGTTTATATTTCCATGGGCTTAACTCCATTGTAGGATTTCCCAAACATTTCCTAAGTACAGCTAAGGCCACTGATTTACCTCCGAGCAAAAGCATCGCAAAGCACACAATTGGAACCATCTTTCGCATTTAGGATTAATAAATCCAGAAGGAAACAGGAGGATGTTGGATCAACACAAATAACCGCTCCTTTGTTTAAATCCATCCAGGTTTGCATGACGTCCATTCAACCCCAATTGAACTCAATTGCTGATAACAGCCCACATTTTCCATTCGTCCTCTGCGCGCTGTAGGGCAGCGCTTATTGCTTGGCAGGGGAGGTTGCATGCCTGCTCAGACACTGAATAGGACCCTGGCTATCACGTAAAACGTGCAGACCGGGGGAAACCAGATGCCCCCCGACCATCGGCTCAACACAGGATCTATTCGGCTGTAAATCAAACTCTTGGCAGGTGTTTGCGAGGCAGCAACAGGTTGAGGCAGAATATTCAATATAATAGGCCTAGGCCTACCAATTGGCTTGGATATCAGGTTTGGATAGGGCATAGGAATGGTTTGTGTGATTTTATCATCATGGATGCCAGGGTAGTCAAATGATTAGGCCTACAATTTCCCATCAAATACAAAGACTCTGATTGTGGGTGTTGGTTGCCTTGGAGGGCCCTCAGGAGACCTGGGTACATTTTAGTCATTTAGCAGACGCTCTTATCCAGAGCGACTAACAGTGCATACATTTTCATACTGGCCCCACGTGGGAAACGAACCCACAACCCTGGCGTTGTAAGCGCCATGCTCTACCAACTGAGCTACAGGGTAATAGGGCATTGAGGGAAGAGATGGTACATGATTATATCTGGGTGGTATAACCAGTAGATGTGTTCCTGTGAGGGTATTCAAGTCCAAAACACAGGGTTGTCTTCTTCACAAAACCTCAACCTGGGACCTAAACTGTTACCACCCTGACAATCACTGTTAGATCACCTCTCACTTTACTAAGTATCATTGGACCTACACTAAATCCCACAGCTTGTCTCAGCTCTGGCAGAAGACTTGGTGGCGTGCCAGGGGAGAGATATTCATCAAGGTAACAAAAAGAGATACAAAACAAGCTTTTCTGACTTGGGAAACCTGAGGCTGGGTTAGTCTGTATCTCGATAGCAGGTGTCGCTGTGCAGCAGGGGAGTCTGCTTGGGTCGCAATAGGGACACTAAGGCCTAACTCCAGTCCCCACACACAGTAGGCCTATTTACACACAGACTGATACACACAAGCTTGTAAGGGCATTCTTCCCAGTGCAGGCAGGCTGCAATATGGGTATCAGAGAGCACTGCCAGGTTCACTCCTGTGATAAAAGATGGACCTGTTGGCAAGGCTGGCTCAGACACAACATGCTACCTACCCTGCCATCTGGTTGTGTTCAGCCTAATAACTCTCGCCTGACTACACGAACAATATGCTCTGTGGCTTTTCTCAAACATGAACTGATAGCCCATTGTACAATGTGTTAATCTACTAGCATGTGGGTTTTTAAATCATGTCTATTGACAGAATCAACCCATTTAGTCCTTTGGTGATGGTGCAGTGCATACAAATTAACTTATTGAAATAAATATGCATATGTATGAAGCATGGTTACACGCACACAATTCTAAATCGTATTTAATATGCATGTTCTACTTTCCCCAAGTATTTAATTCCCACTGGACTTTGTTTCTTCCAGCGTTATAAATTTAGCTCCTCACCCTAGATTTTTACACACATACAGGGAGGGAAGGCTACTAATCGCACACACACATATGCAAACACAATCAAAATAATTCTGCAATATAATTAATTTCTAAAGAGTACATAACATCCCCACACATTTTGGATTAATTTACAGACTTTAATAGCTTTATTTACAGATGAATTATTTTGACCGTTTTTTTTACCTCTGTTGGCGTAGTTCAGTGGATGCGATATCTTTCAAACCACTATTTTTTTAACTCCCAGTCTTAATTTGCTTGAGTAGCGTTATCAGTGAGCATTTCCGTTTTGTTTTCTTTCTAAAAACCGGAATCTAATCATCTTCCTATAGGAGGCCAGAACCAGATAAAAAAAAGGGGAAGAAGAAAGAGTGATGATGATGATAGTCATGACAGGGTTGAGAGGGGTGTGGCTACCTGCTGATGGGGTGGGCAGGGGAGTTTGGGATAGTAAGACTTAGACAGGTGACACATGATGTGGCTACTGCAAGTGCTAGGAAACATCAGTGATGTGGTAAGTGCCAAAATGGTGGAGATGGCTCTGTTCAAACAATCCTACACCGCTTCCTTACTTTCTTCAAGGTCATAACTGATGTAAAAGGATTGTATAAGTCATAGGACACCAGTGGAGAGTGTTTGGACAAAGCCAGCGAGTCTGAAGGAGTTGGGATGGTAATGGACATGAATAGGGTCCAGCATGAGTAGAGAGGAAGAGGAATGGCACATGGCCTAAGGGAAGGAGTCATTTGATTGAGGTATGTGAAATGATGGAAGGGAATAGTGCCAACGAGAAGATAGCAGGGAAGATGGAGGAGAGTGGTACAGCGATGATGACGACAATGAGAGAAATGCCAGGAGGTTGAGAGGGGGTATCCAACAGGTAGATGTGAGGGGTCAGAGGAACAGCAGAGAATAGAAGAGGGCTTCAGATGGAGGGAGACTGAAGGAGAGGGGTATGGAGGGGTCAGGTGGGGGCGTTGAGACTCAGTTACTGAGCAGTAGCTCTGTTGCTGTTTCCACATCCCAGGATTTCGACGACAACGCCACTATTACTGCATTCTATGGAGATAGGATAAACAGGAGCGTAAGAAGTTTATAACACTGTCATAACTGTGATACAGTATTCAAACAAAACTGAGATCCATTGGTGAACCATATTAAAACGGGATCAAAGAACACCACCTATCAACAGTGATATTGTAATACGATAATAAAGTGTAAATGACTTATGAAGGTATGAGACAGTAATAAGGGGTTGGTCACTCACTTTGTCAAAGCCCATGGCACAGAGTTTGTCTATTTTGCGGGTGTACTCTGGACTGGACGAGGGGGCGCCGGCATACACATGAGACCAGAGTCTGGCTGTCTGTTTGAACATCTCTGGGTTCTGCTTATACTGGAGAGAGAGAGAGCAAAAAAATAGAGAAAAGGAGAGAGAGAGAAAGACCACACCACAATATTGAGCAGGCAGCAAGACCGCAGCATAGAAACCTCACTAGGCTACAATTTAGTAAATCCCATTTAGTTTACAAACAAATGACAAAAATCTACAAACATTACAGGCATACTTATTATGCATGCTCTCCCACACACAGACACCCAGTATTCCTCTCACCTGATTGGCCACCACAGCATCCTGTGGGTCATCTGGTTCTGCAGCTGCCAGTAAGGCCTGTAGTGACAGCAGCACTGTCCTCAGCGTCATAGCTGCCGCCCTGTCAGACACAGAGGAGAGGGTGTTAGAGTCCTAAGAACTGGGATCAGCCGTAACAAAGACATGACAATGAAAAAACGAGACCTTTTAAGAGTATTTGAACAGAGTGACTTACCACTGGTCTTTGAGGATGTCCAGACATATAGCACCTGTGACTGAGCTGATGTTGGGATGCCAGATCTTTGTGATAAATCGCACCTGGGGGGCCGTGGGAAGCACATAAACAAGCATGTGAATTAGCGAAGGACTTTACCCTGGCAAAGGTCAATGTGGTCAAAATTCACAACTGAACGACAAACATTAGAATATGTTAGATTTTTATACATACCTTTGGTGGATTGAAAGGATATGTTTCTGGAATTTTAATTTCTAGTTGATATCTGCCACCTGAAAAGTACAGAAAGCAAATAGTTATGACAGCAAGAACTCCAACATATGCACAAGTTCTGACTAAAATATGGGATCAAGCGACTGCTCAAATTGTCTGTAATCTTTTGCATGACACAACCCTCACTCCCTTCAGGCAAAACTGATTTGAATCCTATTGTGGAGCAGTAGACAGACTGGAGTTTGCCCAAGGTAAGGTAAGTAAGTCTGCCTCAGCCCTCAACTCAACACAGGTAGGTCTGTCCCAGGTAAACCAGTTAGGTGTGTCCACAGTCCCAAGTCAGCACCCCCCCTGGGCCTCTCACCTTCATATGGCGTGTCAGGTGGCCCTGCGATCTCCCCCTTCAGCTCTGTGAAGTTCTCATCCACCAGGTCCACCTTTATCTGGTTTTTACTCGTCTGTCAGAGAAGAAGAGAGAAGCAGAGGTCATCAGTTGGTTATGTTGGGGTGTAAAGGAAAGGAGGGGTAGCCATAAGAGGGTACCTCAAGTCTACCAAACTTCCTCTCAACACAGACATACTCACAGAACGGTGAAAGCTAATTCGTTTACATGATCTGTCTCCTTCCACTTGAATATGACAGATAATTTGATAAGAAGCAACAGTATGAGAGGTTTGGCAGTTCCAAGTAGTGACTTGTGCTACAGATTCATACGGGATATGCTAAACTAGTTAGCTAACGTTAACTCCATTCACTATTGCAGTACTACCATGACATGACATTTATGTTGCTCAATACCTTTAACTTGCAATGCATGGCATGAAGCATGTCATAATCACCTGCAACAGGACAAGTAGGTAGAAAATGTCACGCTAGCTTTCGAACCCAAATCTGCCAATGCGGCAGAAGTTGACACCCTGGTAGTAAAGACACAGCGTTAACTGTGGGTGGCAAATATCATACTTTTTAGTTGACTAGTTAGCTACCACCCCTAGTTTGACTTCAGAAAGGTTCATTAAGCCTAATATTAAATCAGTGTGGGGCGTATTTGCGTGACTTCTTTCATTACTCTCACAACCCTCGCCTATAGCTAGCTAGCTACCGTTAGTTAGCTACCTTCGTTAGAAACGCTAACGTTAGCATCCAGGCAGGGAATTTCCTGTAGGCTAGTTAAGTTAGCAGCATAACGTTAACCAACGTTGCGAAAAATCAAATCACGCGTTCCTTCCTTGGCCTTCGTTTGCAAGCAAGGTAGTTAGCGCCTTGTCCTTCACTTTTGTTAACATCTGGCTAAGTAACCTCAGTAGCTAGCTAACAAAACACTCATTTTCAACAACAGCCAATATGTTAGACACCAACTCAGCTAGCAATTTAGCGTAGCCTCACGGTCGATTGAAAAAAAATAAGCCCACCTCCTCGCTTTTGAGAACCTCTTTAAATTCCCGTTTTATCCTTTGAACCGCGATGTTGGCCATGATTTCGCCGTGTTTCTGTCGGAAGGGAACACGATCCTCTCGCTCAGTCAGGCCTCGCTTGGCTTCAGCCCTCCTAGTAGCTAGCTAACTTAGCTAATTCGCAGTCCCCCTCGCACTTTCGTTCTCTCTGCCTGTCACTTTGGATCCGAGCAACAATAACAGTTGCAAGGTACAGCTAGTTACCACTAAATGCTAAGTTCTGCGGAAACGTGACTGAGCCCCGATGTCATAAAATATAAGGCTAGCTAGTTACAAAAGATCCGAGGGACATGTGTCTTTTCTCGCAATATTGCAACAATGTACGCAGTTCACGGTCGGTGATCCTGGAAACATTTTAATACCAACTGCATGCAAGCTGAAATGCGGATCATGTGATTTCGACAGCATTGCTTTTCTGTACGCTGCTTGCTATTAGTTCCCTCCCTGTCATTACATTTTGGAGACGCTTATGTCAGCAATAACTGGTACACCTATTTATTGTATAAGTGGACAATGAAAAACAGGCCTATAATTGCTTATATATGCTTGATTATATTGTCCAAAGTATAAATTAATTGAACATACATAAATAATGACACTACATTTAACATTATATTTATTGTTACCTAGCTGAACCTCAATGATGCAACATGGGGCAACATTAAGAATCTGCCTATAGAAAAATATGTATCTGGGTCACAACTCTCAATTCAACAGTATACACTTATGTGGTTCACTGCTTCATAAACCCTGACTGGATCTAGAATGATGACGGGGGAAGCGATAAGCATAGGATAAGAACAACGTCAAACGTTATTCTATCAATCTATCAAAACAAACAAAGCCTTCCCTTATTTGTATTAGTGATCTTTGGCTGTCTCAACCTAGAAAAACTGTTTCATGTGGAGATGCCATATCTCTACAAATGACAGCTCAATATGACTTATCTATCTACGTATGTCAGTTCATTTGTATACTAAAATCAGAATCAGACTCTGTGGTAAACTATGGTATTCATTCGTCCTCTACTCTGTCTCTGACTATTTTCTACCTTTCTCAGCTTGTTTATCATGGTCAGTTCTTTGTCTCTCTGTTATCTCACCAAGGGCCTTGAACCAGCGTTGGGACAAAATACCCCCACTAGGGGGTAGCAGTGTCTCAAAGAAACAGTGCGTACATGAGCAGCAACATTTCTGGCACAATCAAAGCTTCTACAACAGAAAACATCAACTTTGAAAAAGGGAAAGCTGCAACATACACTTGTATTTTATTGAATTTCATATATAGCAAATTATTATGGTTTCATTGACATAATGTATTTACAAGGACATTGCACATCATCTTCACTAAAAACTGAACAAGTGCTTGAGTTGGCCATCAGTAGATAACATTTCTCTGGAGCCCAGAGAGAAAAATACTTCTGCCATCAGTCCAGACTCCCTATGATTACAAGTATACAAAGATATGAGATCAGGACACAGAGTGATGCACACTAACAAGTCATACAGGCCAGTCAATTGTTGGCCCACACGATCAGTCCATCACAATAGCAGCATTCATAGAAGGGTCTCAAGTTATAACCAACCGCTGTCATTGAAAAAACAAAACAGTCTCATGGCTACATCATATTCATGTCTGTGATAGTTTACAAACTGTCAATTGTATTCATTGGAGATACATTGTTTTTCAATATGTGGGATCTCTAGGGCTCAGACAGAGAAACTCTATTAGTCACTTGGTGTTGGTAAAGATGACCACTTGGCCCTCGCTGATCCCGCTGTGTTGAGCACAGTCCCAGTGGGCTTGTGGAGTAGAATGAAGTTAGGATTTGGGGGGGTAGGATGATCCTAGACCTGTCCCTAAGAACCACTACAACAGGACCAAACCCCTAGCGGCGGACCACGTGGATCCTATCCGTTACACGCTGCAGGGCCACTCTCTCCCACAGCTGACACTTCATCCCCAATGGGACAGGACACACCGGCACCCCCACCCTCCTTCTCCTAGTCCTCTTCCTCCTGACGATGACGATGATGACTGCCACCAGCACAGCTAGCGTGATGAGGAGACATGAAGCAAAGAACAGTAGTGGTTTGTTCTCTGAGATGTGAGCGCAGATGGAACACACCGTCCTGTGGTTGCTGTCCCTACAGGAAGATGTGACGTTGTTGCCAGGGAAACCGCTGCGGTCAATGATCTCTCGGTAGGTTGCGATGGAGGCTTTGGGTTGGGACTGGTGCTGGAAAGAGGTGATGAGGCCGAACTGAGGGGCGTGTCGATCCTGCAGCTTCCAGATGTAGAAGCCCTTTAGGTTGACTCCATCCAACTGACGAGCTGGAGGGGAGAGAAGACAGGGAGAAGTGGGAGGTCAGAATCACAATTTATACATACAGAAAAGCAATTTTAAGCAATAACAACAGAGAGAAGCTGCAACCTGTGTGGGGGGCCATAAACCAACTGAAGCTTTATTGTGGCTACAGTACTGCACAGGATGTTTATCTCAGTACAAACAGGACAGTTCTCACTGGGATTCACTTTATGATCTCAAAGGTTTCTCATACAGTAAAGTCCATGAGTTTTATGAGGGGGCTCGTGATGTTAAGGCCGTGCTGTGGTGTGTTAGGAAATTATCTGGAAGACCCGTCACCTTCGACCTCTCATACTAAAAGCTGCTAATGTGTGCCCTACACTACCTGTCTGCAGAAGAAACTGCAGAGAGGAGGTTGGTTTATTTAGGAACATTTGGAACTATAGAAATAAGCATAGAACCTCTAGGATATTTATGATAAGAGCAATCTAGTGGTTTAGCGTTGGACTGGGGTTGGGGGGGGGGGGGTTTAACAGGAGTTTGAATGGGTTAGGGAGAGCCTCACCTCTGAGGGCCTCCTCCAGGTAGCTCTTGATGTAGTGCTGCCTGAGAAGATCCTTTAGTGGGGCCTGATCGTCAACCCCGCTGGCTGTGACTACAACCGGCAGACCCCCTCCATACCGCTCCTTCACCCAGTGCAGCACCCTCCGGAGGCCCCAGGGGACCACCGCCTGCCCCAGGCCAGAGGAGGCCCAGGTGGGGTCAGACATCAGCAGGCAGTCATGGTCTGGAGGTTGAGGTTGCTGGGGTTTAGGTGGGGCAGTCTGAGGAGAATAGGGGCGTGGTGACACGAGACGCGTGGTGAAGTGGTTCAGTGCGATGAAGCCCAGCGCCCCTCGTAGCTCTTCTCTTTCCCGGTCGGTGAAGTGCGGTAGTGGGGATCCAGGGAGGCCCATCACCCTCGCCCTCTCCTCCAAGTATCTCCTCACCTCTGGAGGGTACATGCCACTCTTGCCCTCCCCCTCTCTGCCCCCTAGTAGTGGGTCTAGGAAACGACCCAGCTCAAACAACAGGAATCTCTGAGTGGCGGTTGCATGTGACTCCAGGAAGGGATTGGCGGGTTCTGCCCAGTCTGCGTGCAGGGCCAGGGACACCAGTCCTCCCTGTTGGCTGAGATATTCCCTCTCATAGAGCCTCCAGACCTTAGCGTGGGCCAGGAGGAGGTTATGGGCTGCCAGATGCTGCTCCTCTCCGCTCTTGTAGGCATCCACCAGTCTGTTGGGCTCATTGATGGTGATCCAGTAGCTGACCCAGGGCCCCAGCTCCCTGTAGCAGAGGGCTGCATAGCTCTTAGTCTAAATTCAGTGTACTTGTCTTTAACTGCCATTTCCCGAAAGTCAATCTTCCCACATGCCAACTAATTTTCCTCAGCTTCAGAAGTATCTATATTCACCGAATGTTGTGTGGTTATCCTTGGATATATTCTCGAGACTTGCCCAGAGTGAATTGTTGATATGTTGTAAATGTTTTATTCTAGATGGCATTTTCTTAAGAAAAATTTGCCAAAAATGCATTTTAGGTACATGTCTTTAGTATTTTACAGATAGAAAGATGAGAAAAAAGTATTTATCCACAATCTGCTCTGAGTAAATCCGGTCCTGGAGTGTCTTAACAAAATGAAATCAAAATATTTAGACTGACTTAATCCGATGCCCTGAAAAATGGATTTGAACGATATGCAAATATGTGCATATTTAATTACATTTTTACATTTTAGTCATTTAGCAGACGCTCTTATCCAGAGCGACTTACAGGAGCAATTAGGGTTAAGTGCCTTGCTCAAGGGCACATTTACGTCATTTAGCAGACGCTCTTATCCAGAGCAACTACAAATTGGTGCATTCACCCTATAGCCAGTGGGATAACCACTTTACAATTATACTCTTTTTTTTTTTTTGGGGGGGGGGGGGGGTAGAAGGATTACTTTATCCTATCCCAGGTGTTCCATAAAGAGGTGGGGTTTCAAATGTCTCCGGAAGGTGGTGAGTGACTCCGCTGTCCTGGCGTCGTGAGGGAGCTTGTTCCACCATTGGGGTGCCAGAGCAGCGAACAGCTTTGACTGGGCTGAGCGGGAACTATGCTTCCGCAGAGGAAGGGGAGCCAGCAGGCCAGAGGTGGATGAACGCAATGCCCTCGCCTGGGTGTAGGGACTGATCAGAGCCTGAAGGTACGGAGGTGCCGTTCCCCTCACTGCTCCATAGGCAAGCACCATGGTCTTGTAACGGATGTGAGCTTCAACTGGAAGCCAGTGGAGTGTGCGGAGGAGGGGGGTGATGTGAGAGAACTTGGGAAGGTTGAACACCAGACGGGCTGCGGCATTCTGGATGAGTTGTAGGGGTTTAATGGCACAGGCAGGGAGCCCAGCCAACAGCGAGTTGCAGTAATCCAGACGGGAGATGACAAGTGCCTGGATTAGGACCTGTGCCGCTTCCTGTGTAAGGCAGGGTCGTACTCTCCGAATGTTGTAGAGCATGAACCTTTAGGATCGGGTCACCGCCTTGATGTTGGCGGAGAACGACAGGGTGTTGTCCAGGGTCACGCCAAGGCTCTTCGCACTCTGGGAGGAGGACACAACAGAGTTGTCAACCGTGATGGCGAGATCATGGAACGGGCAGTCCTTCCCCGGGAGGAAGAGCAGCTCCGTCTTGCCAGGGTTCAGCTTGAGGTGGTGATCCGTCATCCATACTGATATGTCGGCCAGACATGCAGAGATGCGATTCGCCACCTGGTTATCAGAAGGGGGAAAGGAGAAGATTAGTTGTGTATCGTCAGCGTAGCAATGATAGGAGAGGCCATGTGAGGATATGACAGAGCCAAGTGACTTGGTGTATAGGGAGAAAAGGAGAGGGCCTAGAACTGAGCCCTGGGGGACACCAGTGGTGAGAGCACGTGGTGCGGAGACAGCTTCTCGCCACGCCACTTGGTAGGAGCGACCGGTCAGGTAGGACGCAATCCAGGAGTGAGCCGCGCCGGAGATGCCCAGCTCGGAGAGGGTGGAGAGGAGGATCTGATGGTTCACTGTATCAAAGGCAGCAGACAGGTCTAGAAGGACAAGAGCAGAGGAGAGAGAGTTAGCTTTAGCAGTGCGGAGAGCCTCCGTGACACAGAGAAGAGCAGTCTCAGTTGAATGACCAGTCCTGAAACCTGACTGGTTTGGATCAAGAAGGTCATTCTGAGAGAGATAGCAAGAGAGTTGGCTAAAGACGGCACGCTCAATAGTTTTGGAAAGAAAAGGAAGAAGGGATACTGGTCTGTAGTTGTTGACATCAGTGGGATCGAGTGTTGGTTTTTTGAGAAGGGGTGCAACTCTCGCTCTCTTGAAGACGGAAGGGACATGGCCAGCGGTCAAGGATGAGTTGATCAGCGAGGTGAGGTAGGGGAGAAGGTCACCGGAGATGGTCTGGAGAAGAGAGGAGGGGATGGGGTCAAGCGGGCAGGTTGTTGGGCGGCCTGCAGTCACTAGTCGCAAGATTTTATCTGGAGAGAGAGGGGAGAAAGAAGTCAAAGCATAGGGTAGGGCAGTGTGAGCAGGACCAGCAGTGTCATTAGACTTAACAAACGAGGATCGGATGTCGTCAACCTTCTTTTCAAAGTGGTTGACAAAGTCATCCACAGAGAGGGAGGAGGGGGGGGGGGGGGGGATTCAGCAGTGAGGAGAATGTGGCAAAGAGCTTCCTAGGGTTAGAGGCAGATGCTTGGAATTTAGAGTGGTAGAAAGTGGCCTTAGCAGCAGAAACAGATGAAGAAAATGTAGAGAGGAGGGAGTGAAAAGATGCCAGGTCGGCAGGGAGTTTAGTTTTCTTCCATTTCCGCTCAGCTGCCCGGAGCTCTGTTCTGTGAGCTCGCAATGAGTCATCAAGCCACAGAGCTGGAGGGGAGGACCGAGCCGGCCGGGAGGATAGGGGACACAGGGAGTCAAAGGATGCAGAAAGGGAGGAGAGGAGGGTTGAGGAGGCAGAATCAGGAGATTGGAGGGAGAAGGATTGAGCAGAGGGAAGAGACATATCAGAGACATAGGGAAGAGGGAAGAGACACATCAGAGACATATCACCTCATTTTGTGTTTTTTATTTTAAGCTTCTACAACAGAAAACATCAACTTTGAAAAAGGGAAAGCTGCAACATACACTTGTATTTTATTGAATTTCATATATAGCAAATTATTATGGTTTCATTGACAGAATGTATTTACAAGGACATTGCACATCATCTTCACTAAAAAACTGAACAAGTGCTTGAGTTGGCCATCAGTAGATAACATTTCTCTGGAGCCCAGAGAGAAAAATACTTCTGCCATCAGTCCAGACTCCCTATGATTACAAGTATACAAAGATATGAGATCAGGACACAGAGTGATGCACACTAACAAGTCATACAGGCCAGTCAATTGTTGGCCCACACGATCAGTCCATCACAATAGCAGCATTCATAGAAGGGTCTCAAATTATAACCAACCGCTGTCATTGAAAAAACAAAACAGTCTCATGGCTACATCATATTCATGTCTGTGATAGTTTACAAACTGTCAATTGTATTCATTGGAGATACATTGTTTTTCAATATGTGGGATCTCTAGGGCTCAGACAGAGAAACTCTATTAGTCACTTGGTGTTGGTAAAGATGACCACTTGGCCCTCGCTGATCCCGCTGTGTTGAGCACAGTCCCAGTGGGCTTGTGGAGTAGAATGAAGTTAGGATTTGGGGGGGTAGGATGATCCTAGACCTGTCCCTAAGAACCACTACAACAGGACCAAACCCCTAGCGGCGGACCACGTGGATCCTATCCGTTACACGCTGCAGGGCCACTCTCTCCCACAGCTGACACTTCATCCCCAATGGGACAGGACACACCGGCACCCCCACCCTCCTTCTCCTAGTCCTCTTCCTCCTGACGATGACGATGATGACTGCCACCAGCACAGCTAGCGTGATGAGGAGACATGAAGCAAAGAACAGTAGTGGTTTGTTCTCTGAGATGTGAGCGCAGATGGAACACACCGTCCTGTGGTTGCTGTCCCTACAGGAAGATGTGACGTTGTTGCCAGGGAAACCGCTGCGGTCAATGATCTCTCGGTAGGTTGCGATGGAGGCTTTGGGTTGGGACTGGTGCTGGAAAGAGGTGATGAGGCCGAACTGAGGGGCGTGTCGATCCTGCAGCTTCCAGATGTAGAAGCCCTTTAGGTTGACTCCATCCAACTGACGAGCTGGAGGGGAGAGAAGACAGGGAGAAGTGGGAGGTCAGAATCACAATTTATACATACAGAAAAGCAATTTTAAGCAATAACAACAGAGAGAAGCTGCAACCTGTGTGGGGGGCCATAAACCAACTGAAGCTTTATTGTGGCTACAGTACTGCACAGGATGTTTATCTCAGTACAAACAGGACAGTTCTCACTGGGATTCACTTTATGATCTCAAAGGTTTCTCATACAGTAAAGTCCATGAGTTTTATGAGGGGGCTCGTGATGATAAGGCCGTGCTGTGGTGTGTTAGGAAATTATCTGGAAGACCCGTCACCTTCGACCTCTCATACTAAAAGCTGCTAATGTGTGCCCTACACTACCTGTCTGCAGAAGAAACTGCAGAGAGGAGGTTGGTTTATTTAGGAACATTTGGAACTATAGAAATAAGCATAGAACCTCTAGGATATTTATGATAAGAGCAAGCTAGTGGTTTAGCGTTGGACTGGGGTTGGGGGGGGGGGGGGTTTAACAGGAGTTTGAATGGGTTAGGGAGAGCCTCACCTCTGAGGGCCTCCTCCAGGTAGCTCTTGATGTAGTGCTGCCTGAGAAGATCCTTTAGTGGGGCCTGATCGTCAACCCCGCTGGCTGTGACTACAACCGGCAGACCCCCTCCATACCGCTCCTTCACCCAGTGCAGCACCCTCCGGAGGCCCCAGGGGACCACCGCCTGCCCCAGGCCAGAGGAGGCCCAGGTGGGGTCAGACATCAGCAGGCAGTCATGGTCTGGAGGTTGAGGTTGCTGGGGTTTAGGTGGGGCAGTCTGAGGAGAATAGGGGCGTGGTGACACGAGACGCGTGGTGAAGTGGTTCAGTGCGATGAAGCCCAGCGCCCCTCGTAGCTCTTCTCTTTCCCGGTCGGTGAAGTGCGGTAGTGGGGATCCAGGGAGGCCCATCACCCTCGCCCTCTCCTCCAAGTATCTCCTCACCTCTGGAGGGTACATGCCACTCTTGCCCTCCCCCTCTCTGCCCCCTAGTAGTGGGTCTAGGAAACGACCCAGCTCAAACAACAGGAATCTCTGAGTGGCGGTTGCATGTGACTCCAGGAAGGGGTTGGCGGGTTCTGCCCAGTCTGCGTGCAGGGCCAGGGACACCAGTCCTCCCTGTTGGCTGAGATACTCCCTCTCATAGAGCCTCCAGACCTTAGCGTGGGCCAGGAGGAGGTTATGGGCTGCCAGATGCTGCTCCTCTCCGCTCTTGTAGGCATCCACCAGTCTGTTGGGCTCATTGATGGTGATCCAGTAGCTGACCCAGGGCCCCAGCTCCCTGTAGCAGAGGGCTGCATAGCTCTGGAAGGCCTCCACTGTGCTCCCGTTCAGCCAGCCTCCAGAGCCATGCAGTGGGCCAGGCAAGCCCAGCAGAGGGACTCTGTTAGTGGGGTAGTAGAGGGTGACCATGGCCTCCAGGCCCTGCTTGTGGAGCTCAGTGAGGAGACAGCGATAGTATCTGTTAAAAAGAGTTTGGAGTTATTTAAAATGCAAAGTGTGTTTGTATCCATACAGGCGTGCATTCTAGTGTATGTTTGCATGTGTGTTAAACATTTCAATATACACTATACAGTGTGTGTCTACCTCAGGGCCTCTGTGTCCACATTAGACAGATCTCCATGGGGCAGGATGAGGGACCAGTTGAGAGCGAAGCGGTAGTGAGATGCCCCTGTGGACTCAAAGATGCCCAGGTGACCTCGGATGGCCAGGTAGTCAGTGCACTGTGGCATCCTGGTGTGGAGCTTGACCCCTTGGACAGGACGCAGCGCCCCGTCCCCTGTCAGGTTCCAGCTGTACAGGTGGGGGTCCATGAATTGAGGGGAGTAGGGATGGAAATTTACCTTTAATAAAGGAGAACAAGAATATAAATGTTTGTGTTTATTTCTTACAAGGTGTGCAATGACCTAGCTTGCGTAATGTTCTGTTCGAGTTGGAGCGCAAGAAAAGCAGTTTTGCTAAATAAAATAATCTCCTCCCTCTTTATTTTCTCCTCCCGCTCTCGTCTCTGCATCCTCTCCTCCCCTTCTCATCACCTCACCTGTAGGGTGGAGGCGGCCACTCCCCAGTGGAAGTCACATGGGAAACGCCCTTTGACCTCTCTGGTGGTCTCATTACCAGGGAAACCGTTGTCCTTGACGACCTGCCTGTAGAACTGAGCGGTGGTCTTCGGGACCCTGGTTCTGTTGGCCTGGCTGAAGTCTACATAGAACAGACCTCGTCTCACACTGTAGCCATAGTTCCACTCAAAACCATCCACCAGAGACCAGGCTGTGTAGCCAAACACTCTGACACCGTCAAACACAATCGCTGGACACAAACAAACACAGAGAGAATGAGATGAGGAGACACAGTTACCACAGAGGTACAAATAGCACAACAGTGCAGAGGTTAAATGTATTAAAAGGGGTCAGTCTGTCAAATATGCTCTCTTGTTGACCTCCTCTGTTTTCTCTAACCCTGCCCCCTCCTCGGACCCCTCCTCCCTCCTTACCTTGCAGCACCTGGTTAATGAACCTCTTCATCAGGTAGATAGCGACTGTATCCTCCCTCTCCACAGCTGCATCTGAGAACCAGCCCCCCTCTGCCACCAGCACTGGAAGGTCCCCGTACTCCAGCCGCACCCAGCCCAGCACCCGCCTCAGATCTGGGAACACCATCTGCCCATAGTGGGCCAGGCTCCGGCCCAGACGCAGGTTGTTAGGCCCAAAGGACAGGGCAAAGAAGTCAGCCGTTCCCTGCACCCAGAGCTTCTCCTCTGGGGTGAACTCAGGCAGGAGCCCCCTATGAGTGGATCTCATGGAGGCTGGGTAGTCACCGTCCCTGAAGATGGGATTGGCGAACCAGCCAAGCACCGCCTCCATGGACTGCTGGCAGAGCTCGACATTGGCTGGTGTGGTTTGGCCTCTATGAGGCACCATCCAATGGGAACCCAGGACGAGGGACACCTGACCCTTCTGAGTCGGGCGGAAGTGGGTGTTATATGTGTGCCACGCTTTGGCATGCGCCTGTAAATGTGTAAATGAAATGGAGGTCAGTTATACATGCACTGCATTATGGCAGAGATATTGCACATACTACAGATATTGGACCTGTACAGTGCCTAGTATGTGCTGGGACATAACTGATTATTAATGAAGCCTGATATCATCCTAACATCCTGCCATACTGCTGTGCTGTGGTGCCTGCCTGCCCACCCACAAAACTGCTGATGTCACAGACTTTAACCCCCAGTGTCTCCTTAAGTGTCCTGTTTACTATTCGCTGTAATAAACCTCTCATAGCAAACAGTAAACACACAAGGTCAATGACTGCTAATAGCTGCAGAAGGAGCACAGCTAATATTGAATATCACAACTTGAAACCTTTTGGATTAGTTTAACCTGATTGATTGAAGAAAGCACAGCATGTACTATGGCTATTAAAGCTTTATGTCTTCACACATTTTCTTTGCAATGTCTTGAACCCAATGAAAGACGCAAACATTCATTGACCACATCAGCTGATAAAACCCACAGAAGTTCAAAGACTAAAGTAAAGTTCAAAGTCTGACTAACACAGGGTCTCAGTTTCAATCTATCCAAAGGGTTCTAATTCACAACACAACCCCCTGTCCCCCCTCCCAAATGGGTACAGATAGTCGTTGCCATTTTACACAGAACTAGGAACAACTTTCCCTTCCAAAATCCTGACCATTCCCATTGGAAGGAAAACACAAAACTGACCTAAGATTTGCATCTAGGGGCAACTTCAGACTTCTTCTGACCCTTGACCCTGACTGACTCACCCTGATGAGGTTGTGGGCCACGATGAAGGGGGCGGTGGAGTCCCCTGTCTCTCCAGGCGCGTGCACTCCTGTCCCGTACCCCTGGACAGCCACCAGGTATGGGTTGTGCATGGTTATCCAGTACCTCACACGTCCCCCGTATGTCCGGAAACAGAAGGCAGCGTACACGTCAAACAACCCCACCAGGGTGTCATTCTTCCAGCCCCCGTAGTGCTCCTGCAGGGCCTGGGGAAGGTCCCAGTGGAACAGGGTGACCACCGGCTCAATGCCTCTCTCTCTCAGCCTGTCGAGCAGTCTCCCATAGTGCTCCACAGCCACCATATTGGGCTGACTAGTGGCAACCCCGTCAGGGAAGAGTCGGGGCCAGGAGAGGGAGAAGGCGTAGGAGTGCATCCCGAGGTACCCCAGCGCCTCAACATCCTCCTCCCATTGGGTGTAGCTGTCACTGGCTGTGTCTGCGACACCTCCGACACCTCGGTGGGGTGCTGTGTGGGTGAAGTGGTCCCAGATTGAGGGGCCTTTCCCGTCCCGGTCCGAGGCCCCCTCAGTCTGGAAGGCGGAGGTCCCCGTGCCCCAGAGGAACCCTGGAGGGAAAGTCCCGTGGAGAAAGGACTGGCTCTGGTTGAAGGGCTCTGGGGTGGAGGGCTGCTGCCACTGCCTCCTGCCCTCCCCCAGGGAACAGAAAGCCCCATCCCAGACCATCGCTTCCAGGAGGAGGGAGAGAAGGTATGTTACCATATTGCAGCCCAAGTAAGAAGAATGATCCTCTCCAGAGATTTCCAAAATCCTTTAAGAGAAAGATAATCCTTTAAGAAAAGCTGGTCTCAGTCTGAGTTCCTGTGTGAGTATCAGGGGTCCGGATGTGAAGAAGGTGAGGGATCCATGATTGAAGAATAGAAGATGAAGGGATTGAAGCGAACGAGTGTAGGAGACTGAGACGTCAACGTGGAGCCTAGGAGAGGAGCGGTACACTATCCATCTGAACGACTAACCTGATTGGACTTACCTATCTCTCTCTCTACCTCCCTCTCTCTCTCCTTTACTCTCTCCTCCTCCCTCTCTCTGACACATAACGTATGTTGTACATACACAACAACACTCACCAAAACTGGCTCATACACTCAGGAACACACATGCAGGCACACACACATTTTGTCAATGATTAGCTTGAACTCTGATCCTCACCTCCACTACTGATGCTCCCATTTACTCTCCCTCTCTCTCTCTCTCTCACTCTCTCTTTCGCTCTCTCTCTCTTTCAATCTCACCATCTCTATCTCACAATCACTTTCTCCTGCTAAATCTTCTACTCTCTCTATCTCTTTACACTAACATGTTTTTTCATTGATATTACTGTAATATTGGAATCGTTACAACCTAATGAATATAAGGAAAATATTGGCATGTTCTTGCAGCTATTCAAACCCTAATGACCTGTTTGAGAAATAGCCTAAATAAGGTTGAGTTAAAGCCAGTCACCACACCCTAATAGGCGATTTTCCCCCTCTTAATCATATCACAATCAACTTTTACCAGTTGAATGTAGATACAAATATAATCTTTTTTTGTATTAACATTTTTCTAAACGATTGTATTAAAATATTTAAATGAGGTGATATGTCATTAAATATGCACATATTTGCATATCGTTCAAATCCATTTTTCAGGGCATCGGATTAAGTCAGTCTAAATATTTTGATTTCATTTTGTTAAGACACTCCAGGACCGGACTTACTCAGAGCAGATTGTGGATAAATACTTTTTTCTCATCTTTCTATCTGTAAAATACTAAAGACATGTACCTAAAATGCATTTTTGGCAAATTTTTCTTAAGAAAATGCTATCTAGAATAAAACATTTACAACATATCAACAATTCACTCTGGGCAAGTCTCGAGAATATATCTAAGGATTACCACACAACATTCGGTGAATATAGATGCTTCTGAAGCTGAGGAAAATTAGTTGGCATGTGGGAAGATTGACTTTCGGGAAATGGCAGTTAAAGACAAGTACACTGAATTTAGACTACCAAACACCAAACCCCTGTTTAGACCCAATCACCATGTCTTCAAAGTTACTACATTTAGTCCAGTTTGTTACGTTCTCTATGAAATGGGCTTTTAAATAATGTGTAATTCAATATAGAAGAGTTTTGAAAATATGGATGCATGTCCATTTTAAAGTGGTTACATTTCATGAAATTCTTATGACAGTAGTATGATATACTAAAGAAAATATACATTTTCATCAAGACTTTTACATTTTTATGTTTGCTTTTTGAAAAAACTAAAATACCAACAAATCTCAAAATGGATAGGTAAATGCAAAAATGTAATTTCAGCCTGTGGTGCCTGGCATTAAGGTTTTAGCTGAATCTACTTTAGGAGATGGTCCTGGCGCTTGCTGGACTTTCTTGGGCGCCCTGAAGTCTTCTTCACAACAATTGAACTTCTCTCCTTGAAGTTCTTGATGATCCGATAAATGGTTGATTTAGGTGCAATCTTACTAGCAGCAATATCCTTGCCTGTGAAGCCCTTTTTGTGCAAAGCAATGATGACGGCACCTGTTCCCTTGCAGGTAACCATGGTTAACAGAGGAAGAACAATGATTTCAAGCACCACCCTCCTTTTAAAGCTTCCAGTCTGTTATTCTAACTCAATCAGCATGACAGAGTGATCTCCAGCCTTGTCCTCGTCAACACTCTCACCTGTGTTAACGAGAGAATCACTGACATAATGGCAGCTGGTCCTTTTGTGGCAGGGCTGAAAAGCAGTGGAAATGTATTTTGGGGATTAAGTTCATTTTCATGGCAAAAAGGGACTTTGCAATTAATTGCAATTCATCTGATCACTCTTCATGACATTCTGGAGTATATGCCAATAGCCATAATCAAAACTGAGGCAGCAGACTTTGTGAAAATTAGTATTTGTGTCATTCTCAAAACTTTTGACCACGACTGTACTATGTAATATGTATATTTATATTTTTACTGCAACTGCCAACCACAGGAGGATTCAGGAGCCCGCTCTCAAAGAGTGTAGACAGCCTGCTGCTGCCTGCTGCCGCTCTGATAATTATCAGATGGGGGGAGGAGAGGAGATAGGGGCACACCTGGGTAACTGGGGGGCCCTGCCCTGATTGGGTAACTGATTAATAAAAAATATTAAAAATAAACTGCATGAATGTGACTGGTCAATTGTGTGAGTCAGGGGCTGGGCCCAAGCCAATATGGTGCTCAAGAGGCAAAAAAATTAATACAATTCTATACGTTTATTTTTATTTTTATCGAACCACAGGAGCCCGCTCTCAATGTTCAAAATACCCCAGAGAGCATAATTTGGCCACAGAGGATCAATAGTTTCAACAACAACAAAAAAACGTGGATTAAATTTGATCACAAGCACATACAGGTAACTGCCGAAATAAAAGAAACACCAACATAGTTTCTTAAAAGAGTGTTTGGCCACCACAAGCTGCCAGAACAGCTTCAATGCGCCTTGGCATAGATTCTACAAGTGGACCTAAACCATGTCAGGAAAATGCACCCCACACCATAACATATCATTTGTATCCCTCATTTACTCAAGTGCCTACAGTTGGGAAGGCCACAATTTGGCCAGCATGCGAGCCAAATATACAGCTCGTTGTGTCGTGGCCATAGACATATAATCCATAGAAGGGTTTTGGAACCTCTTACCCTGGCAATTTGACTATTAAACTCATGGGTACACTAGCAATGGCTGCCAGTCCTGATTTGAATGGGAACGGCCATCTATGGATTATATTTCTATAGGTTGGTTGCAGCTGTCTGTTTGCCTTTTGCAAATGTCAAAATCAGGGGCGGTGTGTTCATTAGGGCGATATGGGCGACGCACTGCCAAACGGGAAAAGGAAGGGATTTTTTTTCTAATCAATTATATCACGGCAACAGTAGTTTTCAGTGTTCTAATCTAGACGTCTGATCTGCCACTAAATGTCCAATCAGGCTAAAGTCGTGCTTCAAATGGCCCCGCCCGTTTTGGGGCGATTTCAGTCAGGTTGAAAATCGCCCCAGAAGTCTCTCAGACTCTCATGTAAAATCTTTTTTTTTTCAAATATCAGAGCTTTCAATACAATCTCTATGGGTTCCGGGAGGGCTTGCACTTACGCGCTTTCGTCATACGTAACATAACCATGAACATAACTAAGAAAAGAGCGGGTAGCAGCGTCAATCAATTCACGTACTACTGTCAAGATTGCTAGCGTTCAGTGCAACTCGATTGTCTCTTTGAAAGAAGTTCATTTTTGTCTGCGAACAAATCAAGATAAATTGGCAACGAAACAATTAGGACCTCCCAGACCAAATTTAATAATTCAACAGGTTTCTACTAAAGGGGGAAAGTCCTACACCCGAGGATTTTCCAAAAATTGGTACGAACGAAAAACCTGGCTAGCAGGCTGCGATGTAGCTAATGCAGTCTTCTGCTACCCCTGCTTACTCTTTCACCCTGAAGGCGGCACGGCAGACAGCACCGCTTGGACAGCGACTGGTGTAACGGACATGCACCATCTTTCAGAAAAGATTAAGAAACATGAGCTGTCAAAGACCCACATGGATAGCTGTTTGAGATTGTCTGCTTTGGGGAGAGTGAACATTGCCACTCAACTGGATGAGGGATACAGGCTAGCTGTCCGCCGCCACAACGATGAGGTTAGCAAGAACCGCCACATCCTCAGCCGGCTAATCCAGTGTGTGAAGTTTTGCGGAGTGTTTGAGTTAGCTTTGCGAGGCAAAGATGAAACTGAGGGCTCCACCAACCCTGGTATTTTTCTTGGACTTGTCAACTTTGTGGCACAATTAGATGAGGTGTTTGATGACCATCTTAAAAATGCTAAAGTTTTCAAGGGCACATCAAAGACCATTCAAAACGAGCTACTGGAGTGTATGCTAGCGGTCATGACGGAACATATTGTGGAGGAGGTGAAGTCGGCGAACTTCGTAGCTATCCGAGCTGACGAGACCACGGACGTTTCTACACAGACACAGCTGGTGCTTGTGCTGAGGTACATAGATAGCAAGAAGATTTAATTTTTTTCCTGGGGCTTTTTCACAAAATCATGCCCCACGTCGACATTCTGTACCAGAAGCTACAGAAGAAGGACATCGATGCTGTCTTCATCAAACGTGCCCTCGACAGCTTCACAAGCAGTGTGCAGGCCATAAGGTAAGATTAAACAATATCATTCGATCTTTCTCAAAGCAGAGCTTTATTTGAAAATGTATGCATGAAAGGAGACATCATCATATTTACAAATCTATACAATTGGCCAGAATATGGTTGTTCATTTTTACAAAGCCATTCAGATAGCTGTGTTTACCTTTTCTAGAAATTATTTTCAAATTCTGTTTTCAGGCAAAATGTCTATCACTGTTCATTTTCACAAATCTATACAAGAGGGCAGAATATGGAAGTCTATAAAAATGTCTTATTACCAATAACTTGCATCAATGTTTTCAGTAGCCTCTATCAAAAGCTCCTGCTTGCTTGTTGTGAATTATGCTCAGGTGCACATATGTCCAATTCAACCATGAGGCCTTTTTGAAGCAAGTAATGTGTATATCAGTATTGACTTATATGCTGCCCCTGTCTTCATGTTGTTGCTGGACATATCTTTTTTTAAATGTGTGTAGGTCACCTAAATCATCAGAAAAATTGCCCCCCCTGAGAATTTTTTCAGGAGCCGCCACTGGTCAAAATACAATTGCAGGAAAAACGTACCGTTTGGAAAGCAAATGCCTACTGCTGAAAAGAGAAGGCTAATCTGTCTGCTGAAAGGAGAAGATGAATCTGTCTGCTGAAAAGAGAAGACTAATCTGTTTGCTGAACCAATAGAAGAAAACAAATCTCAACAACTCCCAATTTTTTTTGTGAACAGCAACACTGTTTTTCAAAGTAGCTCATCTTGAGATAGGCTATTGCCAAGAGGAGCGCATCTGCCATCACCGTGAGTAGCCTATACATTTTTTCATTTACATTTTCGTCATTTAGCAGACACTCTTATCCAGAGCGATTTACAAATTGGTGCATTCACCTTATGATAGCCAGTGGGACAACCACTTTACAATATATATATATATATTTATTTTTTTTGCGAACAGTTTTGACTGGGCTGAGCGGGAACTGTGCTTACGCAGAGGTAGGGGGGCCAGCAGGCCAGAGGTGGATGAACGCAATACCCTCGTTTGGGTGTAGGGACTGATCAGAGCCTGAAGGTACGGAGGTGCCGTTCCCCTCACAGCTCTGTAGGCAAGCACCATGGTCTTGTAGCAGATGCGAGCTTCAACTGGAAGCCAGTGGAGTGTGCGGAGGAGGGGGGTGACGTGAGAGAACTTGGGAAGGTTGAACACCAGACGGGCTGCGGCATTCTGGATGAGATGTAGGGGTTTAATGGCACAGGCAGGGAGCCCAGCCAACAGCGAGTTGCAGTAATCCAGACGGAGATGACAAGTGCCTGGATTAGGACCTGTGCCGGTTCCTGTGTAAGGTAGGGTCGTACTCTGCGAATGTTGTAGAGCATGAACCTACAGGATCGGGTCACCGCTTTGATGTTAGCAGAGAACGACAGGGTGTTGTCCATGGTCACGCCAAGGCTCTTCGCACTCTGGGAGGAGGACACAACGGAGTTGTCAACCGTGATGGCGAGATCATGGAACGGGCAGTCCTTCCCCGGGAGGAAGAGCAGCTCCGTCTTCCCGAGGTTCAGCTTGAGGTGGTGATCCGTCATCCACATTGATATGTCTGCCAGACATGCAGAGATGCCATTCGCCACCTGGTTATCAGAAGGTGAGTCTGTGTGCCACTGGAAATTGTATTTAGTAGCCTACTGTAGCCTATAATATATACAGTACCAGTCAAAAGTTTGGACACGCCTACTCATTCAAGGGTTTTTCTTTATTTTTACTATTTTCTACATTGTAGAATAATAGTGAAGACATCAAAACTATGAAATAACACTTATGGAATCATGTAGTAACCAAAGAAGTGTTAAACAAATCAAAATATATTTTATATTTGAGATTCTTCAAAGTAGCTACCCTTTGCCTTGATGACAGCTTTGCACACTCTTGGCATTCTCTCAACCAGCTTCATGAGGTAGTCACCTGGAATGCATTTCAATTAGCAGGTGTGCCTTGTTAAAGTTAATTTGTGGAATTGATTTCCTTAATGCTTTTGAGCCAATCAGTTGTGTTGTGACAAGGTAGGGGTAGTATACAGAATATAGCCCTATTTGGTAAAAGACCAAGTCCATAATATGGCAAGAACAGCTAAAATAAGCAAAGAGAAACGACAGTCCATCATTAATTGAAGAAATGATGGTCAGTCAATCCGGAAAATGTCAAGAACGCAAAAACCATCAAGCGCTATGATGAAACTGGCTCTCATGAGGACCGCCACAGGAAAGGAAGACCATGAGTTACCTCTGCTGCAGAGGATAAGTTCATTAGAGTTACCAGCATCAGAAATCTGCAACTAACAGCACCTCAGATTGAAGCCCAAATAAATGCTTCACAGAGTTCAAGTAACAGACACATCTCAACATCAACTGTTCAGAGGAGACTGCGTGAATCAGACCTTCATGGTCAAATTGCTGTAAAGAAACCACCACTAAAGGGCACCAATAAGAAGAAAACACTTGCTTAGGCCAAGAAACATGAGCAATGGACATTAGACTGGTGGAAATCTGTCCTTTGGTCTGATGAGTCCAAATTTGAGATTTTTGGTTCCAACCACCATGTCTTTATGAGACGCAGAGTAGGTGAACAGATGATCTCCATATGTGTGGTTCCTACCGTGAAGCATGGAGGAGGAGGTATGATGGTGTGGGGGTGCTTTGCTGGTGACACTGATGGTGATTTATTTAGAATTCAAGGCACACTTAACCAGCATGGCTACCACAGCATTCTGCAGCGATACGCCATCTCATCTGGTTTGAGCTTAGTGGGACTATCATTCGTTTTTCAACAGGATAATGACCCAACACACCTCCAGGCTGTGTAAGGGCTATTTGACCAAGAAGGAGAGTGATGGAGTGCTGCATCAGATGACCTGGCCTCCACAATCACCCGACCTCAACCCAATTGAGATGGTTTGGGATGAGTTGGACCGCAGAGTGAAGGAAAAGCAGCCAACAGGTGCTCAGCATATGTGGGGACTCCTTCAAGACTGTTGGAAAAGCATTCCAGGTGACTACCTCATTAAGCTGGTTGAGAGAATGTCAAGAGTGTGCAAAGCTGTCATCAAGGCAAAGGGTGGCTACTTTGAAGAATCTCAAATATAAAATATATTTTGATTTGTTTAACACTTTTTTGGTTACTACATGATTCCATATGTGTTATTTCATAGTTTTGATGTCTTCACTATTATACTTCAATGTAGAAAATAGTAAAAATAAAGAAAAATCCCTTGAATGAGTAGGTGTGTCCAAACTTTTGACTGGTACTGTATATACTGAACAAAAATATAAACGCAACATGTAAAGTGTTGGTCCCATGTTTAATGAGCTGAAATAAAAGATCCCAGAAATGTTCCATATGCACAAAAAGCTTATTTCTCTCAAATGTTGTGCACAAATTTGTTTACATCCCTGTTAGTGAGCATTTCTCCTATACCAAGGTAATCCATCCACCTGACAGGTGTGGCATATCAAGAAGCTGATTAAACAGCATAATCACTACACAGGTGCACCTTGTGCTGGGGACAATAAAAGGCCACTCTAAAATGTGCAGTTTTGTCACACAACATTAATGCCAAAGATGTCTCAAGTTTTGAGGGAGCGTGCAATTGACATGCTGACTGCAGGAATGTCGACTAGAGCTGTTACCAGATAATTTAATGTTAATTTCTCTACCATAAGCTGCCTCCAACGTCATTTTAGAGAATTTGGCAATATGTCCAATCGGCGTCACAACCGCAGACCACTTGTACCCAAGCCAGCCCAGGACCTCCACATCCGGCTTCTTCAACTGCGGGATCACCTGAGACCAGCCACCCAGACAGCTAATGAAACTGAGGAGTATTTATGTCTGTAATAAAGCCCTTTTGTGGGGAAAAACTAATTCTGATTGGCTGGGCCTGGTTCCCCAGTGGGTGGGCCTGGCTCCCAAGTGGGTGGGCCTATGGCTGCGCCCCTGCCCAGTCATGTGAAATCCATAGATTAGGGCCTAATGAATTCATTTCAATTGACTGATTTCCTTATATGAACTTTAACTCAGTAAAATTGTTGAAATTGTTGTGTTTATATTTTTGTTCAGTATTTATATTGCCTCCTAATATTGTACATATTGTACATATGCCTCCTATATCTGTGTGTCGCTTCAATGGCCTTGGCAGTTTTTTGTTTGAATTCAAGACCAGATTGATCTCAGAGTGGCTGCTCAATGTGGTCATTTGTGTGGTATTAAAAAAGATTCAGCTGTCTTTTATCATGTAAATGAGGTAGAATTGCATGAAATGCGTTTTTAATTTTGTTGATTTTATTTGACCCTACTAACAAATGTTCCCCATGTGTGAAAATCCTAAAAACGCCTCTGCTCAACTGTAGCCTATGGCACATGGCAAACGTTATTATGGCTTTATTATAAAGGGGATTTTTTTTCAACAGTAAATTTACCACGCATCGAATTGCAGCTTGGTGCACAGATTTGTTTACAGAAAATGGTGTGCCGGTGGGGTTATTAAAAAATCAAAGCCCCGCGGCCTGTGATTTCTTAATCTGGCTCTGATCTAAGGAAATACAAATAAAACAGAAGCAACTACATCTACCAAATCCTTTATGTTTTTGTTTGTGTAGCTTTGAAGATGCCAGCTGGTGTAAAGTGGCCATCATGGCCAAACAACACCTTATCATGAAATTTGCCACAGACATTATTAGGTTATGTCAATTTAGCTGGAAAACTGATATTCTCCACCTCTAAACGACCTGACATCAGCAGTGATACAGTACAAATGTAGGCCTACCCCTGCCCCAGCGTCTGTGAGTCGACGAGGAGTATGACATGGCTCCTCTAACGCCCAGGAAGCTCCGATTCAAACTCCCATTAGACAGCTCTGCAAGCGTTATGTCAAAATACGTTTGTTAGTCATTTACTCCTATAACTACCGGTAAGCCTATGTACTTCCAAAAAAGGTCTAGATAAAAATGTACAAGCAACCGAAAAATGCCTCTTCGGCACCACCAATGTATTGAGTTGTTGTAGACTTCTGAGCTGTTTGTGGCGCAGGTGCCAAATAGGATAAAACATTTTTGGGTTGCTTGTAAATGTAGACCTGTTTTGGAAGTACACACCGGCCATAACTGGAGTAAATGAAGATAGTTGCTCAGCGAAACTCCATATTTGGTGAGTAAGAACGTTTTTTGACATTATTTACACTTGTAGAGCTGTCTGGTGGGAGTTTGAATCGGAGCTTCCTGGGCGTTAAAGAGGAGACATGTCATACATATCTTCGACATCTCTGCACAGATACTGGGACAGCCTACCCCCAAAAAGCACTGCACTGTGTTGTACCTTTGAGTTGCCTGGACTGAGAAGGGTGCAATTGCGGCCCACAATTCGAGTGTCCTGAATGTGGACATTCCTGCATCTGCAGGAACCCCAATTTTTAAGTTAGGGGAGGCGGTGGCTCTCCAGTACAGTGGGTAGCGTTAATGCACAATAACGTTAGATGCCAGCCGCCGATAAGCCCCACAGAAGAATGGGCAGGGGAGACAATCATAGCTATCAGCCGTAAACCGGTAGACAGTGTCCTTCGCAGTGTTGCCAACTCCTCAGTAAGGAAAGTAGCTATTGGCTGTCCTAAAAGTCGCTAGAAGTTGCTAAATGATGTCATCACCTAATTTGCATAATTGGCCATGTGCATGTAATTGTGATGGACGCTGTAGGAGAGAGGAATAACGTTGTGGGAGAGACAAAAAGTGAGTAAAAAACACCCTACATTTACATCCCGCCCTGAATGTAAGCCAGGGCGGGATCAGCCAGCGGCGGCTTCCCGCATGCGCGATGCATTTGCAGTCTGGACGCGGAGGGGTGAACATCTCCTGCTCTGACTGCTGCTGGGAGGGATTTCTGCGCGAGGACTATGCCACCTGTGAGTGCTTTGGGACAGGGGTGGGGCCCACGGCAGCACCTGCTGCTTGTTGAGAAGAGTAAGAACGATATGTGCTTTCACATCAGTCTCCAAAAGTCTCCAATAACACCAGAAAAAGTCGCTAGATTTGTCGCTAGTCGCTTTTTTGAAAATGTGTCGCTAGAGGGGTCTGAAAACTCGCTAAATATAGTGACAAAGTCGCTAAATTGGCAACACTGGTCCTTCGCCCCTGCCTGTCGGGCTGCGTTCATGCAGGAACCAATGGGGTGTACGAGGAGGGGTGGGTGTTCATGAAGGAACCAATGGGATGCTCAAGGGGAACACCCTGAATTGCAGGAACGCCCTGAATTGCGGGCTGCAGTTGCACACTATTGCCTGGACTGGGATAAAATAATTTGGGGAGGATATCAAACGGGAGATCAGTGATGATATATGGTGAGTAGGGGAAGTTAGGCCTAAGCAATCAATTCCCATTGACGACTTTACAACAGCTGAATGTGTGATGAAAATATATATATGGCGGACTCCCTCAGAGGCGCATATGCATTAATGAACAGTCTCTCGGAGGTGTATATTAATGTCCATGCTTCAAAGGCAGTGTACCAGTGAACGCTGCCATGAGAACAGCACACTATGGATGGGTTGGTTGTTTAGCAAAAAAACCAAGGCATGCACAACTATAGGGCAAAACAAATGGGGTTGGCTTAGATTGTTAACAACATGGAAACTATATTTCGTCTCCAATGTTTATTCAATCAATCAATCAATCAATTTTATTTTATATAGCCCTTCTTACATCAGCTAATATCTCGAAGTGCTGTACAGAAACCCAGCCTAAAACCCCAAACAGCTAGTAATGCAGGTGTAGAAGCACGGTGGCTAGGAAAAACTCCCTAGAAAGGCAAAACCTAGGAAGAAACCTAGAGAGGAACCAGGCTATGAGGGGTGGCCGGTCCTCTTCTGGCTGTGCCGGGTGGAGATTATAACAGAACCATGCCAAGATGTTCAAAAATGTTCATAAGTGACAAGCATGGTCAAATAATAATCAGGAATAAATCTCAGTTGGCTTTTCATAGCCGATCATTAAGAGTTGAAAACAGCAGGTCTGGGACAGGTAGGGGTTCCATAACCGCAGGCAGAACAGTTGAAACTGGAATAGCAGCAAGGCCAGGCGGACTGGGGACAGCAAGGAGTCACCACGGCCGGTAGTCCCGACGTATGGTCCTAGGGCTCAGGTCTCTCAGTTGGCTTTTCATAGCCGATCATTAAGAGTTGAAAACAGCAGGTCTGGGACAGGTAGGGGTTTCGTAGCCGCAGGCAGAACAGTTGAAACTGGAATAGCAGCAAGGCCAGGCGGACTGGGGACAGCAAGGTGTCATCATGCCCGGTAGTCCTGACGTATGGTCCTAGGGCTCAGGTTCTCAGAGAGAAAGAGAGAACGAGAGAATTAGAGAGAGCATACTTAAATTCACACAGGACACTGGATAAGACAGGAGAAGTACTCCAGGTATAACCAACTAACCCCAGCCCCCCAACACATAAACTACTGCAGCATAAATACTGGAGGCTGAGACAGGAGCGGTCCGGAGACACTGTGGCCCCATCCGAAGAAACCCCCGGACAGGGCCAAACAGGAAGGATATAACCCCACCCACTCCGCCAAAGCACAGCCCCCGCACCACTAGAGGGATATCCCCAACCACCAACTTACAATCCTGAGACAAGGCCGAGTATAGCCCACAGAGGTCTCCACCACAGCACAAACCAAGGGGGGGGGCGCCAACCCAGACAGGAAGATCACGTCAGTAACTCAACCCACTCAAGTGACGCACCCCTCCCAGGGACGGCATGAAAGAGCACCAGCAAGCCAGTGACTCAGCCCCTGCAACAGGGTTAGAGGCAGAGAACCCCAGTGGAGAGGGGAACCGGCCCGGCAGAGACAGCTCTGGATTATTGAAAACATAAACACATTTGCACTTGCACATAAGAGCTTGTTGTCTCACAAATACATTGTTACAGTTGTTGGTTGGCTGATGAGAGTGGTGGTTGTCCCACTGGCTATCATAAGGTGAATGCACCAATTTTAAAGTCGCTCTGGATAAGAGCGTCTGCTAAATGACGTAAATGTAATGTAAATGTAAGCATTGACATGAAATCAGTCAAAACAATTCAAAACAAGACATGGTGTCAAGACCAAAATGAAACTAGCTGAAACTAGTCACTTATGATTACCCACATGGACATTTCTTGTCATTGTTGGTAGCTATCTGGCCATCCAGAATTAAACAACTCAGTTCTGCCCCATTGAGCGTGGGCGTCGTTTTCATGAGTCGTCAGCTAACATCTATAAAGTGTGCACCGGGGCCGGGCAGAGTGAAGTGGGAGTGTTTAAAAGCGCACTGAACTTGGCATGAGGTCGCACATTCCTTGCCCTATCATTGTAGACGCGTAATTGGCGGCTGTTATAAGATCGAACCTTGTCCCTGTCAGCGAACACGTTGATCTAGGGGTATTTTTATTTTACCTTTATTTAACTAGGCAAGTCAGTTAAGAACAAATTCTTATTTACAATGACGGCCTACACCGGCCAAACCCGGACGACGCTAGGCTAATTGTGCGCCGCCCTATGGGACTCCCAATCACGGCCGGTTGTGATACAGCCTGGAATCGAATAAGGGGGTCTGTATAACGCCTCAAGCACTGAGATGCAGTGCCTTAGACCACTGCGCCACTCGGGAGCCCGAGTATGACTTTAGCTTTGGGTGCGAGAGGTCCCGGGTTCAAATCCCAGACTAGCCCACCTTCTAAAACATTTGGGTTTTGAAGTCTGAACTGAAGAGCAAGTATTAGAACATGTAATCAATGTATTTTGTCGTTATATCCTACATATTTGTAAAAAAATATATATATGTTTTCTCTTGATTTGTTTTTTTTAACAATAAAAGTAAATAAGTGAAATTTGTTAACATCTCCTATTTAATATCTTTATTATAAAGCCATACATTGAGTAATATATTATACAAATCCACAGATGTGGCAAAATCTCAACTTCATTGCCTGTCAAGCACGTCTATCTCTGCCCATCACTGTAAATTAAAGGGAAGAAATTAGACAGATGTGTGTAAAGGAGGAACATGTTTCCTGCACATTTGAATGGCCAGGTTTCAAGTGTCTGCTTCCCCTCTGCTCAACATTTACTGTATGCTCAGAGAGGAAGTGTTAAGAGTGAGACTGATAGGGTAATAGTATGAGTGTGAAAGAGACACAATAGCAAAGGCAGAGAAAAGAGAGATTAAGAAGAAAGGAGTGAGAGAGACGGACTGACTGAACATCATTTCAACAAAAAACACTGCTTGAAAAGACACTGAAAAGGACAGGTCAGTCTTTCCTTTTCCCCCTCTTTCTGTGTGTGTGTACCCCAAGTACTGTACTATAGACCAAAAAAGCTGGAGTCTATAAAAAAAAACAAGGATGCTCTTTTTTTGAATACCCTATGGACGCTGCATAACATTCATAATTAAAAGAGGAAACCAAAACCTTTATTCACATTCTGATGCAAGCTTTTCCATGTTGTGATTCACAAACACACTGTGTACTGAACCTATTTTACACAACCATTGCTTATTACATTTTCTCTCCCTCTTCCGCTTGTTCCTCTCCAGAGATGAGGGATGTGGCCGTCACCCTCTGGGCAGTGGCTGTGTTAGTGGGAGTCCATCGCTGCACCCCCTCCTCCTCAGAAATACACACCACCATTGTCAACCTCTCATCCTTCCCCAGAAACCTACCGCCATCCACCTAAGCCCTGGACCTCATCCAGAACAACATCCACAAACTCCGCCATGAGAATTTCCAAGTGACCACTCACCTGAGGTGACTCAACCGGTCTTGGAATGTCTTGGAGGAGATAGATCCGGAGACATTCCATCCAACTCCGCTCCTGGAGAGTCTGGACCTCTCATACAACCGTCTCCAGAACTTCTCTGATCAACGGTACTTGCTGTTCATGCAGAACCTCAGTTCTAGATCTGACCTTTAACCTGTTCCACACCATGACCCTGGGGGCAGAGTTGTGCAGCCTGGGAAAGTTAGAGAGACTGGGGCTCGGAGCAATCATCATCACGGTGGAGGATTTCATCAACAACACTGACGAAACCTGCAAACTTTGACCGTTCGTCTGGAGAACCTCACAGCCTATGAAGGTGGCAGCCTGGGTGACATCCAGGCAGAGAAGGTCTGCATCGGCCTGACGAACAAACCCACCGACCGAGATCTGATCGCAGACGTTCTGTTGATGTTCGACGAGGTCGAGCTGATGGGTATGAACCTGAAGGGTGACCAAAGTTACCTGGTGGAACTCGTGAAGGAGAGAGGGGCGGTCAACACCTCACATCTTTACCTAACCGATATGGTCATCACCTGGGAGCACTTGACCAATACCATAAACGCTGTGTTCCAATCCCCCATCGCCCACCTGAACACTTCAGACGTGGCCATCCACATCCCATCTTTCAGTGACACCCCAGGAAGAGACACGTCCGAGCGGGGGTGGTTACCTTTTTCTTCTCCCTAGAAGCCCTCTGTAACTTCTTCATCAACATACCCGTGGAGCGCCTGGCGATGACTGAGACGTCCATCATACACATGACCTGCCCCAAGTTGCCCAGCGGGATACTGCAGCTAGACTTCTCAGACTGCGCCCTGACTGATACGGTCTTCTCCAGAGTAGAACGGCAAGTCACTGTGGAGTGTACAACCCTGAATAAAGTGGACATCCTGGTTCTGAGAGGGAACAACCTCAAGAACCTTCAAACCCTGAGCAAGTGTTCAGCACATGAGCTCTCCGCGTCACCTGGACCTCAGCCTCAACACGTTGGTTTACTGCGGAGAGGAATGCAACTGGCTGTCCACCTGAACCTATCCTCCAATGGGCTGAGCGAGTCGGTATTCAGCTACCTGCCGAACAGCACCGCCACCCTGGACCTCCAGAACAACCAGATCTCCACTGTACCAGAGGCCCTGCTGGCCCTGGACTCCCTCCTCGCTCTGGACCTGAGTGCCAACCGGCTGAGGAACCGCTCTGTGTGTGCTAGATTCCCACACCTTAAGTATCGCCTGCTCAGGGAGAACTCCCTCCATGCTCCATCTGTGAGCAGTCTGGGGACCTGCCCTGTTCTACGGGTTCTAGACGCCAGAAGAAACCCCTTCACCTGTACCCTGAGAGGCTTCAGGGATCTGGGTACTTCTGGGAATGGGCTTGGTGGCGGACACCCAGGAATCCAACTTCTCCACTGGCCACGAGCGTACCACTGCAGCTACCCCGAAGCCTGAGGAACTCCACACTAGAGGGCTTCCTGATCCGTGAGATATCCTGCAACGCTGGCCTACTGGCAACGGCCATCTTGTGCCCAGTGGTGGCCGTTATCATTCTTATGGCGACTCTGTGCCAACACCTGGACGTTCCGTGGTACCTGGACATGATCTGGCAGTGGACCCAGGCCAAGCACCGTTCCAGGACCCAGCAGGTCCGGCCCCAGGACCTGGAGGGGGTGTTGTTCCACGCCTTTGTGTCCTACAGCCAGCATGATGCAGACTGGGTCAAGGGCCAGCTCTTGCCTAACCTGGAGGGCTCGGGCAGGGGGCTCCACATCTGCCGCCACGAGAGGGACTTCGTCACGGGGAAGACGATTGTGGAGAACATCATCCGATGCGCGGAGAGGAGACGGCGCTGTGTTTATCCTCTCTGGCCACTTCGTCTGGAGCAAGTGGTGTCACTACGAGCTGTACTTTGCCAGCCACCAGCGGCTGTCCTGTGGGTCTGACAGTGTGATCCTGGTGCTACTGGAGCCTCTGCCTCAGTACATGATCCCTTCCAAGTACTACCAGCTGAAGGCTATGATGGGCAGGCACACCTACCTGGAGTGGCCCCAGGACAAGCACTGGGCCAACCTCAAGGCTGCACTGCAGTGGTGGAGAAATCAAGAAAGAACTGTTGTTTCCAACCAGTCAGGTTTATTGGAGAATTTATATAAACTAACATCTATTTTACTACAGCTTTATGAAAAAGAAAAACAATAAAACGTTGTCTAACAATATCAAGCTCACATTTGTCAACTTTCCAACAATCTCACAATGATTTGGAACCTCTTATTTTTTTCCATACACTTCACAAAATGATCCAATTAGGCAAAGTCAACTAAATGTATCAAGATAGCCAATGAAAGACACTAGATAGCAAATACAACAGACACACTAGTCATGACCAATACCTGTTTAGTATCCTCAGAAACAGTATGCTCCCCAAGTACAGAACCTTCTCTGAAAGTACATCCTCTGAAAGTACCCATCTAATTTTAAGGCAAGAAGTACAAAAAGTGCCCAATATTTTACCCTCATGAAAATAGCACCATAAATAAATCCTTGAAAGAGAAAAACAAAGAATCTGCCTCTTTCTAATTATGTGTGTTATTTGGTCAGGGGTCAGGAGTTCAATTGTCAGGTCTGATGGAAGACGACGATGGTCTTCTGGGCACACAAGCTGCAAGGAGGAGTGACCAGGCTTTTACTGTGGACATTAGACCCATAAGCCTGGGCTCCTGGTCTCAACAGGTTCAAATGTCAGATGTCCGAGGTTTAAAGGTGAAGGGGTCAGAGGTTAGGTGTCAGATCAGGGCAGGGACTGGATGATGATGATCTTCTCATTGACACAGAAGCGGTGGAGGACAGTGTACAGGTTCTCCCCGCAGCGTGACACCTGTCTCTCCATAGCCAGACGGAAGTCCTCCTTCACCCCCTTTGTGATGCCACGCGTCACCGTGTGGTGCCTACAGGGCAGAGGAAGCCAGACAATGAGAAATAAACCATTTCTAAAATGTTCTTAGAAAAACACGTTAATCATTTTATAAATCAGACACTTGATAATGTTTCTTTTTCTCCAAACCTCTACAGTAACAGTTGAAAACACCAATTTATCAACGATAAAACATAAAATGACACAACATCAAGGAAACAACATGTTTCCCCAAATACAGTATTCATAGTTTTGAGATGGAATGAGAGTATTGGGTATCTACCAACCAGGCAAAATTTAGACGGGGAAGATTCAACAACATCAAAAACAGTAACACATAGTCAAACGTGAATGTTCACAAATGCAATGACAACTACAGATATGAAAAATAAAACCAAAATTGACTTTAAAAACATCAGTAACCACCACATAAACGGATGCAATGGGTCAAACGCCTTCTCGAAAATAAAACACGACAAGGACTCGATGAAAACGACAGACCGAAAACCAAAATGAGGTTTGGGGCAGAGGGATGGAGAGAGTGTTTGGGGTAGGGGTGGTGGGCAGGGGTACCTGTCGGTTGTCTGCACCCCAGGTAGCAGCAGGGTGTTAAACTCCCCACCCAGGGCGGGACTAGGGTTCCTGAGGACAGTAAACACCAACATTCATCAACTCACGCTCCGGGTTAAAAGTTGCCCTTACGCACAAATCTAGGATCAGCTTACCCTCTAAAAATCTTTACATTTAACATTAAGAGGAAGCATGAAACTGATCATAGATCAGTGTCTAGAGGCAACCTCATTCTACTCCTCAACTCCCACTGAGAGTGGTTGCATTCAAACACCCTAAACAACTTTCGATTAATAACGGTTTTTCGATTTTAGATAGACGGCGCTTTGTACCGCTAACCCTTTCTCAACATAACACCTGACAGCTCAGCTGCTATTCACTACATGTATGTGAGCATGACTGTGTACGATACGTAAGCATCTGCCAGTGGGAGGGGCTTACTTGATTAGCATTCCCTGATTGGGCAGTAGTTCCAGCTGGACCCGCCCCCCCGCCGTAGTACGCAGGTATGCAAACTCCTCTAGCATATCAATATCTGACCGAGTTAAAGTCAAACAACATAGAGAGAATAAAAGCTACAAAGTTTCTGTAATCCCCAGTTGTTCTCATATCTGCTCAACCAACTCATTTTAGATATAAAACATCCTACATATCAGCTATACTGTATGATAAGGATACTGGTGACGTAGTTGAAGAAGTTCTCATACTGGAAGCTGCCCTGCTGACAGATCTTATCGATGGCTTTCAGGAACAGAGACTCGCCCTGTGGCCAATCGTGTTGCAGGAGCACCACCACATGACCCAAGGACAGGTCGTCTCGGCTGTCCGTGAAGGCACGAAGCTGATTGGATGAAAATGAAAATAGAAGGTTATTTGAGATTAAGGGGAATTAAAACCCGCAGACCCTTATCAAAATAGTTCTGTGTTTAGTGTTATTTGTAAGGGCAGTGTTGAGGTACCTTGAAACAGGCGAACATCAGCTGAAGACAGAATGGCAGAATGGCTTTACTAGTACAGGGCAGCAGCCTCAGATCACTGCCTAGCAACAAAAATACAAAATACACCACATTGTAAGCATGGACATAAAACATAGACATTTGAAGATATCTCACACACAGTGAACCTTACCTTTCCTGGGCTTGTTTCTGGCTTTGCCCGAGTCGTCAGTGTTCTTAACTGGATCCTGGTTTTGGGGGACCAGCCCACCAACTACATCAAGTAACTTTTCACACGCCATCTGATACAGATGGAAACACAGAAACACAGTGACGCCATCTCTCTCTGTATGTATGCATGTTTCTGGATGAGCTCTCAGTATGTGCATACCCACCCTGTACTCTCCCAGTGCGTAGTGGCAGGAGGCCTGCTGTATAAGGGTCCTGTGGTGCTCCAGGTTACCCTGTCCTGGGGAGCTCTGTCCAGGCTGAGGCTGCTGAAACACAGACATCTGGAGTAGGCTGGACAGGGCCTTACGGTAATGGCCCTGGGGGAGAGGAGACACACACTCACATTGAACACAAATACATGGACATACACAGACAAACAAAACACTGATAAACTCCTAACGAACAATGATCATTATTTATGTTTACCTGGTATATGATCATATCTGTGAGGAATATTCTGAACCAAAGCCAGTTGTCTGTCTTCCATGAGGAACAGATCTGGTTGAATTCTGGAGAATGGGTGTGAAAACATTTAATCAGAATGAGAAACATTTGCTTAGACAGGACACAAATTTAGAGAGCACACAGGTATGAGCTGGGGGATGTATTAGGAGGGCGTACCGGTCTCCAGGCTGTCGTGGGACAGGAGGTCCCAGCTCTCCCTGGCCAAACGGAAGCTCTCCAGAGTCTCTGCCCACCCGGGCATCTCTGTTTTGTTGACCATGATGTTCCGGCCACGCCCCTTCCCCAGGCCCTCATCGTCGTCTGAGCTCTGAAGAAACACGCCCAAATACATGCATGAGCACATACACACACACACACACACACACACACACACACCACAATGGCTTCCCATCTATCCTCTCACCATGGTCTTCTCGCGACCATCGGCCAGTTTGCGTTTCTTGTGAGCGTGTTTCCCTGCTCCTCTCTCCAGTTCTACCTCACTGTACACTGAGCTCAGATCCTCCAGCAGTATCCACGACCCCGAGGCCAACGCATTCACACCTGTAACACACACACACACACACAGAAATGAATACACAGACGCGACACACACAACCTCACTGTAAATTGAGGAGAGCGCCTCAAACAGAATCTCCACAAGAACAACGCTCAAAATGGACATATTTACAGTCATGTGAATACAAATACTTATGAACACACACAGGGGGAGAGACTGACCCTGAAACAGAGCAGGCTGTACAGCTGAGACGTAGAGGTAGGCGCTGCGGAAGAGGACCAGCGAGGCACAGATGACCACCTGACTGCAGCACCGTGACCTGGTCTCTCCCTCTAGACTGGGCAGGTAGCGACACAGCTCCTTAATCCACTGCAGCATCTCCACGTAGCCCCTACAAAACACACACACATACACAGTGATGAACATACACACTTTAATACCCAGCAGTATCCTACAAAACACACACATGCATAGAATACGTATAGGCTAACCACTCACAAGTAAACACACACACACTCTTACTTCAATTACACGCACATATTGGGAGATCATCTGTGCTCCTACCTCTGTCCCTTGTCCCCCTGCCACTCGCAACGGGCCCCCACCACTGCCAGGATGTCCAGCAGTCTCTCCCAGGGCTCAGCCACCACCGACGACTTCTCTGACAGCCCCTCAATCACATAGCGCTGGGACCCCCGAGACACACTGGGAGACTTCAGACCACCACCCTCCTGAGAGCCTGAGAGAAGGTGAGTACAGAGCAATGTCATTGGACCGTGAAACACTTGGAAATGGAAAGTGTAAGCAAAAGTGCAACAAAAAAAAGAGGGAGAAATTGAGGGTAAACCAAAAATCATAAAACTAGCTGATGGCATGCAGGTCGTAGCAGTGTGGAGGTGGCACGCAATGAGAAGGAAAGGAGATCAAGTGCAGATATTATAAATAGTACTCATCTACCGTTTAGGGCTTTGCCCTGCAACTGTCCGTCACCCGACGGGCCCCGCGTGACATAACCGATGTAGAACTCTGCTGCCTTCAGCATGTACTTCAGCAGCAGACTGGCAGGCATACGCATGTCCACGTTGTTTATGATCAACGGGAGAACGTCACACACTGTGAGAGAGGAAGAAAAGTAACATAGAAGGTATTTATACTTACTTTACATTCCTCTGCTTTTGAGCTCCAAATGTTCTAGGTTTTGATAATCTGATTCAGATATTTCTCTCACCAAACAGCTTCCTGAAACAGTTGACAGGTGTCTCCAACTTTTCAGCCGTCTCCGCCTCCAATAGGGACTCTCCCAGGTTGACCTAGAATGCGAGTGCAAACAATGCTACAGATAAATGATTCTGTGTTATTGACACGGTGGTGAAGGTCAGAGGTGAGAGGTTACGTACCCCGTGTTGGACTACAGACTCTGGGAAGCGCCTGAGCAGTAACAGGAGCATCTCAGCCTTCTCCAGGGTGTTGAAACACTGTTCTGTGGCCTTCAGCAGCACCTCACACTGCACTGGGCCGGGCAGGGTTTCAAACAGACCTACAGTAAACACACACACACAATACAGTGTTAACACTTCTCATATTTCACCCAATCAGGGAAGATCTCAGGTAGATCTAACACACACAAAGTCCTCACCTCGTAGGAACTGAGCCTGTTTGTCCTGACAGTCGCTCCGCAGGGCAGCTGTGATGACAGTGATCTCCCGCCACACAACAGGCTGATCAGGGAAATTGATGAACCTGAAGGACACAGCACACACAACAGCAGTTAGATCAGTCATCAACAGTACTGTGTGCCTGTGTGCAGAAATAGAGAGATAAGAAATTTCACTCACATGTCGTATAGCATTCTGCCCGCTGAAGCCGTCTTCTCTGCATTTCTCTCAATAGTGTACATCTCATGCTGTTAAGACAAGATACCAATGTGACGTTCCATTCCAGCCTTCGTACCACAAAGCCAATGACCAGACCTCGACAGACTAGTTTGACAACTACATGTATTCCAAATGGCTCGTTAGTAGTATTTATTTGTCAAGCTAGCCAACTGCTAGCGTTTCAATGTCATTCACTAGACGCAGCTTACCTGAATATTGAAGTCCGTGGGATATAGGGTTCGAGCGGTTATCAGCCAAGCCTTGGCTGCACACGGGTCCTCGGACACAAGATCCCGAGCCCGTTTCACTAAAAACTCGCAGTCCTTTTGTGCTGACATATTTGCTCGTATTATTGAGGTCCGTGAGGTACAGGCTTCGTGCGGTTATCAGACATAAACAAACCCAAATATGAATTTCGTAGTGTTGAAATTGGGGCATTTGTTTATCGCTCCGCTCAATGGCAACCTTTTGATGACATCACAACTTGCAGTCGCAGTTGTGATGTCATTGGGCTCGAGGGATCGTCTTTCCAGGTAAATGCTGCCACCTGGTGCATGACGGAATATAGCGCACATAAAATGTAGTTCGGATCTTGAGAAAAACGTGTCAACACAAAATAAATCGTCATAACAAGGCTTTATTCTAGTCATGGAGTTTACCCTCAAAATATAATCCATTTGAGATGCAAATGTTATTTTGTCAAATACACATTGTAAACCTGTTTCAAGAGAGCCAACTTGAATAGTTTGAAACATAGCTTGAAACCTTCAGCCAAAAACTGTAGTGGAAATGAATGTATTTGTAAATTTGCGCAGGCGCCGTGGTCGTATCTGCATCTCAATTGGTTTTCCTTTCTGCCTGTGTCACCAGCTTCCCATCTGCGATCGACACAGCAGACTGTACGACCTAAAATAAGATACTTTTCTGTGGTAAAATTACGGTTTCTTCGTGGCAAGGTTAAAGGCAACGGCTGGATTTAACGCGGCAAGTAAAGTTGGATACAAGGACCTAGTTTTGAAATATTCTATTATGTACTTTTTTATTTTTTACGTTTAACACGACAGCTTGTGTGGGCAGCTTGTGTGGTCAAAAAACAATTGAAGTTGTCCGCTTTGACACAGCAGTGCAACATGCTAGCTAACGTTAACTAGCTCGCTAGCACAAGGCCAAAGGCCTGCAAACTGTAGCTAACTAGTTAGTTAGCTAGCTTGCTGAGTCAAAAAGCTGTTAAAAACAATAGCTTGATAATGAACTCTTGACTGTCAAGATTAGCCATGTCACTGGCTAGTAAAGGGCCCTCAAATTGATGTTAGCTAACTAGCTTGTTAGTTTAGTGACACCCCTTTCACCTGGTCATTAGTAGGTAACAACCACAAAGTCATAATTATGGCTGAACTCTGCCCATTTCTACAATTTCTCTAATTAACGTTTAATTTGAAAGCTAACCCTAACCACATGCCTAACCATAACTTTAAATTAGGACCAAAAAGCCAATTTTTATAGCTAATTTTAACTGTGGCTATGTATTCTGACTTAGTACCTGTGTTATCTAGTCTAGTGGAAACCCTTTAACCTCCAATTAGTAAAACATTTTTTACACCGGTCTAAACAGGAAGACAAATTTAGCAGACAGTACTGTCCTGTGCTTTGGAGATCGTAAACGAACTAATTCAGAATAATCTAGATTGGATTGTGCAAGTGTGTAATCTTTGGAAATAATACATTATGATAGATTAAAACTCAGACTTGAGCATGTCTTTATTGACCATTTCTCCATTGAACAAGGCAACTTTGTGTGCATCATTTGGAAGGTGCGTCACATAGCATACCCATGATTCATGACAGCGTTAGTAAGCAAATGGGGAGTTCCTAGAAGGCATTGCCGTAGATCCTTTATCAGGAGTACAATGATCAGACCTGTTTTTGATATGGTCTCTGGATCAGACTAGGCAACCAGGTTAATCTGTTCAAGGTGACTCAGCTGAATTCAAGTGTTAATGGTTTGCGTTTGGCAGAATGCAAACCGATCTGCTTTCACAGCTTGACCTCTAATGGCCCTTCAGTGACAGTTATACCACCCTCTGACCTACACTACATGACCAAAAGTATGTGGACACCTGCTCATCGAACATCTCATTCCTAAATCATATGCATTCATATGAAGTTGGTCCCCCCCTTTTCTGCTATAACAGCCTTCACGACTTCTGTAAGTCGCTTTGGATAAAAGCGTCTGCTAAATGGCTTATTATTAGTATTATTAGTATTATTAGTATTATTATTATTCTGGGAAGGCTTTCCACTAGATGTTGTAACATTGCTGTGGGTACTTGCTAACATTCAGCCACAAGAGCATTAGTGAGGTCGGGCACTGATGTTGGGCGATTAGGCCTGGCTCACTGTCGGCGTTCCAATTCATCCCAAAGTGCTTCCACACCGATCTTGACAAACCATTTCTATATGAAACTCGCTTTGTGCACTGGGGGCATTGTCATGCTGAAACAGGAAAGGGCCTTCTCCAAACAAAGTTGGAAGGACAGAATTGTCTAGAATGTCATTGTATGCTGTAGCGTTAAGATTTCTCTTCATTGGAACTAAGGGGCCTAGCCCAAACCATGAAAAACAGCCCCAGACCATTATTCCTCCTCCACCAAACTTTACAGTTGGCACTATGCATTGGGGCAGGTAGCGTTCTCCTGGCATCCACAAAACCCAAATTCGTCTGTCGGACTGCCAGATAGTGAAGCGTGATTCATCGCACCAGAGAACGCATTTCCACTGCTCCAGAGTCCAATGGCGGCGAGCTTTACGCCACTCCAGCCGACGCTTGTCATTGCACATGGTGATCTTATGGTTGTGTGCGGCTGCTCGGCCATGGAAACCCATTTCATGACGCTCCCGATTAACAGTTAATGTGCTGACATTGCTTCCAGAGGCAGTTTGGAACTCGGTAGTGAGTGTTGCAACCGAGGACAGACTTTTAGCACTCGGCGGTCCCGTTCTGTGAGCTTGTGTTGGTGTACCACTTTGCTGCTGAGCCGTTGTTGCTCCTAGATGTTTCCACTTTACAATAACAGCACTTACAGTTGACCGGGGCAGCTCTAGCAGGGCAGAAATAGGACGAACTGACTTGTTGGAAAGGTGGCATCCTATGACGGTGCCATGTTGAAAGTCACTGGGCTCTTCAGTAAGGCCATTCTATTGCCAATGTTTGTCTATGGAGATTGCGTGGCTGTGTGCTCGATTTTATACACCTGTCAGCAACGGGTGTGGCTGAAATAGCCGACTCCACTAATTTGAAGCGGTGTCCACATACTTTTGTATATACAGTGCCTTGCAAAAGTATTCATCCCCCTTGGCGTTTTTCCTATTTTGTTGCATTACAACCTGTAATTTAAATTGATTTTTATTTGGATTTCATGTAATGGACATACACAAAATATTCCAAATTGGTGAAGTGAAATAAAAAAAAAATTACTTGTTTAAAAGAATTCTAACAAATAAATAATGGAAAAGTGGTGCGTGCATATGTGTTCACCCCATTTGCTATGAAGCCTCTTAATAAGATCTGGTGCAACCAATTACCTTCAGAAGTCACATAATTAGTTAAATAAAGTCCACCTGTGTGTCTAAGTGTCACATGATCTATCACATGATCTCAGTATATATACACACCTGTTCTGAAAGGCCCCAGAGTCTGCAACACCACTAAGGAAGGGGCGGCACCATGAAGACCAAGGAGCTCTCCAAACAGGTCAGGGACAAAGTTTTGGAGAAGTAAAGATCAGGGTTGGGTTATAAAAAAATATCAGGAACTTTGAACATCCCACGGAGCACCATTAAATCCATTATTAAAAAATGGAAAGAATATGGCACCACAACAAACCTGCCAAGAGAGGGCCGCCCACCAAAACTCACAGACCAGGCAAGGAGGGCATTTAATCAGAGAGGCAACAAAGAGACCAAAGATAACCCTGAAGGAGCTGCAAAACTCCATAGCGGAGATTGGGGTATCTGTCCATAGGACCACTTTAAGCTGTACACTCCACAGAGCTGGGCTTTACAGAAGAGTGGCCAGAAAAAAGCCATTGCTTAAAGAAAAAAATAAGCAAACCTGTTTGGTGTTCGCCAAAAGGCACGTGGGAGACTCCCCAAACATATGGAAGAAGTACTCTGGTCAGATGAGACAAAAATTGAGCTTTTTGGCCATCAAGGAAAACGCTATGTCTGGCGCAAATCCAAAACCTCTCATCACCCCGAGAACACCATCCCCACAGTGAAGCATGGTGGTGGCAGCATCATGCTGTGGGGATGTTTTTAATCGGCAGGGACTGGGAAACTGGTCAGAATTGAAGGAATGATGGATGGCGCTAAATACAGGGAAATTCTTGAGGGAAACCTGTTTCAGTCTTCCAGAGATTTGAGACTGGGACGGAGGTTCACCTTCCAGCAGGATAATAATAATAATAATAATAATAATATGCCATTTAGCAGACGCTTTTATCCAAAGCGACTTACAGTCATGCGTGCATACATTTTTGTGTATGGGTGGTCCCGGGGATTGAACCCACTACCTTGGCGTTACAAGCGCCGTGCTCTACCAGCTGAGATACAGAGGACCACATAATGACCCTAAGCATAGTGCTGAAGCAAAACTCAAGTGGTTTAAGTGGAAACATTTAAATGTCTTGAAATGGCCAAGTCAAAGCCCAGACCTCAATCCAATTGAGAATCTGTGGTATGACTTTAAGATTGCTGTACACCAGCGGAACCCATCCAACTTGAAGGAGCTGGAGCAGTTTTGCCTTGAAGAATGGGCAAAAATCCCAGTGGCTAGATGTGCCAAGCTTATAGAGACATACCCCAAGAGACTTGCAGCTGTAATTGCTGCAAAAGGTGGCTCTACAAAGTATTGACTTTGGGGGGGTGAATAGTTATGCACGCTCAAGTTTTCTGTTTTTCTGTCTTATTTCTTGTTTGTTTCACAAGAAAAAATATTTTGCATCTTCAAAGTGGTAGGCATGTTGTGTAAATCAAATGATACAAACCCCCCAAAAATCAATTTTAATTCCAGGTTGTAATGCAACAAAATAGGAAAAATGCCAAGGGGGGTGAATACTTTCGCAAGCTACTGTATAGTGTGTATTTAGAGCGTGCTCTGTGTGTAGGACCTTTGTTTTAAAGTGTTTTCCAGACCACTAGGCTGCATAACATCTAGGCAGATAAATTAATAAATGATTTATATATACGTCATTGATTTTAATTCCCCTTCTGATTCACAAATAGCACCTTTGTCTAAGAACCCTTGTACATTAGACCCAAGTGTTATGCAATAATTCTTATCACTGAGGTGGTAACGGCGGCAAACAGTGAAAGAGTTTCAAAAGAGGCAGCAGCACGTAACTGGATTGTGTTAGTTCGTGGTGCACTGGACTGCATTACCAAAACTGCTTACACAAGATCCTTCTTACATTGGCAACCTGGTCACTGTTTTATAGAATATTAGTATAAAAACTAGAGTCCTACCCAGGGGAGAATAACTGCCCCCTCTCATTGAAGCCACAGAAGTTTGCGGCCGACCACGGTACTGCAGGCATTGTTAGCATAAAATGGACTCCCCCCATTATAGTGAATGAAAAATGCCAATATTTGTGTTAATAATTGTTAGTTTTTTGAAAACCGTCATGGTATCAATAATTGCTTCTAATACACCAGATGTATGTCCTTGAACCGATCATTTTTCAATCGCACACAGAAGTTATAATTTAATTGCTAATGGCAGCCTGCCGTATCCCGGTTGGCCTTCAACTTGAGTTACTCAATGAGAGGGGGCAGCACTGAGATAGCCTGCAACGTCACTTCCTGGAGTAGCTCAAACTGTGCATGTTATGTTTCCATGAGATGCAATTTGGCTTCAATGCGAAAATTGAGTTTTCACATTGGAATGAATGGTGTCAAGTGATCAATGGCTTTGTCCATTCATATATACATTAATTGGTCCTACCGCAGTGCAGAAAACCTGATGCCTTCTGGATACAAGCCTCATTGTCACACAATCCTTCTCCACTATGCATGAGGGAGTTTTTGCAGACTGGTTGACCATCCATTTGTTACAATGTTGTTATAGCCATGGCATGTTTTGCTGAGAGGAAGAGGAAGCACACTGTTTCAGCATCAATAGATAATATTGCATTTTAAATACTGTCAATTTAATTAAGTTTGTATTCCCTCGCACAGGTTGAAAATCATCCAAGAGGTAATCTCCCCAGCGGTGATGTTTGTGGCGTAGGCCCAGGCTGTGTCTCATCTCCCATGGCTGTTACCACCATGGACCCAGAGTCAGCCCGCACATCACAGCCCCATGGCTCCCTGGTTAAAGGAGGGGGCTCCCTGCTATCTGGCAGGGATTTGGGGGCAGCTCTCACCTCTCGAGGAAAGCACTATGCGTGTGGTTCCATAGCTGCCTTCACCAACATCATGGTGACCTTCCCCATCCAGAAAGTTCTGTTCAGGCAGCAGCTGCACGGTGTACGGGCCAGAGAGGCCGTCAAACAGCTCCAACGGGACGGGATGAGGAACCTCTACAGGGGGCTGCTCCCTCCTCTCCTCCAGAAGACCACCACGGTAGCAATCATGTTCGGCCTGTACGAGGACTTCTCCGATGTCTTACTGGACCAGGTGTCCACAGGCAGCGGCATTCCCGAGCTAGTGACGCGGAGCTTCGCAGCTGCGCTGGCGGGCACGGCAGAGGCTGCCCTGATGCCGTTTGAGCGGGTGCAGACTCTCCTCCAGGACCACCGGCACCACGGCCGCTTCCACAACACGGCCCACACCTTCCGGACGCTCCTAAGCGAGTACGGTGTGAAGGAGTGCTACCGCGGCCTGGTGCCGGTCTTAATAAGAAACGGGCCCAGTAACATGCTGTTCTTCGGGCTCCGCGGGCCCATCAAGGAGCAGCTCCCTGAGGCCTCCAGCCGGGCTGGCCACCTGGTCAATGACTTTGTGTGTGGAGGGGTGCTGGGGGCGGCACTGGGGATCATGTTCTACCCACTGAATGTGGTCAAGTCGCGGGCCCAGTCCCAGGTTGGGGGCGCATTCCGGCCTTGTGGGGAGGTGTTAATGACGGTGTGGCGGGAGAGGGGCGGCAGCGTGGCCATGCTGTTCAGAGGGGCACACCTCAACTACCACCGCTCCCTTCTCTCCTGGGGCATCATCAACGCCACATACGAGCTGCTGCTCAAAATGTTCTGATACTGAAGGGGGGATAGAAAGAGGGGGAGGTGTAGAAAGAGAGAGGGGAAAAAAAAAATGACTTGGGAAAGTGTTGTTTGAGGGCAAGGGTGATCACAATTGATGCCGTGCTTGTGTTTGGCACTTGAAACTGATGTGCCCACTGCCCACCCAAACAGGTCCAGATAGTTTGTGGGGGTAAGTGTCAACGGCAAGCAGAAGAGGACATCTGAAAGGTGAACTTTCACTACTGATAAGGGCCATCGGGTCAGTGTGAGATGAATTGCCAGTCTTGTTTAAAGTCCCAGTATCATAGACAAGGCCTGCGTTTGGGTCCAAAATTCAACGAAAGCCTTGTGCAAAAGATTTGAATTTTTCAATCTTTTATTTTATAAATGTATTAATTGAAATGGAATTGACAAATGATTGACATTCTGTAAGTACCGTTCCCAGTGTAGGCTGATGTGGTACCCAACAGAAAGTGTTAGAGGCAGTTTCACAGGGGGTAAGCCTTTTCAGAGACCAAGAGCACCTCTTAAAAAACTGTTCATTGTGTTGACCAGTGATTCTGTCTGTGTGCATTGATTATTAGTCCCTTCAACCCCTGCTTTCCCTACTCTGGTCCTCTGACTGTGAGCTCTGCTAAACTGATTGTTGTCCAACTATTTACCATGTCGGTCATCTTGGATTATGCACTGATTCAACCCTCTGCAGTGTACTAACCTAACTGTGTTTGTCCTGTAAGTATAGCGCTCGCCAGCTTGTAGTCCTAAAACCTGGAAATGAGTTCCCTCTGGTTCGTTCAGGCATTCCTATAGGGAAAATGAATGGGGAATTAATAGGGTTTGGGGATAAATGCAGAAAATAGTGAGCTTAGGAGATCTTATACGTTTTATTCTATGAGATATCAGTCAGTTAACATGACCTTTATTAATTATGAAGCCTTTATGTGCTTTTTAAAATTACATAAACGCTTCAAAATTCACAAACGGTTACGTTAGCTGATGAAGATTATCTCATAGAACAAAACAACTAAAATCTCCTAAGCCTGTGAATACCACAGACCTTGATCCAAAAACCCTACAAAAGCTCAATTTTCCCATAGGCTTTGTCCATCGAACCATGGCGGAGTTAGTGCCTACAAAAACGCCGTTACTATTGCTCTTTATAGTGCTCTCTATTACTTGAAAGATGACTGGAAACAGCAGTAGCTTAGAAGCACAGGGAACTGGACTAGGGAAGTGCTATATTTCTTCACTGTTATGACATCATCCAGTGCCAATCTAAGTGAATCTTGAAAATGTTTGTCAAAGATTTGTGTGTAATTAGCATATTCCTGAAGTGCTGCTTGTAGTGTGTGTGTGTGTGTGTGTGTGTGTCTGTCGAAGTTTTGACAAGTACCCATTGGTTTAAGTTTAATTTAAAATGTACTTGTTACCCATAACTTCTCTTCCATGATGAGATGGACTGAAAAAACATGAGGAGGCAATGAGACATGGCCAAATGTTGTTTCTCAGATAAAACATGCACAATTGTGAATTAAACAAATTACACACAAACAATACAGGAACACAAAGATCTCTCGATGTAGCCCTTCATTTACACACTCGCTTCTCTCCATATGTGTCTCCTTCCCTTGCTCTCTTCGTTCTGACTGCTGCACACTTGTTATCCTCTCTGCCCATAACCCCTGTTGACATAATGGGCTCAAATTTTAAGCTTGAGTAGAGGCAGTCACCATGCAGCGGCACACACTGGATATGACAGGCCAGATAGGGAAGGCATGCTGCTAGGGGATTGAGACTTGGCTGGAGAGAGAGCGAAGGAGAAAGAGGAGTGTGTGAGAACTAGTATGAGGGAGACTGAATGCAGATGAACGTGAGAGAATGAGGAAAGGGAGGGGGTAGTGTGTTGTGCTGTAGAAAGTTACATCTGCCATTTAATTTGATCATTTTGCGATGTATATGCCTTCTGTATTTTCAACTAAAAAATCATCTTAGCGCTGAATAAGATCAGTACAGTTTTCAGTTGGTTTTCTAGCTTTGAAGGTACAACAAGTATGTTTTACTGAATGTTTCAAAAACTGTGACTAGGATATTACATAAAACATTTCCAAATGAGTTGCAGATCACTTGTTGGTCACAGATTTCATATTAATGTGCTGCTAACCAAGCCAGCAAGCATTGAAAATAAACATTTACAATGTCTGAAAGAGAAAGCATAGGCTTATTTTGTCCATTTGTGAATAATCTGTCATTTTTCATGATGTTCAATCATATTGTAAAGATACACTAGATACCGTGCCTTCAGAAAGTATTCACACCCCTTGAATTTTTCCACATTTTTTTGTGTTACAGTTTGAATTTAAAATGGATTCAATTGAGATTTTTTTGTCACTTGCCTACACAATTCCACATTTTGTTGTGTTACAGTTTGAATTTAAAATGGATTCAATTGAGATTTTTTTGTCACTTGCCTACACACAATTCCACATTTTGTTGTGTTACAGTTTGAATTTAAAATGGATTAAATTGAGATTTTTTTGTCACTTGCCTACACACAATACCACAATGTCAAAGTAGAATGTACAAATTAATTAAAAATTAAAAGCTGAAATGTCTTGAGTCAAGAAGTATTCAACTCCTTTGTTATTGCAAGCCTAAATAAGTTCAGGAGTAAAAATGTACTTAACAAGTCACATAAGTTGCATGGACTCACTCTGTGTGCATTAATAGTATTTAACATGATTTTATAATGACTACCTCATCTCTGTACCCCACACATACAAATATCTGTAAGGTCCCTTGGCCAAGCAGTGAATTTCAAACACAGATTCAACCACAAAGACCAGAGAGGTTTTCCAATGCCTCGCATAGAAGGGCACCTATTGGTAGATGGGTAAAAATGTAAAAAGCAGCCATTGAATATACCTTTGAGCATGGTGATGTTATTAATTACACTTTGGATGGTGTATCAATACACCCAGTCCATTACAAAGATACAGGTGTCCTTCCTAACTCAGTTGCCGGAGAGGAAGGAAACCGCTCAGGGATTTCACCATGAGGCCAATCGTGACTTTAAAACAGTTAGAGTTTAATGGCTGTGATAGGAGAAAACTGAGGATGGGTCAACAACATTGTAGTTACTCCACAATACTAACCTAATTGACAGAGTGAAATGAAGGTAGCCTGTACAGCATACAAGTATTCCAAAACAGGCATCCTGTTTGCAACAAGGCACTAAAGTGATACTGCAAAAAAATGTGGCAAAGCAATTAGCTTTTTGTACTGAATACAAAGTGCTATGTTTGGGGCAAATCCAATACAACACATTACTGAGTACCACTCCATATTTTCAAGCATAGTGGTGGCTGCATCATGTTATAGGTATGCTTGTAATTGTTAAGGACTGGGTTTTTCAGGATAAAAAAAGAAACAGAATGGAGCTAAGCACAGGCAAAATTCTAGAGGAAAAATCTGGTTCATTCTGCTTTCCACCTGACACTGGGAAATGAATTCACCTTTCAGCAGGACAATAACCTAAAACACAAGGCCAAATCTACACTGGATTTGCTTACCAAGAAGACAGTGAATGTTCCTGAGTGTCCGAGTCACAGTTTTGACTTAAATCTGCTCAAACATCTGTGGCAAGACTGGAAAATGGTTGTCTAGCAATGATCAATAACCAATTTGACAGAGCTTGAAGAATTTCGAAAAGAATAATGGGCAAATATTGTACAATAAAGGTGTGCAAAGCTCTTAGATACGTACCCAGAAAGAATTGCTGCCAAAGGTGATTCTCCCATGTAATGACTCACACCTTTGGGATGAATCGGAACACCGACTGCGAGTGAGGCATAATCGCCCAACATTAGTGCCAACCACACTAATGCTCTTGTGGCTGAATGGAAGCAAGTCCCTTCAGCAATGTTCCAACATCTAGCGGAAAGCCTTCCCAGAAGAGTGGAGGCTGTTATAGCAACAAATGGGGGGAGCAAGTCCATGTTATTGCCCATGATTTTGGAATGAGATGTTCGATGAGCAGGTGTCCACATACTTCTGGTCATGTAGTGTAAATAACGATTTGGTAAAAGTGTCACATTTTTATACGAAGAAACCCACATGTTTTATATAAAGGTGAAATGCTTCTTAAACCGTTGTGTATGTGTGTCATCATTTGGGTGTGAGTGAGTCAACATTATCATTGTGAACATGACGCTTCAGACCTTCCATTTTCGGTTCAGTCATTACTCACTGTTACTGCTCAACTTGTTCTTACCGAAACAACCAGTTAATCCCTATTGACAAACCACAGGGGAAACCTTGCCATGCATACTACTCAAAACACAGTTTCATTATATGTTCATTTAAGCTTACAAACCAGAACTCTAATTAACACAATAAAGGGTATGTCTAAATGCTATGGCAATTTCAGGGCAAGCAACATTTTGCCATTCACCTAATCTTGGTTACCCAGAAGTAAAATTATTGCGAAAGTGTGTCACTTCCGTTTACATGCAGAATCTTACTGGTACAGCCTGCGACTGGGGAAGTCAGGACAACTGTCAAGCCAAGCCACAGGGCTGGTTAGTGTGGCTATGTGAGGGCAGGGATCTGACTGCCGGGTTAAGAAATCAGACGTTCAAATATTTACCCCTGGGTTCAATGTCAGGTCAACATCACTGTTTCTAAGTCATGGTGATTTGGCTTATTATACAGACACTCCCAACTGAATATTTGAGAAATGGCTGCTGCCCAGAGCGGTCAAACAGCTTGTGGTTTTTGTGTTTTTACTGTGCATTGTTCCATAGTGTCTTATCACAAACTATCAGGATAGGGACTATAAGATCTAGGCTAGTGGCCAAAACAGCCCAAAATATGAGATCATCACATTTATTTTCAAACAATACTTTAATTAAGATCAATGGTAATGAAGAATGGCATGAACATAAAATATCCATAATTGATTGTTCCTCCATGACGTTTCATGACATCAGAGAAAGATATGGCTTCAGGGAAGTTTCTCTAAAGAGACTGGTTTCTCTGTAGTGTGCATTCACATGAAACAGTAGATGCACCTCGCTTTTTAACCTGGTCTGCTCTTTTCCAGAGGCAGAGACAGGAGTTAGATCTCACATGCCTTTTTGCTGTTGTCTATTCCCACGGGGGGCCAGTATGAAAAATAAATGCACTCACTAATTATAAGTCGCTCTGGATAAGAGTGTCTGCTAAATTACTAAAATGTCAATTGGATCACTAAAAAAATAGTTAAACATGTTACATCAATAAATGACTGTACATGGATGTCTATAATCCACTAACAGCACTATGCAGTGTGTTTATGATCAGTTTATATCCCAGTGTTTGTCATAGGTACAGTATTGAAGTCTGTGTGATATAATGGATTTAACTGAGGGAGATTAACAGGTGGCATCAGATGTTGATGAGCCTATTGGTGGGCAGCACTTTGGATAAGCCAAGCTGAGCCAAACCATCCAGATAGTTATATGGAGTGATATTAGTGCCAAAAAGATACTGACTCAATTTGATTCGGTTGGCAATAATACCATTCCATATAGTCAGTCGATAATCTCAAATACATTAGAAATGTCTTGGAATTTGTTTGAATCTGATGCTATATGGCAAATCTGTGTTTAACTTGAACAAAAAGGAGGAGAATGACTGCGACAATAAAATATCTGTGTGTCTCAACAAACAAAAGGCAAAACTCCCATTTATTTAGTCAAAGTTCAGATTTAATATGTTTACAGGATCTTGACTTGGGCTCTGTCCAGGATCAGTGAGTTGTGAACAGTTTCCAGTCACAGAACAGCTCTGCATTTTACCCACAACAGAGCAGGTTGGAAGCCACTGCTGAGATATGTTGCATCCAATTACGTGCAACGTTGCAGAACATTGGGATCCTGAACATACCCGTGATTATATTACAGAAACTCCAGTATAATAAATGGAAGCCCTCTGTATTTCCAGTAACAAAGACTATAAAACATATGCAGGTATTCTTGTCTTTAATGTTAACACAATTGTAACAGAGACTGATATGTGGGAGAACAGGGAAGTAGTGGTTATGTTTGCATAGCCATAAACTAAGGAAGGACAGATAGAATCAAACTAACACAAACATAGATGTATATCTATCTACAGCTCTGGTACAAACCGAAACAGTCAGTCCGTCCGTCTGCAGAACTAAACATGGGCAAGTAGTAAAATAGTAAAATTGTGTCTCAGTGTTAAATGCCTTTGGATCGTTGCTACATCTGGTAAGTTTTAACAGTCAGACTTCCTTGTGCCTTGTCAAAACCATTTTTTATAAAATACCAAATTAATTCCTTTCCCCTACTCCCCCACCCACGCAACCCACCCCAGAAAAATATATGTATCCTTTGGATTCAGAGTTGATGTACTGTATAATTACTGCATATAAGCGTTTGGGTTATTGAGGGTTTTCAAGCATTCACACACAAGTAGTCAGTCAGGAGCCAGGAATGGAACATAAATAAATAGGTTAACTGTTTTCACAGGGTTCATTTCTCTTCTTAAAGGTGCAATCTGTATATTTATTTTACGGTCAATAGTTCTCCCCTTGCATTTGTTTGTAAACGGAAGGGGTGGGTCTTGGCGAATGTAAAAGTTTGTGTTGTGTTTTACTGTTTGGCCTAACATGTTTGTTGTACTTTTTCCTAGAGTTCCCAATAGAAAAATCTAAGTTACAGATTGCACCTTTAACTGGATCCGCAGACTCATTAAAGCAGCCAAAGCAGACACCAGCCCAGAGGAGGAAAGGAAGGTGGGGGGAGGTAGAATAAAACTACAACAACCATAGGGTCTTACACCAGCAAGGACCTGCACATCATAGACCATGGTGCAAACAGTTATAGAAATAAATACATAAATTACATAAATACGTACATACATAATTCATACATACAGTATATAATAATAAGATAGATAGTTATAAAATACCTATGTACAAATGCATAGTCCAGATGAGTCCATCGGGAGTAATGGCAGTCAGTGGAAGAGGTTCTTCTCATCATTTAGGGATGTGTTTGGTGTGTGTGTGTGTGTGTGCATGGCACTTACTGTACAAGTGTGTATGTACTGTACTGTATCACCTCAGTCCTGGTAGCGAGAAGGGGTTTTAAAAGTTGAGAGGTCAAAAGTTGAGAGGTGTGTGACCCGGCGTGTCCGGCGAGTGCGTCCTGAACAGCTGCGTAAGCGCAAAGACGGAAGAGATGAGCACCGTGCACCGTTTGGCCAGTAGCCTCACCCCCTCGCCCTCTCCCTGTCCAACCCCAGACCCAGTCCCACTGCCGGACCCAGATCCGGCCCCGGCTCCAGCCGTCTCCACAGCCCCAACAAACCCCCTGTAAAGCCCTACGATCTCCTTCAGCTTGTCCAGAGCCTCCTCCTGGCCCTCATCATCATCACTGCTCTGGGTCTGACCCCCGTTGCGGCAGACGTCACATCCAGGACAGGGGTGTGTTCTCAGGCAGGCTGCGGAGAGCTGCACCAGGGCACTGAAACTGTTGGATAAGGAACGAAGTGCCTCCTCTGGAGCCCAGCCCACACGCGTGGCACGTTGGCACCCTGTTGCCAACCGCCGGGCCTCAGCCTGTAGTAAACTCCTCTCAGGCTCCGTCATGGGCGGAGGACTTGCACCTCCACAGCACGGGGTTGGACCCTCCCCTTTGGTTGGGTTGAGTCCCCCTTCTCCACCCTCATCCTGGTCTGTTTTGGAAGGTTCTGATGATGGTGGTGGCCCAGCCGTGCCTCTCTCCAGGACCAGTAGGAGCTGATCAATGTCCTGCCTCAGGGAGACGAAGCCACCCTTCAGCCCCCCGTATTGCTTGTTGGTGAGGGAACGCAGGGAGCCGATGGGGGGCGTGGGGGAGATGGGTCGGGACAGGAGGGGGCTGAGCTCTGAGGAGGTGTTGGAGAGGGTGGAGAGGGGGCGAGGTGTGTCCCTCAGCAGGGACAGGATGTTGGGGGAGGGGACGGGGGAGGTGGGGGAGGGCAGGGGTGTAAAGGGGGCTGGTTTGGGGCGCGTGCGTTTGGAGAACTCGTAGATGGTGAGCTCCTCGTCGAAGCCGCAGCCGTCCTCCACGTCACCGCTGAAGCAGTTGGCATAGACGGTGCGGCAACCGCACTCCTTACGGTGGTCCGGGGGAGGAGTGTGCTCCAGAGAGTCCCCCTCTAGGGGCGGGCCTGAACCGCCCCCTAACCCCACCTCTGAGTGGGGCCTGGACTGGGGCTGCTCCGACTTGCAGGACCCCAGGAACATGTAGGGTTCTGAGACGTGTGTGCTGTTTTCTCTCAGGGTCAGGTTGGGGTGCGACCCGTTCGTCACTTCCTGGAACTCTTTGATGGTCGCTATGACAACCTCGGCTCCATCCTCCAGCACTTCCTTCTTCCCTTTGCCCCCCGCAGTCTCACCAACTGTTGCCTGGGCAGTGACCTTGCTGACCTCAGAGGCTCCGCTGACCGACAGACCGGAGCCGTAGCCAGACGTGACATCCCCGTTGATGGAGTTGGTGGAGGGGTAGTCCAGGGTGCCCAGGATCTCCTGGGAGCGGGTCATGTACCAGGGCAGGGCCTGAATCCTCCCTCTCAGGGCTGAGGTAGGCAGACGGCCCCCCAGGCTGGACGAGCTGACCCTCAGGTCTGAACCTGACCCTGACCTTCCTGTGCTCTCTGGGCCTCCCGCTGTCCCTTTAGAGGAGGAGGTGGTTAGGGAGGTGGTCAGGCTGAGGGGGGCGTCTGTGCTTTTGGGCGACAGGTTCTCGTGACTCAGAGAAACCCTCCTCCCGGTCTGAATGCTCCCGTTGCGACTAACCCAGGGCTGGAGGCCATTCGGCGGACACATGCCCTCTTTCTCATTTGGTGAGACCAGAATGGGGAGGACTGATAGGGGATGGAGAGAAGGAGGGGAGGGTTTGGGAGAGAGTGGTGGAGGGGTGGCCAGGCTCAACCTGATCTCATCTCCTGAAGCAGAACGTGGAATGGGGGACAAGCTTGGCAGCTTTTTCGGGGGGTCCACCCCAACCCCCGTTCTGACTGCTCCCTTCAGCAGGGAAACCCTGTTTGTTTTAGTTTCAACCTCGGCTGTCTGCTTGTCAGAAGTGACCGGAACATGGTCCTTAGGAAGCACATGGTGAGTCCCGTTCTTAGAACCGTTCTCTTGCTTAGAACTGTTCTCTATCTTAGGCCCATTCTCCACACCCTGTGGACCAGCTGGAGGTTGCTGGCTCTTCCGTACTGCCGTGATGAGGGGGGAGGTGAGCGGAGGCCCCACCGCTCCCGAGGTGACTGATTTAAACTCCATGGTGTCTGGTTCCATGGTGTCTATCTCTAGCAGGCCTGCATGGCCCCCACCAGCATCCCCGTTACAGTGGGAGTATGGACCACCGCGCTGGGGAGACCTCTGGGGGCCCATCTGGGGCTTGGGGGCCAGTTCTGGTTTTGGGGGTAGCTGGGGCTTGGGGGCCAATGGTGGAGGCTTGGTCTTGGCATCAACCCTCTGAGTGGAGGCCTGGTTTGAGTGGGGCTTTGGGTCTCGTTGGATCTCCTGCTGTTTCTTGTGGTCAGGGGAGGAGTGTTTCTTTTTGAGGGGTGACGGAGGCTCCCTCTCTGGTACCACTGGCAGTCCGTTCCCTGTGCCACTCCAGCGTTTACTGTGCCTCTTAATGTCAGCCGCATCCCAACTGTTTTCTGTGTGAGAGAGAGAGAGGGGGGGGGGGGTTAAAAGGGTGACAGAAATCATTCAACACACATTTAAACAGTTAGTCTGTCAGTGAAGAAGTCATGTCAACAACCCACCTGCACCATCAGGAGGAACTGGAGGAGTGAACCGCTCCTGGGCATCGAAGAACTCATCGTCTGACTCCGAAGCACTTTCCCTAGCAATAGGAGGAGGAGGGTTAGGGGACGGCGTTAGGAAAGGCTCAGAATCTCCAGAGTGACTTGATAGACGCTCCTCCCCTTTGTGGGCGGAGCTACAAACAGCCCTCTTTTCACAGAAGGAGGTGACGCTGGGGATGATTCTGGGGATGTCTAACTTGTTTTTGGAAGCAGTTTTGTTAGACCTGGCGCAGATCTTGTCGATGAGGCGCAGGTCTATGTGACTGGGTATCTTAGAGAGCCGTCTCAGTTCCTCCTCATCATCGTCATCCTCAACTTCCTCTGTCTCCTCCTCGTCGCTGGTGGCCTCGGGGGGGCTGGGGAGGTAGCTGCCCTGGGAAAGCTCGGCAAAGCAAAGGCACAAGCTATCGTTGCTACGGTAACTCAGGTTGGTGGGGCGTACGGAGGCGGAGGCCGTGCTGCCGGCGGCGCCCTTTCTCTGGCGCTGTGGAGAGGGAGATGTGACCTCCAGGAGGAACGGGTGGTGGACATCCAGGGTGGTGATTCCCTGAGTCGGCCGTTGGGACCGGAGAGAGGGGCTGTCCTCACGCAGGGCGTCCACGTGAGAGGAGGCCTTGGCTGGGTCCCCTCCCCTGGCTGCAGCTGTGGCACCGCACTCCTCCAGGGCAGCACTCAAAGAGCCACTGGACAGGCTGGAGAAGCTACTGTTGACCCGCGGGTCTGTGTGGTACCAGTTAGTGTCCAGCACCATGTCCTGTTCCACTGTTCCTTTATTGGCTTTATTTCCTAGATGTATCTCTCTTCCGTCCTCCTCCTCAACTTCCATGTCCTTCTCTGACGTCACAATGATCTTCACCTCCTGTTTATCTGCATCTTCTTTTTCAGCTCTCTCTTTCTTTCCCTCCGCTCCTCTCTGCTCCTCCTTTTCTCTCCTCCACCCCTCCCTGTCTTTGCTGGCGGGTGCGTGGCGTTTGCGGGTGTGCGTTGGCGGAGGCTCGGCGGGGTAGTCCTCATCTGAAGAGTCATCGGAGTCACTACAGCAGCGGGACACATAGCCTGGAAATGACAAAAAAAACACAGTTTACTATGTAAATAATAGTAGTCTCAAATGAAGACATTTGATCTGTATCAACTATCCATACTGGCTGATATCCACTTATCAACGGCCCAAAAAATTGTATGATCAATGCCAAAAAAGGAAAAAGTATAGTTAAACATTTATGCTCACTTGTCAGCGATTCATAGCAAACTCCCTCTATAACGGCGAACTTCCCTTCACACACACCTTCCTCAGCAGGTATCCTGTGCACCCGCACCTTAGGGCGTCCCAGACGGAACACACACACTCTGGGGTCCACCAGGAGCTTGCAGTAGCCCCCCAGTAGACACGCCAGGTCTTTGGCTGCCAGAGAGTCCATCAGTAAGGCAAAAGGCTGGAGAGAGAGGGGGATGAGAGAGCAAGAGAGAGAGAGAGAGAGAGAGAGAGAGTTAAGGGAGAGAGAATACAGTGAGGAAAAAAAGTATTTGCTCCCCTGCTGATTTTGTACGTTTGCCCACTGACAAAGAAATGATCAGTCTATAATTTTAATGGTATGTTTATTTGAACAGTGAGAGAGAATAACAACAACAAAATCCAGAAAAACGCATGTCAAAAATGTTATAAATTGATTTGCATTTTAATGAGGGAAATAAGTATTTGACCCCCTCTCAATCAGAAAGATTTCTGGCTCCCAGATGTCTTTTATACAGGTAACGAGCTGAGATTAGGAGCACACTCTTAAAGGGAGTGCTCCCAATCTCAGCTTGTTACCTGTATAAAAGACACCTGTCCACAGAAGCAATCAATCAATCAGATTCCAAACTCTCCACCATGGCCAAGACCAAAGAGCTCTCCAAGGATGTCAGGGACAATATTGTAGACCTACACAAGGCTGGAATGGGCTACAAGACCATCGCCAAGCAGCTCGGTGAGAAGGTGACAACAGTTGGTGCGATTATTCGCAAATGGAAGAAACACAAAATAACTGTCAATCTCCCTCGGCCTGGGGCTCCATGCAAGATCTCACCTCGTGGAGTTGCAATGATGTCACGATCGTTGCCTGACTCGGACCAAGGCGCAGCGTGGTAAGCATACATTTTATTTAATTAACGTACTTAACACACACGAACAAAAACAACAAACCAAACGATACGTGAAGTCCTAGGTTAACACCAAAACAAACCAAACGGAACAAGATCCCACAATGACTAGTGCCAAACATGCTGCCTAAGTATGGTCCCCAATCAGAGACAACGAGAAACAGCTGCCTCTGATTGGGAACCACCCTGGCCAACATAGATCTACACGATCTAGATAAACAACATAGAAAATACAACATAGACACTACACACCCTGGCTCAACATTTAAGAGTCCCCAGAGCCAGGGCGTGACAAATGATCATGAGAATGGTGAGGAATCAGCCCAGAACTACACGGGAGGATCTTGTCAATGATCTCAAGGCAGCTGGGACCATAGTCACCAAGAAAACAATTGGTAACACACTACGCCGTGAAGAGACTGAAATCCTGCAGCTCCTGCAAGGTCCCCCTGCTCAAGAAAGCACATATACATGCCCGTCTGAAGTTTGCCAATGAACATCTGAATGATTCAGAGGAGAACTGGGTGAAAGTGTTGTGGTCAGATGAGACCAAAATCGAGCTCTTTCTCATCAACTCAACTCGCCGTGTTTGGAGGAGGAGGAATGCTGCCTATGACCCCAAGAACACCATCCCCACCGTCAAACATGGAGGTGGAAACATTATGCTTTGGGGGTGTTTTTCTGCTAAGGGGACAGGACAACTTCACCGCATCAAAGGGATGATGGACGGGGCTATGTACCGTCAAGTCTTGGGTGAGAACCTCCTTCCCTCCGCCAGGGCATTGAAAATGGGTTGTGGATGGGTATTCCAGCATGACAATGACCCAAAACACATGGCCAAGGCAACAAAGGAGTGGCTCAAGAAGAAGCACATGAAGGTCCTGGAGTGGCCTAGCCAGTCTCCAGACCATAATCCCATAGAAAATCTGTGGAGGGAGCTGAAGGTTTGTGTTGCCAAACGTCAGCCTCGAAATCTTAACGACTTGGAGAAGATCTGCAAAGAGGAGTGGGACAAAATCCCTCCTGAGATGTGTGCAAACCTGTTGGCCAACTACAAGAAACGTCTGACCTCTGTGATTGCCAACAAGGGTTTTGCCACCAAGTACTAAGTCATGTTTTGTAGAGGGGTCAAATACTTATTTCCCTCATTAATATGCAAATCAATTTATAACATTTTTGACATGCGTTTTTCTGGATTTTTGTTGTTGTTATTCTGTCTCTCACTGTTCAAATAAACCTACCATTACAATTATAGACTGATCATTTCTTTGTCAGTGGGCAAACGTACAAAATCAGCAGGGGATCAAATATTTTTTTCCCTCACTGTACATATTTTCCATCCAGTGTATTTGTGTGTGAACTAAGTGTACCTATGAGCAAACTTGTGTGTCTGAGAGAGATTGTGTGTGTGATCTGTGTGTGTGTGATCTGTGTGTGTGTGTATCATATACAGTGTGTATGGTATCCTACCTTGATGTCGTGCAGTGAGATGCGTAGCAGGCTGACTCTGTCCGACTCAGAGAGCAGCTCCACTCTACTGATGCTGCTGAAGTCCACCAGGGTGGACACCATGTTGAGCTTGTGGTTGACCACCTGACTCAGGCCGTAGCGCGCTCCCACCAACAGACTGACCAGCGCCTCCCGGTCCTGCAACTGGTGGTGGGGAAGGACGGAGAAAGACAGAGGGGGAGGGGTACAGAGGGGTGTAGAGAAAGCGTGGATGGGAGAGAGAGACGAGGGAAGAGAGAGAGGGAGAGGTAAAGAGGAAGAGAGGGAGAGAGAGAGGGAAGAGGGGTGAAATGGAGAAAGAAGGAGATACAGTCTGAGATGCATACTGAATCATGACAGGGTGAAACGAGGCCAGAATGGGAGGGATCAATCC